>NC_092012.1:17748542-18080542 GCF_042242105.1 Pempheris klunzingeri
ACAAACATCTTTATTGCTTTGTTTGGTGGATGGCATGATTTATGAGAAAAACTTCGGATCAGCAGTATTTCAGTTGCCGTATACCAGGGGACAGTGAAAGGGCTGACTATAGGGGAGAGGAGATGGAGACACTGCAGCCTGGTACCTGAGACAGACGTCCGGTACACACTGCCCCTTGTGGTTATAAGTAGCGCACTCAATTTTAAAACTCATTAATCACAATGATATTTTACTATTGTTTATTTTATAATGATTCATTCTAAGTTTGCATCATTTTGCTTTTCCCTTTTTCCTCTACCTCCCTGTTTAAACCCATTCATTTATCCCAGGTAAGTCGAGAGAAGGAGATCCAGTGATTATAGGGACTTATTGTATTATAACTCAGCCAAAGATTAAAGCGAGAAATGGGGGTGGAAGGATGAGGGAAGGCTAAAGTGCTGCGCTGGCATTTTACACACACAAAGACTTTTTAATGCATATGCATCCCCCAATTCTTCTTCACAAATGGATGCACCTTGAGCGAATATATTCCAAGATATCTTTCCAACTAACTTTTGAGGTAAAACAAAAAAGGAAAAAAAAAAAAAGAAAAAAAGCCTGAGTTGGATTCCGGCTGACAACAGAGGAGCGTGTGCGTAACCAGTGGATGCACTCACTTCGCCAGAGTGCTCCCGGTGACGGTCGCTAACAGTAGCCGTGATTCGGCGGATATCACACAGACTGGCTAATGAGCATTAGCATTATAGCTAAGAGACGCACAGGTAAAAACACAGAGGAAGGAACCTCCTGAGGATATGTCTAACTTTTTAAATTCCCCTTTTTTCCTCTCCTTTATTTTCCCCCTACGGACCATTAGCCAGTAGATCCCTCCCACCTCCCCACTCCGCCTCCCTCCCTTTTTTCTTTCTTTCAGCATGGTGCAATTAGCGCTCTCATTGAATATTGAAGGTATGAAGAAGAATGGGGCTTTTTAGCCGTTTCTCTTCCGCTAAGACCATAGCTCCGCTGAGGGATGGCTGAAGGCTTCGACTAAATCAGGATGCTGAGCTACAGCAACAGCACTTAGAGCCAAACAATCACTGATCATTTATTTAGTCAGCCTTATTTATTCATCCCCGTTTGCTGTTGCTCAGAGCTGTGATTATTTCACTTACAATTATTCTCATGTGATTCTCTTTCCTGGAAGCAGACAACTGGTCTGAGCACCCCAGACTAATGAGAATCCTTAAGCTTAGTTTTATCAGTTTAGATGATTTTGTGTGTGTGATCTGATTGTGTGTGATCTGATCTGATTGTTATCAGTTACATCAATTGAGGGAAATTTTCTGCAATCACAACCTTTTTAATCGCATTTGTATTTGAACTGTATCATTATGATCTTATTTTCTAAAGTGTGTTGCTCTTGCGTTACAGAGAGCTTTGCAGGATGGATCATATTGCCGCTTTGTGTAATTCAGAACAGAGAGAAAAGCCCCACTGTACTCAGTTGTGTTGCATGGAAGTTTGCCTGAGGGCTGTATGGCAGGTTACTGGCAGAGGGGCCAGTGTAGATCTGCCAGTTGACATTCTCAGGACCCAACACACCAGTCTGCCAGCACAAAACACAAGCATTGTCTATAAACCCTCCATGCCCTGTGGCCACATAATCAGACATGATCCTGATTAACACAAGGCTGCTTCAGCCATGTATAAACATCCACACATGCAAACACGCTGTGTGAACACACAGACACACACGCACACGAAAACACACACTGCTTTCTCCTGGATTTCACACATTCACTTGCACATACACAGACATCAGTTCTCACAAATGTAAGATTACAACTTCTCATTCTCTCACAGTCTAATACCCATACCCAGCTCACATTGCACTCTATAAATACATGTCCAGTCTTAACAGGACTCAGTATCGGGTCTGGTATGCTGCTGAACTCCACCACTTGTTGGTTGTGGGGCAGGTCTCCGAGGGCAAAACTCAGATAAGGATGGATGAAGTAGGGTGGAGGGAAAATACATCTTTCTTGGGTCGTAAGTGGATCGTAGGTGGACTTGTCACTATGAGCAATTTTGCTGGTCCTGTGGATATTTGTGGCATCCACTGAACAAATATAACATATCATAATGAATGTGTTATTAAGTATTTACTCCATGCTGACTTATTTTGATTCTATTTCAAAACCAGTTAATTATATGAAGGTTTTATGTTGTGTAAATTGAGCCAGTGTGTCTTTAAATTTTGAGAAAATTAAGTAAGGAAGGCGTTAAGGTCATGCTCTAATGTTACGAAGTAGCACTGGAACACACACACATGCATGCACACACGCACACACACACACACACACACAGAGTCTGATAAAGGAAGCCGTCTTGTGTCTCCTACCACTTCCTTTTATATAGCTGTACTCTGTGGTGAGAGTCATAATGCATAACATAAATGCACCACACATAGACAGAGATGCAAAAACAGGAATCAAATACACACCCAGAGTCATTTCCAGGAAGTCACGTCTCAGTGTTATGCAGCTGGCCACAGCCAGCAGCAGACACTTATCACTCTCATTTCTTGAGATTTGATGTGTCTCCTTATACTGAGCAGAACTTGCTGCTGACAGCTTCATTCGACCACATTCAAATAACCACAGCAGTAGCAAAGATATAAATCGCAAAAGGAGGGAAAGAAATTGAAAGGAGCCTGTTCGCAGTCAGAGAAGAGACATGCTATAGGCAAGGGCCAGACCACAGGAGGAGACAGGCTCCAGCCTTCCCTTACAGCTCCATCAATGTTTAATGCTGTGGGGCAGAGAAGGGGCCGAGCCTGGGCTGCCACCCTCATAGAGGAGGTCAGCACTGGAGTCGTCAGGCTGGAGGGAGACCACAGCGATCTTACAGGAGTGTGACAGGAAACATTCATCTGTCACACAAAGAGTCTAGTGGGAGAATCTCCATCTCAGCGATCACAATCTTTACTAAAGTGCAGGTTACCATAACTAATTTACCATAAGGAAAATGTGTTTTGGATGTTTATAGTGAATGTATCTGCAAAACATTGACTGTTAACACATTTTCCATACAAAACTGACTCCTGGCAACTATCACATGAGTGATATTTTTATGTTTTTGCTTGATGGATCTGTTTTTAAGCAACTCTAACCACTTAGTTAAAAGGTAGGTCCACATTTTTTCAAGTCTATCCAAATGCAATTATCACATGCTCATATGCATATTGAAAGCTTTACTGGTCACTGTCTTGCTCCTTCATTCCAAACTGGCCACAAAGAAATCTCTCAAGGGACTGTATCATAAGTGATGGAGAGCAAATTTGCAACCAAAAAAATGCATCTTAAGGTTCAGCTGAAGATAATATAAGGTTCCATCAGTCTGAGTGAGACAAATCGTACAAAATCCCGTCTATATACAACCACGTACTTTTTTGCTTGCTGAGCCGCTTTCGCTGCATATACTGTACTGTACATACTGTACGGGCATGTGGGTTTGTTTTTCCAGAGACTTAAAAATATGAATCCATCCTTTAAGGTTAGGAAATGTTTGAAATTGTTAAATATTTAATAAGGCATGTTGACTTGAAGCACGAGATGGGACATGGTAACTTTTTTAATACCACTAAACAACACTTATATTCCCCTAAACATAACTCGTAGTATTATTATAAACTTAACATGGCATGAGACACAGGACACACAGGTCTCATGTGTCAAAGCCGACCCTGATGGGTCCACTGCCTGGACTGAAAAAACAGAGGCAGGGAATGGAATTCTTGCAGCAATTACCTTTTTTCAAAACAGATTTGGCAAAGCAAATTAGTAGCATATAGATGTATTTTGTGGGAGACAGGGTTGAGCAGAGACTCTCATAATGGGTCAAATCAAATGATGATGATTCCCAGTGACTCAAAATCATACGTGACTGCTGTAATGAGTATGAAATTGTGTCCCATCAACCTTAACTGCCATGGAATCGAGCACAGACTTCCAGCATTTGCCCTTTGGCAGGAAGAGGAGAACGCAGAGGATGATAGTTTGTGAGAATGAGTTAACGTCAGGCTCACAAAGTTTGAGCCTGTTTGTGAGAGGACATCCTGCAATGATAAACACACAGTACCAGGCTGTGGCCAGCCAGACACATACTCTGTGATCAGAGCTGGAAAAGGCCTGCTTTCTTCAGGTCCACTCCAACTCAGTGGGATACACTTCATAGTCATCTCCTCTCGCAGTGTGAAAAGCAAACGCGCACACGGAGGACGCATACCTGCACACACTTTAGGGCACAGACACCTACAAGCTGTGATTACCTGGACTAGAGTCTACCTTCCCTGTCATTGGGGCCGTCAGCTGAAGGAGGGTCGGTGTGTGTTTGGGGAGGGGAGGGGCGACATAAACACAGTGACCTTCATCTGCTCTGCCCGTGGAGTGGGCTGTGGCTGTGGGTTGAGACAGATACAAAGGACAGGAGAGGACAATGACAGACAAGATTGCAGGTATAGATGGATGGATAAGCGGCCCAGAAGACACCGGGAAACACACTGAGTAAGAGGCACGTCTCCTAGGAGAGTTGAAAGAGTTAAGTGTTCATCTTGCTGCTTCCCTTGGTTTGTAGAAAAATGATTTCTACATTTTGCTACATTTCTAAAAATAGTTATTTTGCAGTAGTTTGTATTTATGTATTTATCTGAACTGGTAGCGGACAGCGACGCACCCAAATCATCTGTCAACACACAAGCATCCAGCAATGTACATATTAGCTCAGGCGTGTGTCCTGAAGGGATGTCAAACCTGCGGCATCTGTGGTTGGCAGGGAGGGAGGGATGGAGAAAAGGAAAAGGAGAGGGAACATGGGAAGAGGGAGGGAAAGTGCTGACTCTGACAGCGTCTCTGTGTGCCGCTAACACAGGAACCAATTAGCTAGGAGCCAGCTTCCGTTGCCTGCGCTGTTATAGGACCTCCTCTCTGAGTCCCCAGGGCAGACTGCAGCTTCAGGGCTACCGTGGCACATATACTGTATACAGTAGACAAGCTATAGGAGAGGCACAGATACTCAGCAGACATGCTATGGACAGGGATGTGGTGTGGCCTTCCAGACAGAAAGGGACAAACTGGAGAGCAGACGGATGCAGCAGGTCAAAGAGGGCAGCGTGTAGAGTAGCAGATCTGGAGTTACAGCACAAATTAAAACAACGCGGGGGAGCCGGATTAAATTCAACAACACACTGCGACTGACACAGGTCACCCCATTTTTTTATCTTATGTTATTACACATCTGAAAGCACGTCACAACCCCGCATACCACACCGCCTGAAAATCATTTCCTTTCACATATATCACAATTTCCACTCTCTGACATGGTCCTTTAAAATAAACCACTAGCACTTCTTGTCAACTCACACCTCATCCTCCCACAAAATCGAAACAGAAGCATGTGCATCCAAATAGACCCTAATTCTTCCTTAACGCTAATTCATTCTCGCATGCTCACACGTCTAAATACAGCCAAAAATTCCCCCTTTGCATATGTACACACACATACACACTCGTCCATAACCTACACACACCACCTCGCTGTCCTGCTCAAAGAGGGCAACGGGTGACGCAGTCTTTTTATGACAATTATTGATCCTCTGGAGCGCAGTAAAAACTATCCCCAGACAGACAACAAAAATAACTGTAACCATATAACAGCTTCCTGCCAGGGGAACAGATCCCACAGAGCGGCCACGTGACTGGACTATTCCTGGAGCATACTGTAGACCCCTAGCAGGCCCAGGGCACTGACCAGGCATGCACTCACATACAGGGAGAGGAGAGGAGAGGAGAGGAGAGGAGAGGAGAGGAGAGGAGAGGAGAGGAGAGGAGAGGAGAGGAGAGGAGAGGAGAGGAGAAGGTTATATCAAAGCGTATGTTCAGACTTTGTCAGTTCTTCTGGCTGAAAAATGAGCATTTCATGTATTTCTGTTCACTGAGAGGCTTTCAATTTGATTGTTTTTGTGCGGCTCCTCTCCCTCACCATATGGTGCTGCTCACTTTTAATTATGATAATATCAAAGTCTTTGTCTTGCATAGTCCATTTATGTAATAACATTTTCTCAATGCAGTACTCACGAGATACACCCCTTTCATACCCATATGCACACACTCCGCACATTTCCTCCAGTAGAGACGTAACTTATCAAATCTATCCTTTTGGAAAACCTAAATAACTGTGGAGTATTACACTGCCAAAACACAAAAGGCAAGGAAGCTGAATACAAGCCTTATTTCAAGTGTAAAAATGTGCTATTGTATTCATTGCTTTGTGGTTGAATTTGTACCGCCGGAACAATGGACGAGATAAGTCAATATTTTTTCCTCAGAACAATTTGGCTGTCGGTAGGTAGGAATTACTGTTATAAAGCTGTCTTTGATTCTGTCACCCTGTCATTAACAGAGCCAGCTAAAACACAGCTCCCGGACGGACGGTGACTACCTGAGATGAATGAGCCGATGACAGAGGCAGACAGAGAAAGTGGGAGCCCAACAATGGGATGTTAGACTAAATACTGTAGCCTGTAGGCTGTGGCAGCGGTTCCCAACGTTTTTTTTTTGTCTTTGATGCATTTCCCTATCAGATGGGGTCGAGTACTCCTTCATCCCTCCCATATTTGGGATGGCTTCGTGTAGTTGTTTGAAAACACTTCACAGCAGAGAAAACACCGTAGCTGTTGGGTGCCTGTGGCTTCACTTGCGTGCATCCATACAAGACATAGATCCTGGAATCGTCGGAGTTTGCATATTTTCATATTTTCCTAAGGTGTTGCCACAGATTCAGGTTGGTGGGAAACCCATGGTCAGGAATCACTGGAATGAACGAGAAATAGAGGACACTGCCTTTTAAGACTTTTTATAAATCATGTTTGGCAGGCAGAGCTCATGAAGAGAAGAGAAGAAAAGAGAAAAACTCAAACTGTATTAGAAAAAAAAGAGAAAGAAAGACGTGGAAGCAGAAGAGGTCTGGATATGATCTGGTCTCAGATACAGAGCAGTAAGCTGGCTGTCAGACAAACAGCATTCAGTCTTGTCAAACTCTAACACTCCACAGTCCACATTAGGTTCTGGCTCCCAGCCAGCCCAGTGACAGAAACCTCTCATCAATGCCATTCCTCATCTGTCCTCAGAGTCCCATTGTCTGCTGTGTTTAGACCACTTCAGCTCTGCTCTCAGTACAGACTTACATGTAATAAAGCCGTTGACATACTGACGGCATATTTACTTTTTACATACTGTACACAGAGCATTTTCTTCTGAAAGATGCCATTAAATACCATACAACAGCACACAGAGAGAACAAAATGAGGTGCCATAAGTGATCCTGTTCTTTTTTCCTAGTAACTTATCGTCTGTCCGTGTTATCACCTCGTTAGCGGTTGCGGCGGTGCCTCTACTAAATGAGACATACACTGAGCAGTGCTTTGCAGCCCTCCTGCCCCACGAGGGGAGCTTTCGACGGGGGAAGGTCTGTTTGATCTCAACACTTATCTGCTTCATTTCTGTTCTCTTATGTGGTACTCACCAGTCATCACTTTGATTTGTGGTCATGCTCAAGTCAAGTGCATTAACCACGCAACATACAGACATGTACATTTAGCTGCATAAACACACCATCAAACAGAAATGCTCCTGTTGCAAACCTCAGGTGTATGAGGTAATGTAATGAATGTGCTTGCCTGCAGGGTGTTTAGTACCATTTCAGAAAGTGTTTAGACTTTATTCATGTACTGCTGAAGAAAATACCAGCATACTGTTGGCACTGCCTTATGAATTTCAACAGGTCCAGAGCCCAATAATCTTTTCTTTCGCCAACGTGACTCATTTTCTCAGTATTCAAGCTGAAACAAATCTGTAAATTGCTCCTTTTCTTGCATCCAGATGTCCAATCCCATAATTATTCCAAATTAGAGAAAAGTTCTATACTAAAACAGAATGATTCACAACTCTTTTAACTATTCTTGACGAATCAAAAATAATTCACTTTCACCCGAACAGAGAGGCAAAGCTGTAATCTGTGCATCAAAGGCAATGGTTACAGTAAGGGTTGCGCCTTTAATAATGTACCAGACACAGGCTTTTTTGTGTTAACTGTATTCTTTCATGTTCAAATTAGTTTTGTGTTGGAAAATGCACCCATAGCCTTGCACATTACAGACATTACTGACCATGTCACCATTTGTCCAGTTAAGAATCAGCTTTAGGATCTCTGTCTTATGCTGCGTTCACAAAATGTTGGCAGAAAACTCCCTTTATTCCTACTGGGGACAAGTCTCCAAGATGGTTGCCCTCACAGCTTGCCCTGTAGGAACACCATGTAAACAACCTGAAGTAGCTGCTTTTGTTGTCTTATGTGTCTGTGGTAGTGCATTAAGTAGTTAAAGCAGGTAAAAGTGAGCATCGTAGTTCTTCTTAAATTAGCAGATTTTTTTGCATTTTACGTAGATGTCCATTAACTGCCAATGATTTAGCCTTTGCTGCCCTTTTGCCAGTAGTCTTATGTATTTCTTTTGACCGAATGGGAGGTATTTTAGGAATATTTTAGGACTTTTAGGAATTCCTGATTTGTATAAATTGAAATTATAGCTAGGTTACATGAAATGTGTATCAGATCAGCCTGCTTCTAACAGCAGAGTGAACAATTTGGCGTTAATGCGGCATTAGGACTAAGTTTAGGAAAGATAATCTTATTTTTAAATCAAACTTGAGCATTTAAAACAACCTATTCTGCTTCATTGAAGGAGGAAAGATTAATATATATATTTTTTAATTCCGTCTAGCACACTTGCTCAGTATGCTGCCTTCTGAGGAAACCCAGGAAAAGTCATCATAGTGATCAAAAATAAAATCTACCTTCAAGCTAAACCCATCAGACAGTGAAGAAACACTCAAATAAATAGAATCAGACAACGGATAACCATTGTACAATACAAAAGAGGGTCAGTGAAACTGAAAACAGTTTTCCTGCTCTATATCCCATTTCTGTACGCTAACCCTGTGCATCTACATGTGAAATAGATTCGAATGCCATCCAGAGTCCTTCACGCTGCTTGGTAGTGACATCCCTAAATATAAGGAAGGTAAGTATGCATGTAGATTAGGTCGAGCACGGGAGACGCACCCCTAGAAGGAGTTGGCCTGTTTTAGTGGAGTAAAGTATTTTCTGTTGGAGAAAGAGAAGCACTGCAGGGTAGGTTTTTCTGCAGTGTCTGCAATACGAGAGTTAATTTCTGGAGGTGTCTCCTTTCGATGGGGTTTTTTTGTAAAAGACTAGGAGGCAAGAAGAGGAGTTAGGCGGTTTCGGGGACGCTGGGGGCTTCTAGTAGCAGGTTATCTGTTTAAATAAAGCCCTGCAAAGCTGTGTGATCGGGGAAGAAAAACACACATGCAGAATCCCTTTTTTTTTTTTTTTTTTTTTAAAGGTGTCCATGTAGACACACTCTGGTGCACATGCATAAAAAGCAACACATTTCAGACGTTAACATGCAAGCAAGAGCTCACATGCAAGCAAACAGTATGCCTCTTTTTTTTTTTTCTAAAGCTATATGACTTGTTGTTTCCACCCTTTGCTGTGTTCTGTTTGTCTGTTGTGTGTTTTATAGAGTTGAACAAAAATAAAGGACTGAGTTTGTATGAGAATAGAGGGAGGCTGGATTTCTTTTTGTGGTTTTTACATCTGGATTTTTTTGTTTTTTGTTCAGCAAAATTACGGCAATAAGCAAAAGTTTATCATTATAAATGAAAGACAAAATGCTCATTTCACTGGTCCGAAACAAAAGAGCAAAAATCATGAGATCTCCTGCTGCTTCTTTGAATTCTCTGTGTGTATGGGGCCATGAAATAAATGCGTTTGCTTGTCTTTACTCCACTCATATCTACAACTCACTATCTTTATGTCTGCAAGAAACCCAGCAAGAGCAAGAACGAGAGATAGTGAGAGAGAAAGGGAGGAAGAGCCACTGACAGTCGCACAGAGAATGAGTGTGAAAGTACTGTAGATAAAAAGTGGAGATTTCAGATATAGCCGTTAGCAGTTCAGCCATGATGGTGGCTGAACACAGCTGTCAGACCCAGATGGTGAGGTGCTAATAACATTCAGAGTTTTGCAGCGCACCGTTTATTTTCTAATAATAAAACTGTTAGCGCTTGCTAATAGCATAGCCACTGCCTGCCAAGCACACGTTCCGGCTGACACTCACACCACTCTGCTGCCATTTACGTGCCGTACTGCCGAGCCGAATGGGTCTATAGTAGGCCCTAACACAGCAAGACAGACAGACAGACACACACACAGACTGACCAGCAAGCTGTTATGTGCAACCAAGCGGCGCAGAATGACTTAAGGTAATGAACAAGTGGATGTGAGTGTTATAAACGCAAAGATAGAAATATACATGTAGCTGTGAATGTAAACACACACGTATATACACACATTGGGGAAAACTTGTCGGTAGAATGTGATGTCTAGTAAGTAAGTGGTTCTCGGTAATGTGTTTCCAGCATAAGGAGATGCCCTGTGGTTCTGAGAGTACATCACATTTTTGCATATTACTTCCAAGGTGATACATGATATATCAGTTAATTCAAATTGGCAGCGTCCAGATTTCGCAAAATGTCAATGCAACTGCAGAGGCAGCCAGTTTAATTAGTTAAGTTTATCTAAGTTTAAGGCCTGTGACCTATGTTGAAATCCTTTATTAACATTACCTGTGAAAAGTGAGACTGCTCACTTTGAAACCTTTCAAAGCTGCAACTAGGGAACCCTTGAGCAAGTCAGCTAAATCCACTGCAACAGATATTAAATCAGTCACCAACTGTGACCATATGTAATATTTCCTAGACTAAAGAGTATGTTTTGAAGGCTGTTAAAACGTGGGCGTTTTGAAGGTATGGTTTTGCTTTTAAGGTTAGTCATAAAGATTTCTGCAAATGAATAAATATACTGGTAGCTGGTAACTGAATCTGAACCCTTTAATGTAAAAGGGTACCACTAAGAAAATTAATACAATTATTGAACAAATAATACAGGAAAATAATTACAAAAAAAATAAAATCCATGAGCAGGTTGTATGTGGACAGTAGTTCTGGGCAGAACACCCAGGCTCCCGGGGACAGAAACAAAAGGTGAAAGTGCTTACTCATCAGAGTGCGCCCTACAATAGAGAGCTACTGTGGCGTGACACAGTATGTCACTGACCCTAAAAGACCGTTTCCTTTTATAGATACATTTTAGGTTAGATCAATAGTGTGTACCCATACCCAATGTAGAAATACTTCATCTGCCTATTTTATCATGCCATTTTTGAGGGTGACATGCAACAAATGTCCACAGCTGGAATTGAGCCTCTTGTTTACATGCACTGCATCTTAAGCTATGGCTAATGTGTCACTGCTCACTTTTTTCTAACTCCTTATAGAGTAGTTTATTGAAATGAAATGGAGCTGTGTGTGTGTGTATGCATGTGTGTGTGTGTGTGTGTGTGTGTGTGTATGTGCATGTAAAAAACAGACAGAACAAGCTACGTTTGTCAGTATCATACAAGGCTGTCTCACCTCGCAACTTATTTATTAAATATTTCAACAGGAGCCAATTTCCTGTTAAGTGTCATTACAGTGTTTCTGCACACACATACGCCTGCAAAGTGCCACAATTAATTGGATTTCATTTCCGGGAGATAATTTCCGACTGTTAGGCAGGCTGTAAAAGCACATCACCATGCACATAATTACATAGGAAGGCAGGAGCAGCCTGCAGAATTTATCTTCCACCCCAAATATGAGAGGCTGGTGAGTGGGACTCCACTACAGCCTTTGAAGAGGCGTTTATGTCTGTATGCGCATGGTCTCTAAATGAGCTAGCACTGTCATGTCACTGAGATGCAGCTTCATTTAGGTAGAATCTCACTGAGTCAGGGCTTCCGTATCTCTGACTTCCTCAAAATATTTAGTGAATGAATAAATGCCAAAGATGCTGAATTAAATAACATAAGTTAATAACAATAAAAAAAAAAAACAAATACTGAACGGTACAGAAACAATAAACCAGAATGACAAAAAACTAACAAGAATTAACTCCAAATTAACTCTGTATATGGCACCAGGTCTCCAGCTGTCTCGTGTAGCTGAAAGCAGAAACCTGTGTCTTGGGTAATTGAGCTCCCCTCTGCCAGAGTTATCGCTTTGCTTATTATGCAGGGATATGTAACACAGCAAAGCAGCTAGATTCTCGCTACTTGGCTCAGAAGTGAAATCATCCCTGCACTACGTGGTTTGAAATGTGCAATACTAAAGACAAGATGTGGAGGATAGGGGGGGCCCGCCAAGTGACACAGCAGGGGGCTTTTGTTAAAGGTCTTTCCAGTCGGGGTTTGTGGAAAACTGGAATAGAACAGAGGGATGAGAGAATGAGTGTTGACTTAAAAAGGAAATTAAATGATTCGTGGAATTCTATGAGGTGGATGAAGCACTGGTAGGTTGTTAACATGGAAAAATCTGGTCTGTCTGTGTGTTTGCCTGCATGTCTGAGTGTGTGTGCACACATGCACGTGTATGTATGTGTGTGCGACAGAAGGTTCCGGGGCTGCTGTGTGCAGTACCGGCTGGCAGGGTGGCTGTCAGAATGGCCCTGTTTCCTGTGTCAGCTCTAAAATAGGTCCAAACACAGCAGAGATGCACGACACACTCTGGCTATTTACAGCACTCACACAGTGTGTGCGCAGGATGCTGCCAAGTGTAGGGAACCAGACGCACTTTGTGTTGCACTGTATCTGCTCACAGACTGAAAAAAGATGTATTCACTCTGAAAAAAATACAATATGACAGGCAAAGAAAGAAAAAATAGTTCTAAAATGTAAGACACGGATCGTTAATATCCTTTTCTGGACTGTTTTATGCATCATGATAAAACGTGTGTGTGAGCAAGTGTGCGCACGCCCTTGACCCCTCCATATGTAGGTGTTGGGAGAGTATCGTGTACGGTAAGGGCACCGCGCCCTGCTTATGTCACTGCACCCACCTCCTGTTCACTGGAACGTCGCCCTCTGTGTGTCCGTGACAACCAGCAAACCTCCCAAGTGACGCAGACATGCTGCCACCATGCCCCCTCATTCCCGGCATGCCCATTAAAGCTTTTCATGTGCACACACAGGTAAACAGACTCTGTACACAAGTCTTACAGCTCAGAACATAGGAGCAGGTTCTTCCAAAATAATTCTTATCAACTGATCACACCGTATACTGGCTTTTAACCCTTCAGAGTCTCGGACCGCCCGTCGGCGTCAAAGACACAAACACAAAGAAAGGCAAGCTAAACAGTTTTAATGGGAAACACAAAGGTAAAATGAAAAGTAGTAAAAAACAGCCATTTTACCCCAACACACTGAATGTTAGCTAATTTTAGCATATTAGTCTTGGAACAGCACAAGTTCCCTATATGATTTTCTTTTTTTTTTTCTTCTTATCTATGTCTCATTTCTTACACAGACACACACATGCTGATGGTGGCAGTTTGGAGCCATGTGTGAAAAACAGTAGCAGACCACTGGGTCACACTATCCAATGCTCTGTAAACAGGCTACCAGACACACTGTGTCATAACCCAACACACACAAACGAATCCACAACTGTCACTGACCATTTTCTGCCATAATTGTTTATGTAAAGCAGCAGAAAGTCTGTAGTCAGTTGTCACGTCAACCGCTAAAAACAGTGTTAACAGTTTGACCTCAACGGTTCTACTACAGACTACACATGAGGAACTGAGCGATTGTGTCAAGGGAGATGCTCAGTTTATCTGTCTATTTTGAAGCATCACTATAATGTTGGAATGCTTAGCTGCTGCTTCCCCAAAGACCTACCTTGTTAAGGGAGGCACCAATTCACAAACGAGGCTGATTAAAGGGTTGACAGAGGCTCAAGTCAAATAGTCAGGATACACAAGTGACGGTGCCTTGTTGCCGCTCTGTTTTGAGAACGTCCGCCCCCGCTGTTCCCACATACGCACCCGAGACATGACCATGTCCCATCCACGCCGAACACGTTTAAATCTTTGCAAGATGCCTCATCTCACTCCGGCAAGTGAAATTTTAAATGTGTTTGTTGTTGCATACAGGCCGACTACCTGAGTGTTGTCAATCTGCTGCTAGTGATAGCTTAGCAAGTAACCCCCATAAATACAACATAACATTAGTTATAAGTTTCAGTCCCCGTTGAGTTTTGTTTCGCTGCTCGCCTACACTTTCTCTAGTGTCTAGTCGTCTCCCTCTTTCTGTTAGTGTTTTTTTTTTTTTTAATCAAAATTTCCATCACTAGTTTCAATTAGGAAGCCTAATGTTTAACGTTTGGTGGAGGTGAGAAATAGAGAGACAGAGAGACGCCAAAAAACCAAAACATATGTGATGTTATCTTATATGGTACAAAAAGGAGAGAGAGAGAGAGAGAGAGAATGCTTCTCTAAGTATTTGTGCCGGAGCAAGTGGAAGGAACTGAGTAGAGAGGGGGCAGCCATATGGTAGCAGCTATCAGTGTACACTGTGTCAGTTTTGAGTCATGCGGGCCTCTCATGTATTCTGGTTGAGGGAGAGGAAGAGGAGGAGGAGGAGGAGGAGGAGGAGGAGGAGTAGGAGACTTATCTGGAAACTGATAAGACGGCTCAGGCCTTTCTCAAATTATACCGAAATTATTTTAATTGCTAGTGAGAGCAGCTGAGCTTTGAATTTTATCTCCCCGTTTCTCTTTGCCTGCTTCAATTTCTTTGTCTCTCGCTATCCCGCCCCGTGGAGCTCCCCTCCTCTTCCCTCCTGACTCGCCTCACCTCATAGTCTATCAAGTTTTCCTCCAAATATTGTTTTTTTTATACACATGCAACTGTCAGCCTCCATCTGGGGCCTCTGGTAGGCAAGTGTGAGTGCTTATTTCTGTCTACGTTTTGGGTGTATGTGTGTGTGTGTGTGTGTGTGTGTGTGTGTGTGTGTGTGTGTGTGTCTGTGAGCCGGTGTGTGCTTGGAGCGTGTTAATATACGGAGGTCACAGGGTCAGTGTTTAACACCCAGGCACTGTATGACCAAGCTTTGAACCAGAAAAGTGAACCAAGAATTCTCGTCTTAGTTGATTTGTGTGTGCGTATGCATGCATGTGTGTGTGTGTTTGTGTGTGTGTGTGTGTGTGTGTGCATTCCTATGTGTGTGCATGCATGTCTTGTGTGCACTTGTGCTCCATGAACCAGAGAGCTCGGGTCAGATGCCTCCAGTGTTGGGCTTAAAGCTGCTTTGAATGGGCCAGGCTGTGCTCATCTTCTGTCTAATCTTCCTGCTCTGGTGAGTTTAGGGAGGAGGAGAAAAAATCCATAGTCTTTTCATCCTCCTGTGACCACTGTGCCTGTGAGACAACAGCCGTGGGAATGGAGATGGATACAGGCAGCCCTGCCTCTGACCTCCCTCTACTCCAACACAAGGGTGGAGATAAACAGGGCCACAAGGATCGCTAACATCTTTCTTTCTCAGGCACACACAGACACATGCACACACACTCATACCGACACACACATACGCACAACGGCACAGACATCTCATTAAAGCAATAGTAGGTGAATGTTGCAACAGCAGTGTGCCACTGGGAGAGAGTTCTATTAGGGATACTATCAAGAGACAGGAGGAGGAAATGAGAGTCAGTGTGCTTGTCCTGCGTGCATCTAATTCTGCTGTGGCATATGTGTTTGACGTATGTCTAATTTTGACCCGGGGATCCAACCAAGGAGCCAGTATTATTACTTATTGGCTGAATCATTATGATGCAGAGTTAACAAAAAAAAAAAGAAAAAGAATTCCTACCATGAATATCTATTACCTAGCGTGAGTGTGAGTGTATGTCAGAGATTAAAGAGACTTGTTCGCATGCGATTCTGTGTGCATGTCCAGAAAGTGAGAAAGACAACAGAAACAGACGGCAGGCGCTTCATCCTAAATTACTCTTCTCTCCTCTCTGTTTCCTGGGGATTTTGGAGTGATACTCCCCTCTTGCTCCCTCGCTCCCTCAGCTGTCACAACCCGTCACCACAACTATTCCACTTCAGCCGCAGGGATGGAGGAAAAGCTTTGTCCCTCTCCATCACCCTCCTTTCACATCCCTCTCTCTAATGGTAGTTGTGGCATACTGGGTTGTGTATTGAGAACGCATTTACTTGTCTCCCTTTTTTCTCCCACCATGACCTATCGGTTTAAGGACACAGCAGAAAACTAATGATCTTTTAGTTTTTGCTAACAAGAGTCTCATACTTCAGAATGTCAAATTGGAAAGTAAACACAGAACCATTCCTTTGGTCATGGCTAGTGTCCATAGAGATGCATGTGTCTTATTATGGTTTGTCAGGGGTCATTATTGTAATCTAAGCAGACAGAAGTTTATACTGAGAGAAGTGCGCCATAGTATTCTCTTTCTGTTTGTGTCTTTTTTTTTTTCTTTTTTTTTTTAGTATCTATATGCAGCCGCTTCCGATAATGTCATCCTACACTGCTCTCCGCTCCTCGCAACCAGAGACTATCAGCTGTGAACTCATCGCTCTCCTTTAATGGCCAGGTCGCAGAGAGGAAAAAAAAAAAACCTAAGAGCATTGCAAAGCAATGAAGATGTTGTGTATGTTGAATAAAGAGGCTGTGCGAGTGTGTGTGTGAGAGAGAGGAGACGGTTTCCTTAGTTCTCAGAAAGAGTGAGCAAACCAGGACGGATTTCTGTTTTTGTCTCGGCCACAGCATTCTTTCCCAGGGGTCACACACCCTCATGAGCAAACAACAAGACGACAGCGAGGTGACCAACTGAGTTCACAGCTCGGTCTGGCCTGTGTTACAGTAGTGACATGCAGAAGTGTGCCGCTCCTCAGCCTCCACACTTTAAGGCCCACTCACTACATTGTGTCAACAGAAAGCCCTCCTCTGTCAGGTCTCTGAGGCCATGTACTCTCCAAGGGTGACACTACCCAAACTCTGTAATTATAAAACGCAAAGAGCATTCCTCAGCCTGGTTAGCCAGAACTATGAGAGAGAGGGACAAATATTTACTACCCCACCAACCCCTTCCCTTACCCCCCCCGGTTCCTCCTCCTCCTTTAACCCCCACCCCAATAATTTAACAGTAAGAGCAACTCAGCCTTGTAAACACAATAGTTATGTCTGCGCTCACAGAGCCATGAAGCAGACATACAGGCTCCACTACCCCTGCAGCCACTACTAATACAGGCTCCTCTCCTCTCCTCTCTTTCCTCACCTCATCCTTTAAATGTACGTTAACACTCCATAAGGCAAAAGGTTGGATGTCTTGACATTCGACTTTCAGAATATTTTTTTATTTATAGATTTAATGAGGACATGACAGAAACTCAATAGGATATTTACAGCAGTGCACATTTCATGTCAGTGTATGATTTAAATATTTCTTCGTCACTGGATACAGCGACTGGATACAGTGACAAAGGTCTGGAAGTAAAGTAAAGTAAAATAAAAACCAACTAACTTTGTTTTTCTCTTTCTATCATTATGTATTCTCACATGCACCATATTCAGTCTATGGAGGCTGCAGCAGATGCTCTGGGAATCCATTAGAGTTGTCAGACCACAACACTTGGCACAAATAACACTTGAGATTCTGAAATACATTGCAGTAAAAAAATAAAATGAAACACATTACATCTCTCTATGAAATCCTTCTTTCTTGTCCACCTGAACTAAGGACCCAGACTTTTTCAGACTTAAAAGTGCCGGGGCAGTGCTTTAAATTTCACACTACACCCAGCGTGAGGAGCAGGACAGCAGCTGAAATCAATGAATCAGAAGGGTGTCAGGAAAATATCAGCAAACTAAGGAAGTATTGGCCTTAATAAAAATCTGTATGTTTATGACAACGATGCCAAACATTGTTTTAATTGTGTGAGCCAAGGGAAACATAAGCCTTGTCGCTGCAGAGCTCAGCCCACACAATTGAGGACGTGTGTGTGTCTGAGACGTGTATTAATAGGATACTCCACCACACTGTTTGTCTTAACACTTTGTAAACAGAGTGATGATATCTCTGGCTTTAATTTCTGTGTCTGCATGCATTATGACGATCCTGTTTTGATTAAATATACATTTTAATTAAGTACATAATATAGATAACAACAATACTCGGTGCAAGCGTTCCTGTCTGACAGTAAGAAACTGAGAGAATCATATTATCTCAGAGGCTAGTTGATGTTAACGGGCAAGCACAAA
This sequence comes from Pempheris klunzingeri, assembly GCF_042242105.1. Lineage (NCBI taxonomy): Eukaryota > Metazoa > Chordata > Actinopteri > Acropomatiformes > Pempheridae > Pempheris > Pempheris klunzingeri. The sequence continues at coordinate 17,766,820 of NC_092012.1, forward strand.
GCATTAAGAATGTAAGTAATGTGCACTTAGACATAGAGCCCCGGCCACACTGTGTGGACAGCAAACATTTAACGTGCAGCAATAACTCTGTCCGGCTGCTGTTTCTCATTGGCTGTCTTTCACCCTGCATCTTCTCTATCTCTCCTCCCTATGTCGCTCTCTGTATACATTTCTTAAATGGTGCACTATTGTGAAAGATGAAAGATGAGAGAGGACACTGCAGGTCACTTCAGAGCTATTTACTTTGTGTCTTTCTGTCTCCCTCTGGTCCTCTTTGTCTGAGTGAAGTGAGAAACTGAAAATACTCCAGAAACATTTGATATGATGCAGTGGTTCCGCGCAACTTTTATTCTTGCTTTCAAAAACACTGAAGCATGTTGTGATTCAAGAGAGGAGCTGAACTCTATCAGTATAAATGCAGGCCTGGCCTCCACAGAGGACCCGCATCCTGGGTGAATGACTGCGAGAGCTGCTGTATGGCAGGATGAAGTGTGTTCATTTCCTTATTTATTGACTCACTTGCTTTTCTCTGAGTGTTTGAAATTAATAACAGCCAGCAGAAATCAGACAGAGGGATGAAAATCAGCACTTTCCCTGCAGTGAAGCCATTCATCAAGCTAACGAGGGGGAGAATAGGAGTGGAGGAGGAGGGGAGGGGAAAAGTGACGTTTGGAGAGGGAGCAGAGAGCAGGAGGGAAGCAGGTGCAGCGTGAGGGGGGGGAGGATGGAGGGAGGGGGGGAGGAGGGAAAGTGACGTTGGAAACAGAGGCGAGGGGAAGGAAGCTAAGTTTGTTTGGGAGGAGGAGGAGAGTCATTTGGAGGATAGCAGGGCAGACAGAGGAGGAGGAGCTGTGTGTCACTCTAAAAAGAAGGGTTGAGATAGAAAGAAAGACAAGTTTGACATTGGAGTATAAATAGAGAGGGAGGAGATAAATGCAGACAGTTTATTCTGGACTGAATGACTGAGGGATTGGCACAGAGATCAAGGCAGTGTGGGAAATAATGCTGATGTGTTTATATGTTTTCAAGCCCGTGCCTTTGCTAATTGCAAGTGCATCCTGGGGATTAGTAGACTTTTATAACAGCTACGTCCGAATGGCTGTTCTCTGCACGTGGCATCCCAGTCTCCACAATCTGTCGGCAAACTACCAGCGCTGATAGAGATATTGCCTCACGATGATGAGAATTGAGACAGATACAATGCAGAGCTCTCATTCACTGCCCCCAACAGTATTATTTTACTCCCCTTCCTTTCACTGATGGGTGATGATGGGCCTGCCCTCTCCTCAAAGCCTTCGCCCTTGCGATGGCTTGGTCCCATGCTGCTCCGCCTCCCCAACAGTCCACCAGAGACCCAACAGTATCTCACACCCAGAGTAGGGCTGACTAAGCACTTACCGCTGAGCCTCTCTTCTCAGAGCGAGAGAGGAGCGCCATGCTGAGAACTCTGCCACAGGAAAATAATTAGCAAAGTGGAGCTCTGCCCAAACACACTGGGCTAAATCTAGTACCACTTCACAGACAAATGCAGCCATAAATCTTTTTGTTTTTTTCTTTCTTTCTTTGCTAAGAAAATATCACTCTCACAATTAGCTGTGAAATGTGAGTTTCTTGTTTAAGTTTAATGTTTGTCCTTGCGTTTGAATGTAATTCTTTACAGCACTAATGCAGAATATAAGTGTAGGATAACTCCAGTGCCCAGTGAAGGCTACAAGCTGCTTTGCACTCCTCCCTCAGTCTGAGTCAGTTCAATCTGACAAACTTGTTCTTGGTGTCTTGTGGTGACGCAAACTATGCCCATCTCGCTGTACATGGATATCTGTATTTTTAACTTTAAAGTTGGACCACAGTGTCTTTGGTCACCAAGGCTAAATATAGTCAGCTCCTGAGCAGTCTCCAGTTTCTCACTCCTTTCCGAGGGGCAGGTGGAGCAGAGAGAAGGAGGGGAGGAAGGAGGATAACATCCAGTCTTGAATAAATCATCCCTCGACTTTTGACCCATATGGAGCAGGAGGTTGTTTTTGTACTTCTGCGCTGCCCCCCTTCTCTCTTTGGCCTCTGCACCCCTCCTCTATCTCATTCATTTTCTCCTCCACATGACAGGTCAATCTGGATCGATTTCATCTGCCCTCGACGACTGAGACCAACATCCTGGCACCCAGAAATAGAGCTCTCTGTGATAGAAGAGCCTCCGACCAGCCGTTACTGTTAGCACGTTGCTCTGAAAAGGGTTGAGCGAGAGAGGATGGGGGAACAAAACTATTTAGAAAACATTCATGAGAAGTAATTTACTGCACAGATGAGCTATACTAGTATAAGGAAGCAAAAGACACTTAGGACATGGATCACCGTGGCTAGATGTCGTGTGCGGGTGACACTGTTTCAGCAGGTTTCACCCAAACCACTGTGCCATACACTGGCCACATGGTTGGTGGCCTTGCCTACCTGTTACAGTATGCTCACACATGCATGCACATATTCAGACACACAGACAAACACACACAAGCCAGCTTCCCCAATCTATATTTGCACTCAGCTCTCTTTCTCACAGCCTCTTTCACACACTTACAGTACATATGCACACACCTGGTGTTTTATCTCTGTCAGCATATTCTGGGTCCTTCAACTCCCTGCTGGGCTCTGAACTCCAGTCTCTCTTTGCATGGCGAGCCCACGAGGTGCGCCTTGCTTCATAACACACGCACCAGTCACAGGTGAGATACACTGGCAGTCTGATACCAATGTTAACCTCCCTTGATCGCCTCGCCAACTCGACATCTCACAGTGTAAATACATTTGAGCCTGGAAACATCTTTTTATCTTGCATTAGTGGGGTAGAGGTGCAGTGACACACTGTCCTGGTGGTGTTTAGGCAGTCCTGGCCGGAGTCAGGACACTCTTTCCCCAGGCAAGGACGCCGAGACCTGGCTCTCCGTCTCCATCACTCAGCCTGTCCTCCTGGAGCTACGTGGCCAGACTGCTCATCGCCCTCCCCCCCTCCTAATATGCATGGATTTGCATAAAACAAAGACATGGCTGTGCCTGCAATGTCTGCCATAGTTGAAACCGCTAAGAACAGGATCGACCAGACCACACCGCACACAGCCCCTCTAAGCTCGGCTGGCAGGTTGTCAGAGCGCAACATCAGTATAGCGCAGCGGCACGGCAAGGCAGCTGAGATTTACGAGGCTGACTAAGATAGACACCCTCATGGTTTTCCACTTTCATTCGTTTAACATCCGTTCCTTTGGCATTGTTTATATTCCACACCCCTTAGCAGTGAACAGAGGGCACCTAATTCACGGTGGTGACGTGGGAGGAGAATCAGAGCACTTAAAACACTTCATCTAAAGATGATTTGTCCTTGTCTTCCCTGATGGCTTTTTGTCCTGCTTCCCCTCCTGAAGTTAAGTGGAGCTGGAGAAAGGCCAGCTTCTGATCCCGCGCCCCACTTAGACACAATCAAGTAAATAACACTGGACACATATAAGCGTACACACAGACACACGCACATGCATGTATTCGACTTCAGCAAGGTGGGAAGTCACGAATACGAGCTCAAACCTTCTCTCATCCTTATGTGTCATGACCAAGCACATCATGAGGGTTTGCCATGGAACAATCAGTGAAACCATTACAGGAACAATTGGCTTTGCAATATACATTTGCCCAGGTTCCTCTCTGTCTCTGGGAATTGATTTCAGGACTAGGTGCTTATTCTTCACTCTGCCTCTCTCCTGCTATCCACGACTTTCTGCGTTTTCTCTCTGCCTTTTTCACACAAAATCTGAACATGTAATTTACATTTCAATGAGTGGCTATAATCTGCTGGTTCTGCTGTTGATCTGGGACGACTGCAAACGTCATATCTGTGTTGTGTTGTCTGGGTTTAAATAAGGTGGGAAAATGCATACAGTACTCTGCAAAGTTATGGCGTTGGTGAGATAGTGAGAGATGTGATGGAGAGAGATACTGCCAGCACAAAGAAGGTGTGTGCGCTTTAGCATATGAATAGGAATTTACAAACTATAGTACATTATCTATCCATTATGGAAGCCTTACAAACACCTGCAATATGCTATAAAACACTCAATACGATATGTGGTGACTGTATCCATTCTCTATTTAATATGGGAGGCTAATATTAATGAATAATTAATATAGATTTCATTGTGTAGGAACATAATCTGGAAACAGAAACACCATGATTAGTAATGATGATATATATGATAATTATGTTGGCTATTATTTGTTCATTTGGGATGATTTTTTAAGCACCAGTATTTTGTGGACTTGTTTTACAAATCTGACTCCACTCTGACTGTTATTAGTTGAAATTAGTATAAAAACAAAACAAAAAAAGCTTAGAGTGATCAAGAAAGAAGTGTATTACCTCAGAGAGCCGAGGGCACGGAGGAATGGGGCTTGAAATCACAGATGGAGGAATTTTCTCGATGACCTAAAGGAGCAGATGAGATTCAACAAATCATGTAAGAAGAAATAAATGAATATCAAGGCAAATATACATGCTGTCTCTTTCTCCTGTGTTTCTCCCACTGTGTGTGTCACTCTCCCTGTCAGACACACACACACACACACACGCAGACACGGACAAACAATCACAAAGAAACAAGTAGATCCATTCCGAGCGAGATTCACTCTCACCTTGTCTGTCTGCTGGAACACAGTACATGTATCATAGTAAGCGTTTGATGCGAAGGGAAATGTAAAAATTTGCATGCAAATAGATTCTACAGGCAGAACCCATGCATCAAAACACTGTAACCACAAGAGACAAAACTAAAATATCTTAGCATACACTGTGAAGTCGTATAGAAAAGGCAAAATAGTTTTATGCTGAGGCCTTAACTCCTGCTCATGTCATTAAATTACATAATTAATTGTTCTAAAAGGGAGGGAATTCATCTCTGCCTTCCCTACCACCTCACGACAGTTTCATGAACAAAACACCTCGGAAAACACGCACAAGTAAGCATGTAGCTCCAGTTCAAATGCTCTTATTCATATTCCCTATAAATGCTGCTACACAAGTGAAAACATTAGCCTAGCTCGTAGCTCGCTGTGCACTGATGCCAAGCAGGATCCCTTTAAAACGCAGTGGAAAATGACAGTTGTGGAAATACTTTGCCCATACACTGCAGTGGAGGAAGTTTTAAATCACAGAGTTTTCAAATAAATGCCTCATAACTCTGACCTACAGGTTACAAAGAACCTGCAGGAAAATGGCAATGATGCAGCATCATCATATTAGTGCCTCAGCAGAAAAAAAGTCTAAATCACAAAGTGATAGACAAACTGTAGAGGGACGTTTGATTTTGAAGAAATTTGAAAACAAGGTCAACAGTGCGGAAAAGGCAAGAACTTCTGTTTAAAAAAAAAAGGCCTCCTCAAACCTCTTCTGTCTCTGTCATTTTTTCCGCCACATGACAGGTCAACCTGGATCGATTTCATCTGCCCTCGATGACTGGGACCAACATCCTGGCACCCGCTCTGCACTAGCAAATACCAAAGAGCTGAAAAAAGGGGCCATGTTGGTACACGTCACCTGTTACAAATGGATGGAAACGTCTCATATATGCTGTAAGTCATGCTTTATTTCTTCATGTTGTTGTTGTCGTTCTCTACTACGTCGCTGCACAGTTGAGTACACTGTAGATGCTGAAGAGAGAAACATAATGTTCTCTCTAAAGCCTCACTGAATGTGTTTCTCTGCTGCAGCTCTACGTTTCATAAAAAAAACACATGCTTTAAAAGTTAGAACTGTGGAAAAAATGCCAATAAAACCTAACATTTATGGATTTAAACTGTGATTTTGGTCACATATCTGGGGTTTTTTTATCTGTAGAAATCTGAAAAGCGTGTGCCACAATGAAAGACTATAATCCCTCTCACATTTTTTTTTAACTCTGTCACCTTTTGTGCAATGGGGCTGCTGAGAGATGGTGTTGCATTTATTTAAGTCACAGGCTCTTGGTTTGGGTCCATTTACAGACATATAAAATTACCCCAGCAAGTCCCGACCACCTCATTACCAACATAACCTGCAGCCAGTCTTTCAAGGACAACTCTCTAATGACACCACGCGTATCCGCTTAATGTCTATTTGAAGCACGCTGTGACTTTCTACCACAACGAAAGAAAGAAATGTATAGAAAGAGAAAAGCGCACTCTGATAAAATAAGCATCTTAATTGATCCCTGATGTCAATTCTAAAGGAGTGAGTGCTTCTCTACTGCACCGCTCGTATACACTGTAAAGTGAGAGGAGTTTTTTATTTTCTGTATCTGCTGTGAATCTGAGCAGACCATTCACAGATGTGGCTGCCACCTGGCTGTGCCCAGACACCTGACTACTGATACTGTTAACTCTCTGCACATCCACTTTGGTCTCTGTCTGCGTTGCTGTTTTTCAGAACCAAACTCATAAATGATCAAATAATTAACAAAAATAATGATAAAGTATAATACATACACTCACACATTTAGACTTTTAGAGAGGGGCAACATTGGCCCTGTCATGGGCTTTGGGCTTCATCTTTGACAACTATCAAAAGGATAAAAAAGAGATAGAAAGACAGAAAGAGAGATAGAAAGATAGAAAGAAACTTTACATGATAGATGCACACTGCTTTGATTGTAACACTGTGCAGGACCTGAACTTAAATTTAAAATTTAAATTTTCAGATGTTTGAAATGACATCATGAAATTCACCTTTACTTTTCCAGCATCTTTTTGTGTAGAGGAACAAGCCAGTGGCAAAAATCTTCAAATTATTTGGGATTCTTTGAACTATGAGACAAAGGGTAAATAAATCTTTCACTGTGGATACACAATTGGAATTGCTTACTATTTTTCAGATGTAAACCGAAGACTGACAGTGAAAATGAGGTTAGCAGAGCCAATCTGACTCTGAGTGTATATCTAACAGGAGGAACAATGAATTTTGTCTCACTGGTGGTTATTTGTTGTGTCTTTGGAGCTCAATTCAATCACTGAGTGATGTGGGTGTGAGAGTTAAATGAACTGCTGTCTGGGATCATCTCAGGTGCCTTGAACATTAGGCTACCGGACAATGCTCATCACACTGCTGTGATGATTTAAACCAGTACAAAGGCTGCCTTATTTTTCTCATTACCGTTTCCACTTGACAGGACCTCAGTCGCTTTTTCTGTTTAGCTGAGTGGAATGAAAAAAGAAAAATATTTGGCAGCATGAAACTAATCATGCCAGGCTTCGGCCGCACGCCATGTCTACCTTGCTCTACACGGTTTTGGGTAACACTTGTGCTGCAGACTGCGTGCAAGTACATCAAGACCTTATGTGTATTTAAGCCCACTGTATATGAGTCATCTACTGTGAGCTGAGTCATTTTAACACATTACCTAATAATGTAGTTTTTGCACGTGTGAAAAAAAACACTTGTTACACTTCAGTTGTTTTTGCATTAAAGCGACTAGACTTTGGTTAAATCCTCGGGAACGTACATATGTAACAAAAACAAGTTTGCTGTGACAGTATAACTCTTTATGACGGTGCTAAAATACAGGAAATGGATGAAAAAAAATGGCAGTGAGTAGTCTTGAATTTACTGTGTACTGTACCACGTCGGATGTGCGTGTGCATCTTATTCAGTGGGTTCTGGACAGAGGAAATGAGCATGAGCTCCCCAGGGCAGGGATTACTCTAATGACTTTGAGAGCAGCCTTGTGCGCTGTAACTTTTGACCTCTGCTCATCCTCTTCTCCAAAAGATGACAAGACACACACACTCACTCACACACACATTTGCACATAAAAGCACACATATTATCTACACAGGCATTTATCGACCTTGCACGCAGGCCGGCTTGAGTTAAGAGATGCAGAATCACACACAAACAGCAACACCGCAGATCCTCTCCAGCCCTTCCTGTGGCACCATCTAAAGCCCGGAAGAACACAGACCCCAACCGACTCTTAGTTTTGGGTCTGTCAGCCAGCGCACTGCTACTCAGGTGAGCATCGTGCTGCATCTTCTGCTGTCAGCCCGCATAACACCAATGTTCCATATGAGTGCATCATTGGAAAATCGATAGGCTTATGACTTATGTAACCATTGTGCACTGGTGCCACAGATATAAAAGGAAACTTCTTTTGCAAATCAGATTCATCTTCACACAAATGTTATTTAGCTTGAATACTGAACTACTTGAGTTATATAAAAGCCAGAGTACAGACAAACACAAGGAACATCATGCTGTGAAACAAAAGGCTGGGACGGATCTGTGCAGGGCCATTTATTATTTGTCTGTGTATTTGCATTTGTGCTGGTGTGTGTTTTCATTTCTAGACCCTGTGTGGTGAGTGTGTTTTCGGTTTTAGTGCATGGACATTAGAGGTCTAACTGATCTGTCCCAATAAGGAAACAATGAAAATAAACAAGCTAAAGAGTCTAACAGGGCAGCCTTAAACACAAACCAAATTTTCATTTCTTACATGCCACTTTAAACACATCAAAAAAACCCACCACACAAATGCACGGCCTGTAGAGAAGCAAAGTAAAGGAAAAAAAATGTTTTCTCTTTGAAATGGCAGTCACATGTTCTTTAAAGAGGGGATAGAAAACAATTATCCTCCCTGATTTCATTCAATCCATTGTTGTGGTTAATATGAAATATCAAAATATAGCAGTGCTACTGCTCAGATCAAATAGATGTAATTAGATAAATTGAGGAAGAAGGAGAGCGGCTTGGCTGTAAATTGCATGGTGTGTGCATGCTAAGACCCAACACTGGCACAGCTGCACGGAGCTGCACTCACGATTTATCATCTCTACATCGCAGGAGCCAGTGGCCCACACCACTATTAATCATCAGCAAAATCATTTAATTCAGCCCGAGCCCGACTATTGTCTTAGTCTCTCCCCTCACTCTGAGCAAATCAGCCACCACAGCAGCCGCGAGCACCTCAGAGTGGGCTACAAAACAGAGTGGGATACATGTGCTGGCTTTTTTTTTTGACAAGCTGTGTAACACATCTTTACTGGCACATACTGCAGAAGATGACTTTTTTTTTGTAAATTTAACAAGTAGGAAATTTATAGGTGCAAAAGCTACTTTTCAGTGCACAGAATAGCAGCTGATCTCGCAGTGCTTTGTTAACACAGTGTCAGTTTTTTTATGAAAGGTGTCCCTTGTATATATCTCCATGCACACACAAACTGTAGCTAAGAGCTGACAATTCCAGACCGAAGCTGTCCTCAGAAACCTTAGCGTTTCTTCAGAGTGTACTTTGGCATATTGGTCCTCCTGTTTCAACAAACCAATTGTTCTGGAGCAGTGAAACAAGATGCCCACAAGGCTATTCCTTATCCCAGAACTTAGAGAAGAACTTTTCCTCTTGCGTTTCACAGAAGTGGCCTTTTCAGTGCTGAGAAAAAGCTATGCTCAAAGACGTCAAAATGAGATTTCTAAACACCAACAGAGATGCAAGATTGGGTAGAGCAGCGCGGAGCCTCCTCTGCCCATCGCAGCGGCTGACTTACGTTGGCACCTTCTCCAGCGCCCCCTCACATGCCTGACATGACTGTGCCCTCACTGCACCCCCTCTCTCTGAGAGCATGCCTGCTCCAGGCCAACATCCAAGCCCACTGATAAACAGGATAAAGCGAGGTGAAATTGGGAAAGCCAAAACGATGACAGGCTAATGACAAGTGAGCACACAGCGTCCGAAAAACACACACGCAGCAGGCACACACACACACACACACACACACACACAGACACACACACAGACACACAGATCAGGAAGCAAGAGACAAGGAGCAGGGCAAATGGAGGGTGCAAATATAGAACATGCATAGCCACAAGAAATTCACATAGAGATGTCATCCTTACATACTGACATTCAAGGTAACACACACACACACACACACACACACAAACAGACAGACAGAGACATATTCACATTCTCACCTATGTAAGTTCACAGACATGCATGCACACATCCACACACACACTTACACACACACACACACACACACACACAGGAAGGTACAATCACAGAGAGAGAGAGTCTGACCCACACACACACTAATCACATGTCACATTTTACAATAAGGATGTAATTATCATATATAAATCATATTGGACTTCCATATTCACAAATGAGGATGGAATTAATGAACCAAAATATTTTGAATATTATGCAAAGATAATATGTCACTGCACATGGTAATTTGATCGTAAAGATGATTTAGGGTGGAGTTGACAAAGTGAAACACAAATGGCAACAGTGAGATTTCAGTTTGATTTGAGGTTTCAGAGTCTACGTTTAGGAATTATTCTATATTAAAAAGGATTTTTCACTCACAGGTAATTTGGGGATTTGAAGGAACACATATGAAACGTGAACCAGGCAAAAGCGTGAGATCAAAAGTACATTCAAATGTAGGCCATCGCGTGTCTTAATCTTCGTTTGTGGTCTCATCAACTTGTCGTTAACACCGGACTCCACCTCTTTACAAGCAGCACTCAAGCGTCAAAACGGAAAATGACTTTCCAAATATTTCTTCACGATAAATCTGTAAATAGCTGTTCTAAGAATAATGCTTCTGATCCGTTCAGGGTGGCCCCGTTATTAAATTAGTGTTGGAAGGAAACATTTTTTTTTTTTTTTTTTTAAAAGGGCGACAGCAGCAATTATAAACAGTGTCAAAATGTCGTGCAGTCATCTTCACCATGTTCTGAGTCTAGTTTCACTGTTTCAATCACAAAAGCAAAAAAAAAATATCTCAGGACAAGTCAAAAGAAAAGGGAGAAACGCATTGCAGACAATTACATACATTTATTGCATATCATTTAATTGTATGAAATGAAAAAAACGAGCACATATGAACATCACATATGGTTAGTGAGTGAAATAATTTTGCACAGCAAAATATATATATACTATATATAAGATGAAAGATTAACATATTTTCAAGATTTATTGGCGAATGGTACTCCCTCATTTTGCACATGCAGGGTGTCAATCCCTGACGATCTAACAATGTCCAGACATTATTGATTAGGCTATAATAATTGTTATTGCTTTGCAAATATTGAGTTCGTTTAAGACAAAACAACAGTCTCTCCTGAACTGATGGTAAAATAATAAAATGTTACGATTAGGTCGTAACAGCATGTCGAACTTATCTTCTTGAGATGAGGAGAATACTAACTTTTCCTTGAACTTCCATGTGGTCACAGGCGAGATTTCTTTTCTTTTTTCTTTTTTTTTTTTTTAGTGCATTTCAGTCCAAAATACCTCAGTTCGTTGAAAGACACACATTTCCAAAAAGCATGGCGATTTACTGAGAGAATTCTCTTCTCCAGCAATACTTTTTTCTCTCTCTTTTCTTTTTAAATACAATAGTTAAATGTGTGGCGGAGACCAGTCGAGCTCTCTCACTTCTGTTTGAAGCACATGCTGCAAAAGCGCTGTTTATGCACTGCACAATACTGCTCTTTGTATAAATTGGAGCCGAGCCAATTTCTCCACACCAATGATGAAAATACTTTAGTGCAGCAAACTCCTCATTAATTATCTTAGAAATCTGTATGCTTCAACCTGTGGCATGTTATCTCTTGCAACTTAGATTATAAAACTTTATACTTAAATTACTTTCAAAATTATTCGAATGTTGTCAAATGCATAATGGAAAATCCTTAAATAACAATATAGGCTTTAAGCAACAGACTAAACTTCCAGGGAAGGAACTGGTGATTTCCTTAATAGTGAAGTCTTTTCTTTTCCCCCTCGCACCAGGATCCCCGCCGATCAACTTCCATCAGGAATGCATAGCGCATTCACTGCAGCCTAATGACAGCCGGTGGTGGTGCACTTCAACACAGCTGAAATGCACTTGTATAGATTACAAGGAGGGGGGGGGTGGGGGAGTCCTGTCACTTTTTTGTTGCTGTCCCAAAAAAGTGAGGAGGCCATAAATGAAGTATGAATGCCATGCTGGAGTCATCCGACAAAAAGGACATCTTCAAGCACAGAAAGGAAAAAACCATACATGTCCAGCATGCAGGGCAGTTCAATAACACATCTCTTTTAAAAACAATGAATAGTTTGTAATGAATATAGTCTTTTGTTGCTCAACACAATAACAAGCAAACGCATGAGATGAGGTGGCGTCAAACGGCAGGCTCGCAATCCTCCGAGTTTGGCAGACAAAAAAAAAGATTAAAAAAAAAAAAAAAAGACCAAAAACATACTGTCGATGGATGCAGTTTTGACAGGAATCTGTACACTGAATTCAAAGTAAAATGATGAAAAACGGCAAGTTGATGAACTTCAGAGGAGTATACTCAGTGCTTGCATGCACACTTCGTATACTGCGGCATAAAGTTGGATCAACTTTCAAAAATCATATTTTACTCAAACACCGCAAATCTAATGAACAACGGTGAAAAAGTCTTGACAAACAGGCTATGCAGAATATACTGAATATGATAGCAAAAAGTAGATGAAAGTGTTCTGAATATGCCTCTCCAAAATAAAAAAATAAAAAAAAAAACATGACAAAGCCCTCCGAATCTAGAAACAGCCGCAGAGTTGAGCAAACTCTTGTTTTTCAAAAAAAAAAAAAAATGTATAAAATGAAAAAAAAAAAAAATCAAAAAGTTGACAAATTAGTTCTTGGTCTAGTCGGCTTTTGCGCCAAATGAAAAAAAAAAAAGTGTTTCATAATGAAAACTTTTGTAAGCGGGGGTGAGTAACTCTGATATTCTTTTTTTTTTTTTTTCACGATAATGTCGAGACTCACATGAAAAACTCCGGGGATGAAGGGTTGTTGTCGCTGCTGGATCCATTTTCTCTGAAGCCGTTGCTGATGAGCTTCTCATACTTTTCTTTGTACGCGTCCCTCTCCCGGACCAGCCTGGAGATCTCCTGCTTTAGGTGATCGACCTGCTGTATGAGCTGCGTCTTCTCTCCCTCCAGGACGTGCCGCTGCTGGACCCGCTTGTACCGGCAGGACTGAGCGTAGCCTCTGTTCTTTAGGGTCCTCCTCTTCTGTTTCAATCTGATCACTTCTTCCTTGCTGACCCCCCGTAGCTGCCGGTTGAGCTCCCGCACTGACATGGTGACCAGCTGCTCGTCTGAAAAGCGGTCATCCAAGCGCATGTGTGGGTGAATTGTCCCAGAAGTGCCATTGGACTGGGCGCCGGGTGCCTGGTGGTGGCTGCTGCTGTGGTGGTGATGGTGGTGGTGGTGGTGTTGCCCTCCGTTCTGAGCGGCTGCAGCAGCGATGACCGCCGACACCACCGCCGCGGCGGACCCCATCTCCTCCCCGGCCATGGTGCCTCCTGCTCCGGCTGCGCCAGCAAACTGCTGGCCCCTGGCGTAGCCATCGAATGACTGGAGCTGGTGACTGCTGTTGATCAGCGCCTCGACTGCGTCTTCGGGGCTGAAGCCCAGCGCCTCTGGATTCAACTGCTGTTGATAACTGGACATCCAGTAGAAATCCTCTATGTGTGTCTTCTGCTCGCTCCCCGAGCCTGGACTGGGCGCCGAGAAGCTTGGGGAAGGGGGCACCGAGCTGCACGGCGTGCTCATCGGGGTGGAAGACAAGGATCCCCCGGCGATAAGGCGACTGCACTGGCTGATGTTGCGATCGGGCTCCACCGGCTCCTTTTTCACTTCAAACTTCATCAGATCGAAGTCATTAACATATTCCATGGCCAGGGGACTGGTGGGCAGGTCGGAGTTGCTCATTGCCAGCTCTGATGCCATCCTCTTGCTGCTGACAGTCCTCCAAACGGGGTGAAGCGCAGCTGTCAAACTGGGTTGGTTGGGAAGAACGTGAGCCAGTTTGATTTTTAAACGTTTGTCTTGAAACTGAAAAATGAGCTTTTCAGCGTCGCTTTTTGCAGCCACGGACTTGCAGGCGTGAGAGAGTAGTTTTTCTTTGCAGAGTCTATTGCACAGACACAGCAGTGCCGCGCGCACGAGTAGCGGAGTCCTTTTTCAGCATGTGAAATTCGGCGGTTTTGTATTTCAAACATTTAACACTTTACGGTTTCCTCATGAATACATTGCGCAAGCGGAGAGGGAGAAAAGCCGAAAGTAAGGGAGTGAGTGCAGCCTCGCACGTTACAAGCCGCTGACTGGTGGGGCGATTTTTTAGAGGGATCACACAGCAGATGAGTTTAAGAGCATTGTAGCGGCCCTGACGTCAGGCTGGAAATGGGAAATTGACTCGGACGAAGAGCCAATAGGGTCGCACACTCAGAGAGCTAATTAACATATTAGTAGCCCACAGAAACAAAACTTTTCTCAACTGTCAAAGGCCATCAGCTGACTGTCAGCTGGGACACAGACTCTTAACTCTTTGGCTACTGTGGCCGCACTTATAATCTCTCATTTTTATACGGAGCAACAATTTAAATCCAGTTTTTGATTTCAGTGGAAGGAAGTGGAGCGTGCATGCTTTGAATTCATTAACATGGGGCTCCTGCTGCAGAGCATTTAGAGGAAAGAAAGAAAACAGATAGATAGATAGATAGATAGATAGATAGATAGATAGATAGATAGATAGATAGATAGATAGATTTTTACATATATCCAAAATCTACAAAATGCAGCCTATCACATCTGCTCAGCTTTTATTGACTAGAGAGAATTCATGTATTTGCTTTTGTGAGCTGCTTATTTTTATAATTTAAGATATTTTTGCTGTTTTTAACGCACAATATCAAACTTAATCTGTCCCTCTTAGACAATCCATTTATTACTTATTCGCTTATTACCTTATTTATGGCAATATCTAATATCTGTGTTATAGTAAAACACAAGTAACTACATAAAATGTGTCAAAGGCTGTATGGGCGATGCTGAGAGGTAGTTTCATAGAAAAGTGGCCAAAATCATGAACAGTGGATTGAGGAGATTTGTCATGCCATGTCTGCGCACCATTATAAAACTCAACACTGCCACCTTTTGGACACGCCAATGCATGGGGCTCCCCTTTCAATCACTGCAACAGTCCACACACACTTCAAAGAAAAGAATAAAAGATGTTATTGAGGGGTGAAAAATACGCTTTTTGCACAACACACACACTCATATATATTAAGTGTGTCTTTCATTTCTTTATTTCATTAAGCATAAGACACCGATGCGCCCCGTGGATTTCAAAGGAGTTATGTAAGAAAGACAAACCTGTGTGGAAAAAGTCATGCTAGTGGAGGCTAATGCCAGTGAACCCAGTGTTCCATCCAAAGTGAAATTATGTCCCACAGCCATAAAAAATGACTTTATCTAAGCACTGGCACAGGCGTAGCTATGGTGCCATATAAGCCACTGGTGTACATTGCTCTTTATCTCAGTTCAGAGGTCTCCTACTTTTAATTGACTCATGCACAACGGTCACATTGGGTGATGTGGGCAGTCCTACACTAGTTCCCATATCACTGTGTGTACTGTGCAGCTTTGGGATCATATGAGACTCAACCGTATGATCACACATGTGAAGAACGTGTGTCCAACTGAATATTTTAGCAGGAACATACAGGGATCCTTGTGATGACTTTTTATTTATTTATTTATTTTTTGCTTCATACATTTACAGAACAGATAACTTAGTACGTTGCAGGTGTGAAATCATACTGACACGTACAGGTTTGGCGGACTGACTTGTGAGTGTAACTTATCAGGAAGTTCCTGATATAGAACCACCTACTGCTAATTTATTCAGCTTGATTCCTTTGCATTAACCTGAATTCATCAACAAGGAGGACGTTACTTTAGCATGGGATTTGTACCCTTAAGTTTGAGTTCCACATTGCAGCCGCATTAATGGCAAAATACAATTAACTGATGACACATGGCAATTTAGTCATTCAATAATAATGCAATTTGTTTTGGAAAAGACTGATGTAAGCTATACTGAGGCTCGGTCGCAGTCAGAGTGTTGATTTCTTTTGTGGCCTCTTTTGACATGGTGCTGACAAATAACCATTTCTTTCCTGTGACAAAAGCCTATAATCATACTCTCTCTCTCCCTCCTTCTCTCTCCCTCTCCCTCTCTCTCTCTCTCTCTCTCTCTCTCTCTCTCTCCACCAAGTGTATGATCTCATCATTGTGCCGATGTGTATTTTTAGATTTCTGGGTGCACGCTATTTAATGATAGGCCAAATCAGTCACGTCCCTGCTGCCAAAAGCTGTGGAAGATGATCCTGCCAATCAGCCAGATATTTTCATAGCCATAAGGAGTTCAACACGTGGTTGTCCGGGACTGTAACTATGATAGCGTGTTTTGGTTTTCTCTGTTTTAAATCTAGTGGAAACACACTGTTTTTGTATCTGTCTCTGTTTTGTGTGGCCATGTGATGTTATCACCGCTGTAGTAAGCACACAGACATACTCACAATTGCTGCATGGAAGTATCCTAACCATGGAATTTGTATCAGAATTGTATGTATTAAGTGTGTGTTTGCTGCTGTTACTTCTTGCGTAGAAGAAAGGAAAGCAGACTAGTTGTGAACGACACTAAAATGAGGTCAGCCAAACACACAAGTATCATTGCGAGTTGCTGAATGTTCTAGTAAAGGGCTAAATGGATGCATCTGCTTGAAAGTTAATACAACACTTCGTGTGTGGCTCAAACAAAACTCAAATAGATCCCTATTGTTTCTATTTCCATTCTGTTGCCTTGTCATCTGTTTGGGCTTACCTGTTCATGGGAAGGCACAGCAGTGGCCCGTTCCCTGGGGTACAGCCACAGCAGAGCGAGACTAATACACAAACGAAGGGAGAGCTCATTAGTCATGACAGAAGAAAGTGGCGGACCTAATTTAGCTGCTTTTGTGCCTTTGAAGTTATTGATGATGCAGAGCTGAGAGAGATCTACACGGAGAGGATTGGCCCGCTGTGAGGAGAACTTATGAAACCATGGAAGGAGGAAGTTCATGAGAGGATGTGGAAGAGCAACACAAGCTGATGGACAAAGATGTGAAACATTATAATATAATTTAAAGGGCGAATCCCATTTTGCAGACTTTTTCGTGTAATTGTAAAACCGGAGAATGTTTGAAACCACAGCAGCCACATGAAACAGAACAGCATGGTCGTTTGAGCAACAAATACGGCGTTCTCATCAATAACGCTGATGAGGTTTGGTGGCGTCACTGTTGCAAAGTTCAGAATTACTAAGTCAGAGTCAACGCAAATCCTTTACAACATTATACAGATATTTTCTGTGCTGTCGTGTCAAGTATTGGACTGATTAATATCAACGTATTACTGTTGACTGAATATTTCAGTTTGCAAATCTGAAATCTTAAGAACATCCTCAAGAGTTTTCAAGGAATATCTTATTGTTATTAAAGCCTCTTTCAAATAGGCCATGAACCTACTTATTACTGTATTTCACAATGACATATAATGTGTCATAAAGATTACAGAATGCATTATATACAATCCTTTGCAATGCGATTTTGCATTGATACTACATAATGACTTTGGTTTTGTTTTGGAGTAGTGAAGGCTCAGTCTAAAGTCCCAGATTCTGACCTTTTCCCACCAGCCTCTTGTCAGTTTATTGACACAGTCAGTATACTGGTGGTAGATTAAGTCTTTCTTTTCTCTAATATTCCCCTTTGCACACTTAGAAAGGCTACAAAGGCTCCCTCACTGTGATATTTACAGTTGTTTGAAGGCTTTTCTCTTAACTCTCATGCACAGTTTCCATAACTCTGTAGACTTTGCTTAAAGAAAAAACCCACAGTGCATAGTGTTGAGGCATTTAAATAGCACAGACAGCAGAATTTGTGCATCATTATTATAGAAAACGAAAAAGAAAGCAAACATGGACGGAGTCGGCAAGATGATATTTCCTTTTAATTATAAACACACATGCTGATAACCAGCACTATGTACTGTACGTGAATGTGTTTGTCATATGATGGCAGGATGGTGACTTCCAAATATTTCATTAATCTACATCATCTGAAACATCAGCCTCACCCTCCACTGCCCTTGTCCAGGTGACGTGATTTCACAGGATGCTGTCTCACTCCTCGTGCAGAGTTTGGAGCCCTCACACACTCTTGCACTCAGACACTAATGGTGATGTCACCATTGCTTAGGGTTTATATTGAAACTGAATCCACGTTTAAGTCTGAAATGATTTCCCAATACACACACTATGATAGGCCTATTCTTTGAGCAACAGACCAGGCAAATCAAGATCACTGAAGTTTTAAAAATCAACCTTGTTAGAAATAAACATCCGGGCACAGTCCCTGAAATGTCAGGAAATATAAAATATCAAATTTACAATTTACAATTCCACATCCTGGACAACTTTCATTGTACGGGCTGCTTGCCTATAGTGACATTTAACTTCTTTTAAGTTTGTGGAGATATGCACGACATCTGTCAATAGCCTGCAATAATCTTCTCAGAAAAATATTTGAAATGTAAATAAACTCTACCCTTTAACCTAAACTCAGCAAAAACATGAGCGGTGTCATTTAGATTAGAGTATTAGTGGTGGTATCAGTCAGAACTCTTCTCATGCTGGCGAGTGATAGAGGCGACTGAGTGGAAAGAGCAGAGGTCAGTGAGTTGTTTGCTTTATGTCAGTTGGACCGTGTGTGTGTGTGTGTGTGTGTGTGTGTGTGTGTGTGTGTGTGTGTGTGTGTGTGTGTGTGTGTGTGTGTGTGTGTGTGTGTGTGTGTGTGCAGTGGTTGCTCAGCTCCAGACAGGGCTGGATAAGGCCATCTAATCAGCCTCTTTCCACTCCAACACATTTTTTAAACCGCCCCTAACCTGAGCCTATTACTGTAACCACGTCTGCATTGGTGAATACCTGAAAGCTGATAGCACCTGTAAACACACAGGCAGCGTAGGTGAAAGAATGGAGTCACATAGCTTTAACTTTTACAAAAACACATTGTTGGAGCCCTGCTTTTAACTTTACATTGGAGAAGACAGAAACACTACCCATGCTTTACATCTCTACTAATGTGAAGAGCTGGTACTGCTCTAGGGCAATGCAAGCTCATCAACAGTTTAGTGAGAACAACAAAGCTGGAATATCAATTTTCACCCCACCAACAGAATGTGGGCACAGCCATGTCATAATTACCTTAATCCATTAGTCAGAAGGAGGGTGAGGCTGAGAAGGGTGCGACAGAGGACAGAGCAGACAAAACAAGGTCAGGGGGAGAGCAGATCTGTAGTCTGAGGTGGATTTTGGATGGCCTCTCTGACACTGGTGGAAAGTATTTGGTAGCCTACAGCTAGCGACGGGAGAGCTGCAGCGTATGACCCCGTGCTCGTATCAGTTCTGTGGCTTGATGGCAAGGGACCAGCAGCAGCGCAGCGAATGTGTTACAGTGCTGCGAACAACCGAGTCACACATGTTTTCTAGACTGTCTCAGTGTCACGTGACCAGGGGTGACGTAGAGTTTTGAGGTTTAATCTGTCATATTTATTCCACTTCCCCCGTCCAACTGAATATTTGTCAAGTTAAACAACATGGTTGCTAATTAATACTGTGTGGCCTATACATGTTAACTACTCTGTTCACCACATGTAGAGTAATCGAAGGCAACTGGTCAATATTGCACAAGGGTTGGCAGAGTGGCTTGCATATTAGCCATAATTACATTCACATGAAGATAATGTATTGGTTTACTGTCATGTGTAAAGTTAATGTGTATAGCAATTTGACGGTTTATTAACTGTAGGGTAGCTTTCCAGTGTTATCTCCTTCAGATGTCCTCGATGCTTTCACGCAACTTAGACTTTAATCTCACATTTCTAACTAAATGTGTGTGTGTGTGTGTGTGTGTGTGTGTGCGCGCGCATGTTTGTTGTTGTTCAACAAATATTTACAGTATAATTATAGTTTTCTACTAGACTAAACAAAGTTATACTTTGCATGGTCACAACTGTAATTCTGTGAAGATTTTGTGAGAGCTTTGTTTTTTAAGATTTCATTTCATTGTTGTTTCTGCATCATGGATTTATTGTTTTAGAGGTGAATGGTATAAAGAAAAAAACAAAATATTTAATTCAACAACACAAATCAACATATATGCTACCAAATATGGCCACAAACATTACCATAAAGTTACCAACACCTCTCCCTGACCCTTGCTAAATATGATATACAGTAGAATTTGTATCAGAGATGTTGCATTGGCTTGCATTAGGTTGAATATATATTCATTCATAATATTGTATCCACCATCTTTAAGTTATCCATACAGGGCCAACAGGAATTGCAGCCAAGTACGCATGAGTTGTCGCCTCCTACATGAACCTCTGGCAAGTCTCTAGCCTCCGACCCCCAGCTGCTCCTGTGCCCTTGAGCTACTATAGCCTGCAAGTGACACTAACAAGACTCTTTAGCCACCCGGAATGATGTGTCACGTAAAGCTCTTTGCCCTGTCATCTATTGTTGATCCGATAAAATGTGTAGAGAAAGGAAAAAAAGAAATGTGTGGAAAGTTTGTGAGTGTGTGTGACGAGTGGTAGTGTTGGAAGACACTTACCGTACACAAGCTTAAATATGGGGTTTCCGATTCATTCCTCATCTCTTACTTGGTTCATTACACTGAACTTAATGAGACAATCTCTTCATTGTGTTCAACACAGTGTTTGTCAAATATGCCAATACAGGCCATTGACCTAGTGAAGATGTACAGGAGCAAGGGCTGTCTGGCCTAAACCACACTTTGATCATTTCTAGAAGGGTAACTGTACACAACCTTTCAAATTCTCACTCACCTCTTATACACAGAAAACGTAGAAGCAGATAATTCTATATTTTTCAGAAAAGCAGTAACTTTCTTTTTTTCAGTTTGAAGAGGCATATTTGTGGATGGCTGATTGGATGGATGATGCTGTTGATCCCGGTCTTGTCTTGTGCTCTCCTGATATGAAAGATATTTCCAGTCACGGTACACATGACCCCCAAACAAACGTGTAAATACAAACACACAAGCAGACACAATGACAGAAATCTACTCCCAAATGCATGCACACTTACACAAATGCATGTATGGGGACACATATGCGCATGCTCATAGCCTAATGAGAGATTTTCTGACCTTTCTTCATGTACCCCTGGAGAATATTGATGAATCCCCTTTTAAAAATAACTCCCGCCTTGTAGGGTCATTAAATGATTTACTGTTATTTCACCATCACATAATTATTACATTTATTATGTTGGACTGTACAGGGTTGGACCATTGTAGTAGGAGGTGGACCTTTTAACACAACAGAAGCGATTAAAACTTTATCTTACATGAATACAGTTTACTTATGTTCCACTCAGAAGTTAACATAAAAAAAAACTGTATAAAACCAAACCTGTAGCTTTTACAGTAGATTGCCTGATCAGGAAAGAATATTTTACAGGAGAAGTTTTAGTGTAGGCTCGTGCTAATCATATTTAACTTTCCTGTAATATCCTTCCCAACTTTAAAACTCTTAATTTCAGCCATTTCTTATTGTAGGATTTACAGTGACATTTAAGTCTTTTATTGTCCTACAATCTAAACCTTTATGAGGAAAACCTTTGTCACAATGAAACGTGAGTGTGAGTTTTGTCCCCTCTCAGATCATTCCTATTACCCATGTCAAATTGGACATAATCTAATACAGTGGGCTAAGTAATCATAGGTAATGTCACATTTGGTCTTATGGCAAAAAGACTAACCGCCACATTCAAATTGCAAGGTTATGGAATTACGCTAATCGCCGCCATCACTGACCTGCAAATGTGCGTCACTTGCTTCACTGTGCCACCAATATCATTGCCAGTATTATTAAGGCCTTTGTGTGTTTGAATCCCGCAGTCTGTATCTGGTTCTAATAATGATATCTGTTCAATTGTTCCGCTGCTAAGCTGGTTAAAATGTCATCTGACTGTGATTGTGAGCATGGCCCTTCAAACACTCCCTGTGGGTGAGGCGCTTAATGTTCATTTGAGCCCTACATTGAGTACCCGGCATTAAAAACCCGACTCAAGCCCAAATGAAGATGATTTAAATGAACTCATTTGAGGAACATTTAATTACCATTGGAGCGTAATTGAATGTTTCTCTGAAGTGCTGAGTGATTCCTAATGAAATGAGAAAGACTGGGGAGATACTGACGCTGCTGTGCACAGATGCTGATAGTCAGGCCCATTCTCAGCCTACAGGATAGATAAAAAGATCAGAGAGACATTTACTGGATAAATAAATCCATCACCTCCTAAATTATCCTCAAAAGTAAAAAATACAACAAAGTCTACTTACCCGCCAAAGGTAGATTTTAGGCTATTTTGAAGTTATATTTTAATGATTGATTGTTGGGAGTGTGACCAAAAGTAATTCACATTATAGTGTAAAGTTAATGACTTCTAAAATGTAAGTAGCTGGTGAGGTTAAACAGAGATGTTAGTGTAGAATTAGATGGGTGGGGTGGAGTCACATGTAACAGTGGACTAGGTGAGTAAGGGACGGACAATATTTACAGGGCAGGTGTGCTGCTTGGCCAGTAAAAGCCCCTTCCTCTGGACACATGTTGTTAAGCGGAGGCTACTATTGGCCCTGCCATTATGGCCTGCGTATTTCACAGCCTTTGGAAATTCCCTCATCGCAACATCCTCACACCTGCACCATCCATTACAGGGAATCTCATTCTCCTGCTGCTCTCTAAGTTTTTGTTTTTTTTGTGCATATGTTTCAGAGGAAGAGAGAGAGAGAGAGAGAGACACTGAGTTCCTCCACATGTGTATGCAAGTAAATATGTGTCAGTCTTTACGAGTGGCAGAAACAGCAGCTGCTCTCCCTGTGGCCCTTTCAGTGTCAGGAAGCCCAAAGGCCTCAAGGCAGAAGATGCCAAACAAATCTACCTTTTACTTTCTTGTAGGCTTGAAGCAAACTGTCAAAACATGGATACAGATAGAATATATTTTCTTAAATTCTCACTCAGTGCTCTGTTTCTTCTCCACTTCCCATCTCATCTTCTGTCTCTGTTGAGCTTTTCTGAGAGAGCGTAGCTAGATCATCGTTTGTCAAAGTCTATTCTGTATTTGCAATGGGGCTTCAACATAAAGCAAGCGGAAGCTGGTTGGTTAAATGCTGGTAACGCTATTATAAGGTTAAATCTAGAGTATACAAGTCTGCAGTCTGTATGGTGAGAGCATTTCCTGCAGAACAATGAGTCTCCAAGCTTGTCTGACAGAGACAGAGACAGACACAGAGCGAGATAGGGAGAGAGAGTGAGTGAGAGAGAGACTGACAGAGCGAGATCATCATTGCACAATGTGTGCATTGGCATTTACACTATTTGGCAGCTAAAGTTCAGATTTCTTTAATAGCAACCATAACACATGATGATAATTCTGAGTCAATGTGATTAGTATTTCAGAACATCTTGATTCTTTTACCAGCTCAGAGTTACCCAAACTCACAAAGTAATAAAGCAAGCCTGTCACTGCTATTTAGCTCTGAACTTTCGTGAATGTAGCCACAACTTGCCAACTCACGACTCACATCTGTGAGTTGATTAGCAAGCACAAGCTCTGCAGTGCCTGGCCTCTGCTATACTCGGCATACATTAATGCAAAGGGGATACCACTAAATTGCAAACCATCTACCCAGTAATGTATGTTTGCATGCTTGCCAGCTTCATGAAAAAAAACTGACAAATAAATTGTCAGATTGTGAATTTATCACAAACTTTATCAAATTCCATCAAAAACACGTGGTGTAATTGTGAAGCAAATGGAAAAATCCAGTTGCAGAATTGTGCTCAAATGTTTGTGTCAATGTACAGACTTTTTTTATTTGACCACAGTGGTAAGCAAGAACATAGTGTTAGAATAGGCTAATTTACTATGATTGGAAATGACTGCTCAGCGTAATTCAAACATTAAAAGGGTTACAATTTAACCAGTTAGTTATCCCAGTGGATTGTCCCATCAAAAGTGAATCTAAAACTCTTTTATTCATATTCTCAGTGTAAAGTAGTTCCCCTGGGTGGTGCAGAGTGTTCTGTGGACACACACCTGACAAACATAACTTACATTAATGACTTAAGTGTCCTGAATTGTGGCCTATGCCTCTTACATCTGACGCAGCAAAGATTTTGTTTTTTTCACTGCTGAATTTGTTTTTCCTTCTACTGTAGTAGCACTTTGATATCCTCAGTACTGAAAAAAAAAACAATTCCTGTGCTCAACATAAAGTCTAAAGTCCTCAAGATGAATCAAAATCTTTATTATTGGGTAGAACAATATATTAATGTGTAAGATATATAGTTATATAGGATTGCAATCCACCGTACTTGTAGATAGATAAAATGACCACAGTTTTATGTGATAATACAGAATATTGCTCTGAAAATGTGTGGAACTACATCTCTTAATACAGAAAATGCTAGTGTTTTTGTTTTGTTATAGGAGGATTCCATAGTTGGTGACAGTGTGTTGCATGTCACAGACTTAAACCAAAAGCAGAGTAGTTTTTTTCAAAGATAAACGCCATACATTTGTAAAATGCTGTTTTTTCAGTGTGTAGAAGAGTGAAGAAATACTAGGTACTTGTTTGTGTGTGAAGCGTGGAGAATGTGTATATTACTATCCCAACAGCTTGGACACTTGCCAACCATTGATTCACAGAGCCCTACCTTCGTTTATGCAGAGTAAAGGGTGACAGAGGTTAAATTTGGTGTGTGTGTGACACGCAGTCATAGCAATATTAGTAATGCTTCTGTGTGCGAAGGCTTGATTCATCTTTGCGAATATGAGTTCAATAAGTGACCAAATCAGGGACGTTTTACTCTGATTTACACTGTTGAATGTTCAGCTGTAGTTAAGAAGCAGACAACTCACCAACATCATTCCTGCAATATTCGAAGTGTATCTAAGGCCAGTAGCTCTGTTGTAACTTTAAGTAAGTAAATCACAGAGGCTACATCACAACACACAGGCCTGGCTGTCACATGTACTGTAGGTGTATCAGGCATTGCTTCACTATAAGTATGTCAGATATTCAGCTTATCGTCAGCACACACATGAATCCATACTCTTCCCGTACTCACACACATGCACACACATATAGAAATTGACACTTAGACACAAGTATACTATGCATGTATACTATGAGAATTAGCTTAATTCTCAGCAGAGACATCACATGATTGTTGTACATTCAGACCAGTCAGACCAGTTAGTCAAATGACTCTCTGTGCTGGATGCACTTCCCATGGAGACACAAGGACTAAATTGGCTAATAAAAGCTCATAATCTTAATTGTGGTTCGTGACTCCGGAGTTCTTTCGTTGGAGTGCACATGGACAATGACACCCAGTTGTCGGAGCACATCCTCTAACCAGGCTGACATTCCAAACTGCAATTACAGAACCGGGCCCACCAATCCAGACCAAAACACCTACTCACAAATACAATGGGCAGCACTGTTCGCACACAAGGGCAACCCTCTTTGGACCCGCTTCATTCCTCTATCCCCTCTCCCCCTCTGCTCCTTTTCCAATCTTGTTATTAATCTTAACTCATTCATTAGAAGAACTCTCAGTCATTGCATGTTCTCACATTAATGTAATGGTCATGACAACAGGTCAGGTCCTGGCAGCGTGTCTGCTGACAAGGGAGACTCTATTGAGCCTCTATTGAGACTCTAATACAACTGATGTGAGTTTCAAATTTCTTTGTGTTTTCAAAGTTACTTAATGATAATTTGCTTACAGCTCCATCACATTTGCATAATTGGTTTTGTTTGCTTTTGGTTTTGTAAGTCCTATCACAGATATTAGACGGCGGAGGCCCTATTTGTTATAAGCACTACGTCTGTAGCAATACATGAAATATCAAAGTGTTCAAAATTAAAGTGTATATTTGCCAGCTCATAAGCATTTGGATGCTGTCTACCTTTTCCGACAACTCTCAAACTTATTCCGTTAATTTTCTCAGTTTCTTTAAGACACATGAAAGTAAAAAAGTCAATTCTGTCCAAATGCTTGTATTTCATACACATGGCCGTTATTCACACCACGTAATTATGTGTTAATGGCCTGCGCTGCAATTTTGTGAGCAAAATCTGGTTTGCAATTCAGTGTGAGATGAAATATCCCAGATGTAATGGAAATAGCATTAGTCCCACTGAAGTCTGTAGCAATGTTTTTATAAGTTTTCTTTGAAAACAGTGCATGTTGACCAGACACAGTGCAGCTAGCAGCCGTGTCTTATAGTCACTAATTGTATGGGCAGGATTTATTCGAAATGAATATATAGAACACGTAAAGCTCTGAGAGAATTCAACAAC
The DNA here is from genome assembly GCF_042242105.1 of Pempheris klunzingeri. Lineage (NCBI taxonomy): Eukaryota > Metazoa > Chordata > Actinopteri > Acropomatiformes > Pempheridae > Pempheris > Pempheris klunzingeri. The sequence goes on from NC_092012.1 coordinate 17,793,161, forward strand.
AGCTCTTACAATTGAGTTAAAGACGATGGTGATGAAATAACAAAATGAAATAATGACACTGTTTTCTTCATTATTCATTTGGCCATGTTGAAGCTATTCTGATCAATACCTATCAATGAGTAATATAAGTGCGGAGCCACAAACAAAGTGAAAAATGCAATAAATCAAACACGTTTTCCACTCTTCAAGTTGCGTTGCATCACAAATTGATGGAAGAAGTCATGTTTGCCATAAGTGTGTTTGTTGGTGGCTGCTTTTCAAACCATCTGCAGCAAAGCTAGCTCACTGCTGGGCCGTGCAAGAACCAAGTCTTGTGCAACGCTCCTTCAAAAGAACATTTGTTCACCATCTGTGACTGCTGCTCCCACTCCATGCAGAGTTGAAGCAAAGACGCAGTGCTGCTCACTTCCTCACAATGCAGAATATGTGGCCGCTGGATTTTTTTAACCTTCTCCTTCCCACGAATAATATAAAATGAAAACTGTAAATCAGCTCTATCTATGACAGAGAACCGCCAACCTTCTCTGGGATCATGAAAACATAATCACTGCATAAATAAAACCCCTTTTTTTATCGCTAAGACCCCTGGCCAGTAGAGTGTGTTTTGATGACAGCTATGTGTTTCCTGTTGCGCCCCATTCAGTCTGCAGCTGGCTGTTAAAGGCATTAGTCCAGGCTGGAAATATTGCAAGGGTGCCAGGTAGGCTCACATGTCCACGAACAGATTCCGAGGCTAACCTCAGCTACAGAATGGCAGGAGAACGGATCCATTAGAGACCACTACATTTGATCTAATTTAAGTATTTGTGATTAAATATCCAGTGGACAATATTGATTTTGCATGCTTACCCACAGGTGTTTCAGAAATTGTACACAGGAGGACACAGTAGGTTTTAACTCACTAGATATTATATTATAGATTATCTTCTAAGTTCTACTCCATTTAAACTTTGTCCTTGCAATATATTTCATCATCACTGAAAAAGGGCACAATCAAGGAGAGTAAGGTGTTAGTAAAGATAAGCTGACATTTTACCACTGTGACTTGTCAGAACTCCACTAACGTAGGTCAGAGGACGTGACTGACTCAGACTCATATGACGTCAACAGCAACATCAACACAGAGAGCTAATGCAGGCATGCCTCCTCTCTGTTAGCTCTTCTCTTTCAGCACACACAGATTCACACATGTCCAGTCCACACTGTGTCATTGTCCAGTGTTGTGGGATCTCTCAGCCCATTTTTTCCCTCTCCTCTTTTGTTTGGTTAAGCGGGGGCCAGAGGTTTGGCTTTGTCTATGTAGGCGGAGTTTTGGAAATCTGACGGGTTTAAACTGCCTAGTGACAGTTTGCTGTACACCAACTGAAGGCCGAGCTGGGACTGAACACATAACTCAGACTGTTGGACAGTGTACTGTATGTGCTAGAAGGTGTAAATCTTGCTTCTGCACATGAAGTTGGCTAAAAATTATGATCATCTGTCAGCACCAAACTTTTTGACTACCAAGAGGAAAATGTATGTATCCTGTGGTTTCTCCTGTGGATTGTACAAGAATAGAATTTTTTCATTGCTAAACCTATGTCCAATTACAGTCAGGCATGCTGATAACTGAATTAGCAAAGCAAACAACCAAAGTTCAGTCATACTTCAATGTATTGATTCTTTGATAGTGTGGGTTTAAATACATTGATTATTTTTTGGGAAAAAGTAACATCATCTGTCAACTTGGTTGTGTGAATGTGTGAAAGTCTTACCCCATGACGAACCCTTTTTGTTGCCGCAGACGTGTTGGCACATCTGAATTTCCTCAGTCAAAGACATTTTTCAGTTCTCATTATCCATAATTCCTCTTCATTACTCAGCCTCTAGATGATGAGCTCAATTACCCATGGCTGAAGCTAAATCACCGTGCGTTAATCAGAATTTGCTGAAGGATGAGTTACGGATGCTGAAGGGAAGGTTATTGTACCTATTTCACTGTATGGACTAGAGGTCCTAACAGGTCCAGAAATCTGAACTGATCTGAAACAGATCAGTGTAAAAACTTACCTGCACCCAATGTCCACAAAAAGGTTTTCAACAAATGACCCAATCCAAATAGGCTTAAGGTTAATTTTACTAGATCTAAAATCCAGTTGATCAAGACAAACCCAAATGTAGAAACTCCAACACTGGTAGAGGCATGAAAGAGCAGCTGCAGTGAAAAAGAGTAGAAATACTGTTTCAAAAAAACACAATGACACACAAAAGCAAGACTCGTGGCAATAGAGCAAGACCCGACCCAAACCAATTAGACAGAATATTCTTTGGATGTGGCTCAAAGGTCCCAGGTCATGTCTTGAACAGAAGGTAGTGAGTGACTGAGTGAACCTTTAGTTTGGGCCCCACTCTGCAACCTTTCTTGCCCCTGTATTTAACATTTGAGCTGACAAGATGGACTATATCATATCATACAGTGGTCAAGATTTAGATACATTTGTCTATTAAGTAAGAAATATGTGCAGCTGATCTTCGTATAAAACACTGTAATATCCTGATGTTATGCCCTATTAATTATCCACATTTAGATGCTATGAACTCAGAAACTGATGCACACATAAACACACTGACTACTGACAGACACACACTGTATATACTATGTCGTGTGGAGACATGTGGAGTTTTGCTCAAGGGCAAGGTTGTATTCAAAGGCAGCAAAGTCTGAAATTTGGGCCAAAGGAGCACAGCCAGGAAAGGAAATCCAAGCTGGTTTAATGAGAGGTCAAAGGCCATTCTGGGTCAAGTACCCTGCCTGGGGACTACATGTTAAACACACTCCCCAAGGGAAAAGAGGGACAGCACAGTGTCTGACAAGATCAACAACGTTGGCCTAATTAGAACAAACACAGATGCCGGGGACCAACCATATCTCTGAAGAACAAAAGGAACAAAGAGAATCTCCTTGCGTGTTGTTATTGTTTTGAAATAGAATTGAACTTATTTCCTTGAATTATTCTTTCCAGTTAGTGCAGTAGTCTTCACCACCAACAAGGATTTACCGTCTGGAGTGTAATTTGGAGAGGCTCCTTGAGGAAACAGCCTCCTCAGGGGAAAGACAATTAGTCCTTCAACAAACAGCACGGATCAGTCGCTTTAATTAAACACCCTCCCCCATCATTGCCTCATCCTCCCATTACCTCCCCTCTCTTTCTTCTCTACTTTTTCTCCTCTCTTTTTATGTGAACAAGCCTGGATTTTAATCCTGGGCCAGATGACACCCTAATAATTTGTTGTGTGGCTTGGTGAGCTCCTAACCAGTGGATTAGATGGATATCGGTCGGTGGGGTAGTTTGTGGAGTTAGCGCTAACAGGATTTACCATCTACTGAGTATATCAAAAGCAGAGTCCTGAACGAAGCACTAAGCACTTCACCAAATTAAAAAGTGACCCACAGGTGGGCTCGCTGCACTGTTTGTGCCGATGGGCCATGACGCTAATTGCTTTCTAACTCTGTTACGAGTGCCATCAAATTACACTCGTCAATTGGAGTGAAGAGGGGTGTATGGAAGGTCTGAGAGCTTATCCCACTGATCACTGCTGTGTGCTTTACCTCTGTCATTATTGCATACTGGGCATTGAGTCAGACACAGACAGAGCAAAACTGATCTCTTTCTCTGGATTAAGGTTTCCATTTTTCTATTTTTCATTAAATTCTGCAGGAGCCTTTTAAAAGCATTGTTTATTACAATGTATACAAATTAGCAACAACCCTGTCAAGAAATCTTTCAGCTTTTTCAGATAGATACTGAATAGAGGTCATGGTCTACATTATCCACATTTAATTCTAGCTGATCAGAAGGAGGTGCAAACAGACGACAAAGAAAAAAGCCTCGAAAGTAGGTGAAGTACAGTAGCAGAGAAAACAAAACTGAAATACCACTGAAAACTACTTTACACCCTTTGTGTGGGAATAAGCTCAAGTGTCTGTATATCTGATTGTTGTGTGTGTGTGTGTGTGTGTGTGTGTGTGCGCGCATGTGTGTGTTTTCCTCAATGTGTTGCGGTAAAGGAGTGAGAGGAAGGCAGGATGTGATGCAGCATGTTTGTATATAATATCCTGTGATGTTGGGGAACCCCACTGTTGTCTTTCACTTATACATCATGTTAGAACAGTATTTCCTGTGCTGGTGTAAAACAGTCATTTCTGGGCAGGAAAAAAAAAGTTTAGAGGCCTGTGATTGTACAGCATTACAACGTCACTGTACTGGCAGAGCTTACTCTACAATCCCATGCGTTGCGGGAAAATAAAACGTTGACTGTCCAAATTCAAAAATCACAACATCTAGAGTTTCCCTTCTGTGTATGTCCATCACATTGCTTGAATTATGTTTCTCTGGTACGCTGTGTCTTCTGTATTCTCTGTGGTAGTGCTGATCTGACCTAAAGACTTACAGGGATTTTTTTTTTTTGTAGCTCAGTGAACCCATAACCTAAAAGTTTAGTGAGTGGCATGAGCTGGGTCGACGAACGGGGGTGTGACATCTGTACATGATGCTTTACTGGCAGTGCAAGGCGTACCTTTCCTGGAAGAGCAGCAAAATAATGGGGGAAGAGAACAAAGAGAGAACTGACTCCCTCAGACAACTAGATCAGGCAACACACCTGTAGCAGGAGATGAGTGAGTAGAGTGGCATGGTCAGGGCGGTAATTCCACCAGTACTCTACCCCCTGTAGGCACAAAACGACTCCAACTGCCTCCTGCAAAGAGAGGCAATGAGTAGGAGTTACAAATACAAAGATTTATCATAGATGTGGTGAGAGATTTCACCTGCGGCAAACAATAATGTATTTAAATTAAATCCTTCATATTGATATTTTCAAATTTACCTTGTTGGAGGCCAGGGAACAACCCCCTGTCAGTTTCTCAGTTTCACTCCAACAAGGCGTGTGCACAACAGCTGTTTCTCTCCGCTGCTTTCAAGTGTTGGGATTTTCATTTACTCGACTGCTTCAGGGCACCGCACCTCTAGTGTGGCATACCGCGCGTCTGGTATGGCAGGTCTTAAATAAACAAAAGGCCCCTGTTATACACCATGCAACACTTCGTTCAGACTTGGGAAGTGGAAGACCGAGAGAGAGAGAGGAGGAGGGATGAAATCAATCTGTTGCCTGAATTAGTGGATTATCCAAGCTAACCAGTCATTTGACGCTTTTTTTTTTTTTTATACAAATACATCACCTGAACACTGGGCTAGGAGGTTTATCTATGGTTTTGATGGGTAAACATTCCATAATAATTTTTCAGCTTATTAATAAATTAATAAAAGTGTTCTGAGAGAAAACTAGAAAATCTAGCCTGTGACGGGAGACTTAGGCCAATGACAAAGAGAGAGCTTTCCTGAATGCAGATGCAGATATGCATGCATGACCCGTCAGATGTTGCTGAAAGCATGATTCAACTGAAGAAAGTCCTACAGAAAAAGTTGCTGTTCCAGCGTTGACAGCAGCTGTCTATACTGCAAAACAACCCAAACACGGGAAAATGCACTGATCTAAAAAGAGGGTCTAAAGGAGAGGATTAATATAAGTGCAATGAAACACAAGTCAATATCGGCGAAGCTTTTCAGAGATAGAGAGATTAAGACAGAGATAACTTCATTATCTCTTAATATCTAAATGCTTTCTAAATGTCTAAATGTCAGATTGTGTCCTGGATGTCACGTTTTATGCACACACACATACATACATACATACATACATACATACATACAGTACATACATTCTCATAGAACTGCTGCCTTACAGTATAATGGGATTTTTTTTCAATAGTGTAAGGGATTGCAATTTGAAATTCTGTTAGAACGTCACAGGTACTAATTCCAGTTGTGGAGAGAGTGGTTCATAGGACAGTCAGGCCCAATGCAAATAATGAAGGATATGTTCCTGCATCTTGGCGCAGTGAGAGAGCTGCAAGAAGGCAGCTTGCCTCTACCAAAAGAGGAGGAATACACTTTGATCACACTTTTCAAATATCTTTTTCAACACTACAGGTGCATGCTAACATTAGCTTTTGATCCTGACATAAAAAAAAAAAAACGAGGGAATAAGTAGCTTTCTGAAACACATTATGGGATAATTATTTGAAGAAGTAGATTGAAATACAAGCAGGTACTTAACTCGGCCACTTCAATCCCTCATCCAGCAAACACTACAGCAGTTTACTTTCTGTTTTCATGACAGGCAGAGTAGCTTCTCAAGTCTCTAATTTCACAGGACTTGACAGTTTGCAGAATGAAGGGTTGAGCATTCTAGCATCAGATATAAGTAGATGTGTCATGCTGTTATCCTCTCTTGAAATATAAGACAAGGCAAGCAAGAACGTAGAGGATTCATGCATTGTTTCTGCACATACAGTATTGGAAAATGTGTACATGTGTGTTAGTTTGTGCGTGTGTGTGTCAAAATGCTGCTACACAGATGTTTCGCAGTCTGCACCTCTACGTGCAGAGGCATGTCCTCGTCTGGGATTGCTGCCAGGACAGGAAGTCTTTGTGTTAACCCATTGTGTTCTGGAGGCACTGGGGGAGAGATACATCCAATAACACTTTAACGATGAGGGGTCAGGAGAATAATATTTCCAGTGGGAATGGGAAGGGTTAATTTTACAGTAACTACCGCAGCCACTGAGCTGATGTTCCTTCGCTTTTGGCAGCTGGTGACAAGAACCTGCCCCCACACTAGTATTCAAGAAGCAAGAATTAAAAATACACAGTGGTTGTGATAGTCTGGAGATGGACCTCTGTATAATTTACTAAAAGTAGCACTACAAAAATAGTATAACACTTGTGGAATGGACGAAAACATTGACTATGGTGTACACAAGTGTTCTCACTGACAAAAATGAATGGGACACACATGGAGTTGCCCACTATTGCATATGCTCCAGTTAAAGACTTTGGTTGGCTTTTCTTATCTAGGATCATTACTGCAATTAAGTAAAAAGCTGAAATGCAGTCAGTTTTTTCTGTGGCACCATTGTGGGAAAACCAGCTCGGCTGTCCAGCAGCTCCTGGTCTGTCAAAGGGAAATGAGGCTAGAATGGTATCTTACTGTAAAGTTCTAATGCTCAATGGTTTATCACTCTCAGCCATGCCCTCTTTGCACACTTTGTAATATTTTACCTATGCCTGCTCTCAAGAGGGCATGTCTGTCAGAGTGGAAGTTTCTTAAAATGCTCCATCCACTCTTATCAGTTTCTGTACTCCTCTTCACAACCTCAGCGATGTCCCAGTTTGAATCACCAAATGGTCTAAAAGTCAGTCTCAGAACATTCCCGAGCTCTTTCTGCTTTCACATTGAACACAGTCAGAAACCACTCAGGCCTACAATGTCTCCTTCTTCTGCTTTACGGCCTACAAATGCCACCATGACAAGTACAATTGTGTTCTGGCCACTGTCCCCTTCCAGCCTCCAAGTGAAGGGCAAATTCAACAGTAGTTTCAGAGTTAGAACTGTGATTATTTAGCTTATTTAGCCCTATGTGTGAACTGATCAGTTGCATATTTCCTACCATCCTGTCGGTGGTGGTGAAGGTTTAATAGTCAGATGCCAAATTATGAATGGATAAATGGACAAATGAAAGGATGGACAGATGAATGTCATCTTGCCTGTATAAATGTGTGTGTGTCTATGAGTTGACCCAGGACCTCACTCGTTGGTTTTTGGACATCCATAAGTAATTTTGTGAACATGTTTTGCCTCTGGAGTCTCATTTTTCCCCAGTCCTACAAACCATAGCAGAATTTGTCAATTTTCCTGAAGGAGAGGAAACTGGTACTTATTAACACTACATAATTACTAATAAAAATAAGTTTGAAATACAACAAAACAAAGAGGTTTGAGCCATATAAAAATCAATGCTGTATGGCTCTTTATGCAGCTGTAATTCTTTTGGCAGATGGACAAGTGATTTCATTTGCACCTCCATTGCAAGAAAAACATGGCCAGGGAAATGAAAACATTATATGGAGGCCGTGGATGTGAGTTGGACTTGAGACAAGAGAAAGTTCTGATTTACAAGGATATGCATTAAATTTGCAACCAGCCGTGCTACACACCACTGGGACACATTCATCTCACACCTACACCTGCTGCCAGGCAGAAACAGGAAAACAGCAGAAAAAGAGGGAGGACAGAAATATTGCCCAGAAAAGGTAATTGTGAGAAGACATTTGATTTTCATACAGTTATTCTAAAAATTCATGACTTGGCAGAACATGTTTGCTCATTTGAAATAGCTTAGAATTATCTAGCTGCCTTGTAGAATCCAAACATGGAATATTAACGGTCATAAACACTTCACAGATACAACAGTCAAACCATTAAGCCTGCTCATTTTCAAACCTCCAGACTTCAGACTACAAATTTCCACAAAAAGGTTCACTGGGGTAAAACATAACTCATAGTCAAAACTGAGTAAACACCTTGTCTGTCTTAAAAACCCCTGCTCCGTGTAGCCCCATGTTCTGCCTACCCAGAGAAAAGTGTGTCTAATTGAAAAAGACATGATGTTTGTCCTCACGATTTGGGCTGGGGCCAAATGCTGAGCATCAGGGGGCAGGGCCCCTCCAGGCCATGGAGGCTCTAAGATTACCTCCCTCTGCTAGCTTACATCTTCACTAGCTTTGCAGCCACCCCCCTGCCTCCCCCTTTTTCTCTCTCTCTACATGAGGCCAATTTGTTGTGGCAGGCGTGCGTCTCAAGGTCCAGATCTTGTTACACAAATTTAGGTTTTGCTGGAGGATTTTGGACCAAGTCCAGACCAGATAGACAAGGCAGCGTGTATCTCTGAGGAGCGTGAGGCAGAGAAGACATGATATGGGTTGTTATGTTTGATGAGATTTAATAGGGTGGCCTTGTGTGATGTACAAACAGCATAATCTGTGGGCTATTATGTTACAAATCACTTACTAAGTGCCATCTGAAGAAAATTATTCCACTGTGTTCCACTTTATGGATCAAATGACCAAAAAAAAAAGCTTTTATAATTGTGCACAAAATTACACATATTATGCAAAACCTGAAAATGATCAATCTAAATGAATAGTTATTCATGTTAACATTTCAGCTCTTTTCAATGGTGTTCCTTTGCCACATAGTTCATAGACCACAAAACTAGGGTTGGTTTAGAGAATACTCATCCTTTCCTGAATGAAATCCTGCTGCCATCTCTGACACGGGAAACAGTAGCCATGGGTTTTGTGCTCAAGAGGAAGAGAGGCTTCTGTGGTTTGCACAGCACTGCTTTTATCTCCCCTATTGTTGTTTTAGGGATTTGTTGGTTGATGAGGGTGAGCTGGGGGTGAAGTGTTGAACAGGGATGTCCGGCAGTGATAACCATCTCTAGGCAGTATATTGCAAGTTTAATGGTGGTACTGAGGCCATTACAGATGAGATAACACGTCTTTCATGGTTCAGTAGCAAACACATCATTCATGTAAGCTGCGCTGCCTTCTGATCTGCATTTCCATAACAAAAGAAGTACAGACTGAAAGAAATAAGTTACTTTATGAAGGCCAGCACAAAAAAAATCATGCTGCATCAAGGTAAAGTTTTAGATTGGGTGCATAAACTGTATTAAACAAACCATATTTGACATTTTGGGTTTGACTTTTTACAATACTTATATATATTTTTTTAAAGTTGTCCCATGCTCTTTGCCAAGTTATGTAGAATAGAATAGATATTTTTGAGAAACAAACAATTTTAAACAATATATATAAAGACAAAGTGGATGAAAGTGAATATTTAAGCGATGCAATTTTATCTAGATTATCTATCTATCTGTATTTTGCTAGATCAGTGCAATAACGCAGAGACAAATCTGCTTATATCTTGTACTTTCCATATTGTTATTAGTGAGGAGACTGATCTCAGTGCTTGATGAGTGAGATCTGGACATTGCACTCCCCTCATGTATCTATATGTTACACCATAGGCCTTAGTTTCAACAGGAAGTCCAGCAGCCAGTACTGTCTCCACTTCTCTTTTACAGCACAGTGGGCAGCAAGGCTGAGAACAGAGGGCAGAGAGAGCCCTTTAGAAAGTAAACAGACACAGAATTGAAGAAACAAGGAAGAAGGAGGCATCTGAAGCATGTGGGCATTATGGGAATGTCGGATTGGATGGACAAAGGCTAACTGTGATGGCTGCAAAGTATGGAATTGTCCCTCCTTGTTTGGAAAAGATTACAAGATTATGACCCGAGTCATTTTCCCATGGACCTTAGGTAAAGCATTGTGAGCCCATTTCCCTGACAGACCTTTCAATGTACAGGCAGAGAGTGGGAAGACATGTTGATAAACTGGGCGGCTATTGTGAATGAACTTGCTGTCTGAATAGTAATCAGTTCACAGTCATAGAAACACTTTTTCTTTCACTTCTCAGGCTTCTTCAGGCCCTATCAAACTCTTTCATGTACAGTAAATGCAGCCTTTGGCCTGACAGAACTATTCTGAGATGCAAAGTAAAAGAAGCATGAAAGTCTGCTGAAAACGTGACATATTACTGTCATTAACAGCATTATCATGCTGGACTGTAGTTATAATGCTGTTACGCTGGCTGACAAGCAGTGGATTTAAAGAGAGCTGTATTTCTCTGCCAGACTCTTAAACATCTCATTTTCCATTAACATGAGACCCAGAGCAGCGTGTGTCACAGAAGGACATAAATCTCCTGTTTCCCTTCCCCCTCCCTGGCCCCGCACAGTGTGGGGGAAGAGAATACAATCCAGCCGGAGCAGCTCTCCGCCTAACCCTGCAGTCTGCTGCTGAACAAGAAAGTAACAGTCACTAAAACTTCCAATCAGCTCACAAACACCAGGTCAACTTTTTCCACGCGTCCCCTCCAAATACTTTGCATTTAGTCATAGTTCCAATCACCCATTCGAAATTATGTCCAGTCCCCAAATCTCAGTCCAGCTGTACCCGAGTGCTTCATTCCCAGCCCTAGCAAACCAGTCATTAGCCGCTCATCCCCTTGCGAAAGGGCTTCACAAAGGCAGTGATGGATGACTCCTCTCACTCGTCTCTCCTGTGGCAGAAGGGAGCATGCTGCTCCACCAAAGACCCTGCTGCCTGCTGTCTAATCTGCTCCAGAGATGACATGCAATCAGCTAGGAAAGGGCCCATTTAAAGCCCTATCCTGTGCTCTTAAAGGGGTATTGGAGACTAGAAAATGGTCGTCCAGGGCCTTTTTAATGGGTGTCTAGTTCTATGCTCTCATGGGGACACCAAGCACTCTGAAGGGTAGGAGAAGGAGATACCTGGTGGTTTATTTAAGTTCTGGTCAAAGACCCACTTCCATGTTTCCAATTTTAAACAGGTCTAAAGAGATCCTCTGGGATGAGATAAAGATTGTGGAGTGATAAAGAGGGAGACTGAGATCAGAGAGTGATATCCTGCACCCTACTATTCACCTCTCTTCCTCTCACACACATATACAGACCTTTCAGTTCACTTCTCGCTATCATTTGTGTTTCAAAGCCATCTTAAGGTGAATATTTGAGAAATTTTCTTCATTATTTGACTATGGATTCAGTCCAATTTTGTTCATAAATCCCAAAATCACAATTTGGGCAGCACAGTGGTGCAGTTGCAGCCAGCTGACATCTTTCTGTGTGGAGTTTGCATGTTCTTCCTGTGCTTGTGTGGGTTCTCTCCGGGTTCTCCGGCTTCCTCCCACAGTCCCCCAGACATGCTTGTTGCTGACTCTTAATTGCAATTAGGTGTGAGTGTGAGTGTGAATGGTTGTCTGTCTCTATGTGTTGGCCCTGTGGTTGGCTGGCGGCCAGTCCAGGGTGTGCCCCGCCTCTCGCCAAATGTCAGCTGGGATTGTCTCCAGCCCCCCAAGACCCTTTAGGATAAGAGGTATAGACAATGGATGGATCGATGGATGGAAAATCACAACTGGGGGCTTCATAATCTACACAGTGTATATACACCTATACACCGTTTGACATTAGACCCTTGATTCTCATGAGGGGAAGAAAAAACTAAATCCTTTTAACCATGAAAAGAATGGTAGAAACATCAGGTAGAGCACCCAAGGAGGGATCCCCCTCCCAGGACAGACAGGTGTATGTCGCATTCACAGAACAGACCAACAAAATCACAGTGAATCAGTAAATTTCTGATTTTGGCAGCGTGTTGGTGTTGCTGTGGTGTGTTGAAGGTGGAGCTCCTGCTATGGAGGAGCAGAGTAAAGTCTTCAAACCACTTTATAAGTATACAGTCAGGTTTGCTGTGTACAATCACAGTAGTTGTTGCACCAAAAGTGTTGGTAGTACAGCCAACTTGTATCCGTGAGAGGAGGAGGAACCACTTTCCAATGAGGACTGGGCCCGCCAGTTGCTAATGTTGCCATGGCTAAGCTGTGCTGTTGGCACACTGAAAAAGTGATGTTTTTGTTTGCTTTACACTCACTTACACGAGGCCTAACGCCTCCTAGATAGACAGAAGTAAGTCAGCAGTTTGTCGGCTCGTGCTCGCCTTCCAGCTGCGCCTTTTCCTTTTTAAATTATTCACCAAGTGCACGACTGGGACAAGGACATGTCTGTGTGTACAGTGGTGCCTTTGATGTGAACATTTTCTATCTGTCTTCCCCTGCATTCACACTGACTGCAGTTACTGACACTTTTGTGGGCAGACTGTGACTATTGTTTCCCCACCACTATAGACTCTATCATGAACACATGACAGTGCAACTGTTTGTTACGTACATTGGTGCAATCTGGGACAGCTGTTAAGGTGCCATTTTCAGTTGTAACATATGTTGGGGATATTTTCAAGTGGAGCATATGGTACTTTCATCTGTATTCTTATTTGGTGTTTGTTGTCCTCGCATGCATTGTACACATTCAACTCTGGTGTGGCATTGCAGTAGGGGTAATAGATTATCTGTATCTCACCAGTAAGAGTTAGACTGAGAGAGACTCATTTGATTTGTTGATATTCCTATGTTAGTTAACTTGACCTTGTTTCACTGAGAATAGCTTAAAGCTAATGTTAGCCACAGTGACATTATTATTATTGTTACATTGATACTATAAATCCTAACTGGTTTACTAATCTAACTGGGAGTTGATGATGTTCTCAAGGTAATTCTCCAGACTAGTGGAGAACTGATTCCTACAACTTTCTGTTGGGATGAAGGGAAATGGTTGCACATACGCACAGGTACAGAGGTAACAGGTAACACCCGTGATACTGAAGACACCCGAGGCCCTATCTTTCCTACCCATAGGAGTAGGCCTGAGTTGAATTGTGCGGGAGGCTGGGGCCAGATCTGCCACCTGGAGATAATAGCAGGGTTCCCCTACTACACAGGTACAGCTCTACTTGTGACATATGCCACAAACTATATCATAAATAGATCATACATTGACATTTACAGTGGAAGCACCCAACTTTTTAACTTTTCATTCCTCAGCGTTTCCAGGTAGTGTTATTGCACCACTCTAACAAAGACAACAGATTGGCATCTTCAAATATTCAGCCATTCTTCTGCTTATTGACTCCTTTATCATAGCTAAATAACTTTCCCCACTGCTCATTTAAGAAAAGCCATTGTAAAAAAACATCTTCTTTGCTCATATTATCAAGTAAAACATCCAGTGGTATTAATGCTGCTAATGCTAGCACTAGCAACATGGCCCACACAATAACTAGCCTACCTCCATTTTCCCGTGAGATCGTACCTTGTGGCAGATAGAATCGCATTGTGAAAATGAGGCTTAAAGGAACATTGTTCTATAACCATTACACTGTGTAATGAACATTTAGTTCATAATGATTTCTTAAAACAAAAATTTACTACTTCCGCTTTAAACCGAACACTTCTTAAATTACTAGGAAAAAAATCATTAGTATTCATGCTACTAAGTTGAACACTATTTTGATGGTGTTGGGGTCAATTGTAACACAGCGTCACGGTTGCCCCTAACCGTGTCACCCATGACACAAGTTACCCCACAGGCTAGAAACAATGAAACTAACATTTTAATCAAGATATCAAATGCTAGATGGTTACAAATAATGTACTCAACACAAGACCATGTGCAGAATTCATGGTCCGCCTGTTTATTGGTAAAAGGTAATTTTGCAATAAAATCACATCAGATTTATTCAATGATGCAGAAATTCACTCAGTCCTCCAGATTTCTGGTCACCTTTATGTTAATGCTGTACCCTGTAAAAGAATAGGTACCCAATAGTTAGAACTTCCAGATTCCTGCTGACGAGGTCATACATACCCTGTAATAATAGAATAGGTAGACAGTAGTTAAAAGGTAGAGTAGATATAAATTCAAGTTTAGTATATGTTCTTTGTAAGATCCCGAATTGTTAACCCCATATTCCATAACTTCACATCTTGTTCCCTGGTACACACATATATGTCTTGGTGTAAACTATACTGATACTCTGTACAAAAGATAACATCATAATTCTGGAGGTATTATTACGCTGTACTTTCTGAAGTGACATTTTATACATGCATGCCCAAACATAACCTTTTTAATCAGTTTTACCATTCCTCCTCACTCATTCATTCACATTCATTCTACTACATACCAACTCCTGTGAGGTTTTGTTGGCTCAAGATGATCCATCACTATGAACAAGAAGCTAACAAACACATTTTCCAGCAACTTTTTTGTCAGTTCAGCCATGTGAGCTAATGCTGCTCATGCTAAGAATGGAGTTTAATTTGCCAAAACCACAGGTAGTAGGGTGCTAGATCAGATTTTACTTCAGTTTTAGTTATCAACAATTTCTCAGGCTTTTACCCGTTGGTTAATTTAGTTTAGTTGCATTTTTTTCAGGCCTCTTCTCCATCTGATGCTTTATGTGTCTCCTGCCTTACTGACACACTGACCTACGAATGCAGACACACACACACACACATTATTTGGTCATTAAGCGTATTCTCATTAGTGGTGAATGGGTCTTGATTAGGGGCAAGTTCACACAATCCATCTGATGGCTATCCACAGGGACTGGGGGAGGATAGAGGGAGGCAGGAGAGCACCAGCCAGTCAATTAGATAGCCTTTAGAGTTGGATGGTTCTGCTGAGGGGGTCACATTTGGACACTTCTGCCTCCCATTGCAGATTTCCTCCCTCCCACAGGCACACATATCCTTCACTCTCAGAGCATAAGCACCTACACTTCGACAGTCCTCTGTGGCACATTCTGTACTGTGGCAGAAAACACACAGTGTACAAGGTCAGAGAAGTCAGGCGTCATTAGCTGCCTTTGACACTTGTAATGTTTACTTGGTCAGGTACTACTGGAATATACTGTAATATTACTATAGTCTCTCACAGTGCTAACTCTATACAGTGTATTTTCATAACTCTACTAATTATGTTAGTTGGCCGAAAAAATGAAGATGCTTAAAGGATTAATATGTTTAGATTGACATAGGTTCGCAGTCCCAAAAATGTAACTTTTCTGAAGGAAGAAACTTCATACCTGACTTAGATATTTTTCCTGTATGACTTCAGACTATGGAAAAAACATTTTTTTACAACATGCAGAATAAACACTGTAAATTCTACTGTAAATAGAAACCAGGGTCCAAACTTATATGAGGTGTTTGAAGACAGCGATGTAGCGATGTAGTTGAAAGCACAGCGAAAGTTTGGAAAAACTTGACTCCAGCTTTATCCTGAGGTGACACCAGACTCAAACGGCATTCTCATATGTCTGGACTGGACGTGAGGCTTGGGGCCCAGCCAGTACCCATCACCAGACACTGCTGCTGAGGATGGAGCTAAAGGCTCCACTCTGAACTCACAGACAATCATAAGCAGGCTAGTTTTGGTGTCTGCCAGCTAAGCCTGTCCAGTGAAACCAGAGGCATGGAATGGATGAAGCAAAAACAGAGGGGTTGGTAGAAGAGCAGGTAGGTATAAAGTAGAGCAACAACTGTTACAGTTGTAATAGTGGTTGCATTCAGACTGATATTGCTATGAATGGCAGGTATGCAACTCACCCTCCAGGTATGCCAACAGTTGACCTACCTTAAATAAATAATGAAAAGACAGTAACTCAGTTGGAAAGAGCAGAACATGAGACACGGAAAGCTTCTGGCAGTCAAAATGAAATGAAGACAGACAGAGTGGGTGACTGAATTGAAAAATAGCCGTAGACGCAGCAGAGAAAAAGAAGCCGAGAACGACAGGGCGCTGGCTAGGCCATGTCCCACTGAGAAATCTCCAAACCGCCGCGTCTCCAGAGGAAAATGTTTTCACCATCCTCTAAGTGCCCATTAACTGTCTATTCCCATTCCAGCCGCGCTCTGCACCGTGCTTGGGCACAGTGGGAGCTGTGGCCGGAGCCGCCCACGGTATTCCATGGAGGCCAGGCCAAGCTGAGAGCCGAGGGAAACAGAGAAGTGTAGAAAGCTGTGCAATCTTCCTGGTGCGTGAAGTCATGTAGGTCAGTCCATATGCACACAATGCACAGGCAGAAACTGGGAACTTGGAGATGTAACAAACAGATGGTGTACCCCAACTAATATTCCCCTCTGCTCTTTTGGTTTTAAATTAGGATCTGAATGCATTCATCATCGGTTTGTTGTACATTTCTTTTCTTTCTCTTCTAAAAGAACTGAGGAATAAAAGGTCTGTTGGTTTTAGTGTCGTTAGGGGTGGCAAGGCGAGTTGCCAAAACTATTTACAAGTATTAGTAGCTTATTTACTCCCTGCCATTTCCATCATAGATTTGAACAACTGAGGTTTAGGAGATTGCACCCCAATTAGAGTCTGATAACTAATCGATAGCTGCATATTCTGCGAGCAGGAAGTAAACGATTAGGCCCCTGGGAAAAGCAGTTCAAATTACGCCGTTGTCAATGTTGAGAGTGGTGAGAGAGAAAGACAGAGGAAGAGAGCACAAGGATAGGATGGCGACAGAGATACAAACTAAGGATTATAGAGTGCTGAAGATTGCTACTAGTCTGCTTCTGTAAAAGAAAATGCACCAAGGCCTACTTAATGTTTATTGCCAATTTTCAAATGGTACAATTCAGAGCTTCATGACCCCCAAAACTTCCATCAAAAATAAAGGAAAGACACTTAAGTAGTGGTAGAGTGGAGAGAATGAGTAACGCCTTGTTGCAGAGGGTGATCTGTACCTTCCAGACTGAATTATGTGGTGCGCAGAGTGAATAACTGGTAGAAAGATGCTGTTCCTACAACAGCCAGCACAGCCAGAAGCAGACCACGGACAAGGACACCACAAGTGGAAACAGGAAGAACCACTGTAACCCCCCCCAACCCCATGCCTTTATTTATGTATTTGTTGTACCACGCTAAAACCACAAATATGAAGGAAAAAATGCAAACCGATGCCAGTATAGATCTATTTTTAAGTGCTATCCTTTACCATTAGTGTTGTGCTTTCTTAAATTTATTCATGTCATTATATTTTCAGTGCTCAGAACCATTCTTATTTGGCGCTTTGGAAAATTCTCTTAGGGCTTGATTAACTTGAGCCTATTCACACAAAAAAGGTCCAGATTTATAATTAAACACATTTCTATGGAAATTGAAGAAAATTCTGATATTCAAATGACTCTTAGAGGTAACAAGAAGAAAAACCCCCACATCCATAAACCTTTCCTTTACAGTATTATAAGTCGTAATCCCTTGATTTTATCTCTCTCTTTTGTCTTTTTTCTTTTGCTGTCAAATGTCATCTCCAAGCCAATCGATAGTTTAAGGAATCATTCAAAGCCACTCCTTATCAAAGCATGGTGCTCTGGAGCATGGTCTGGGCTCCCCTCTATATGTGGAAAGATTAGTCCTGTCTCCTTTAGCTCTCAATCAAACTGGTGAGACGGGGCCAGTCCAGTGTCAAACTGAGTGGATCAAAGAGGAACATTTCAAAGGAGAATGTTGAAAAAAATGTGCGAATTAGCATTTGAAAAGACATTTGTTTTGTACAATAATCAGAGTAAGAGGTTATGTTTAATCAACAGTTATACTATGTTGTCAGTTTATCATGTGAAAGGCTTAATATGATGATCATGATAATTTAATTGTAGAGTTCTTTTACAATATATTGTGCTTTTTTTTAAAAAAAAAAAAAAAAACTTTACTTCATTAAGTAACATATTTATAAAATATATTTAAACATACTTTAGCAACTTAAATTGCAATGAGAAAGTAGGAGGAATTTGAAGTTTAACTTTTGGTGGAAGAACTAAGATTAAAAAAAAAAAAAAGAAATCGATTGATTACAGTCTTTACCCTTTGATGTAACCTAATCCAAGTCTTAGTGTGAGGATGTTGGGAATAAAGCATCTGCATATCGAGAAGTTTTGGGCTCTAGGTGCTGCTTTTTGCTATTAGTAATGCATTCCATTAATCTCTGTTGCTGTCAGAGTTAATGAAATAGGGAGATAATTGTATGTGAGATCTTGGACGTACTTGTGTGTATATGCGTGTGCGCGTGCGTGTGTGTGTGTGTCTATGCCCATGCCTGGTGTCTGTGTGTGTGCGTGGCCTTAAACCTCTGGCTCAGTCTCATGGTGGGTTTGTGTGACGCCTATGGAGGAACTCAGTGAAAAGAAGCATTGTGCTGAGGGAGTGTTCTCCTGTTGGGTAAAGCTTGTAAGCCCCTCTCCTCCACATGGGGCCTGCAGTCGAGGCTTTGAGATGTGGTCTGGATGGCACCAGAGACTGCTCCCTCTGAGACAATACCAGTAATTGCCATGCTTGTTGCTCAGAGACATGATGAGGGACATAGAAATATGTGGTGCAAATATGAGGAATAAGAGGAAGATGGACAATGGAGACAGGCAGTGACAGAGACATATAGTCAACATGTATGTGGATAACGGGGATAATGGTCTGTTTAGATCAGTGTTGAACCAGAGAGAGAATACTTTTCCTCTCATACTTACATCACCGGGAAAGGCATTGGGCAGTAAAACATGTTTTTTCTTAAGCCAATGCATTTAAATAGTCAGGGTACCACAAAGGTCGTGCCATGCAAGGTCATGTTTTTTCCTCCAACCTCCTCACAAAGTCACAGGGTCAGAGAGAGGACATCTGTATGTTAGCTACGATGGTGTGGATGCTTTTTATATGTAGCTGAACAACTATATCTGGACACACTGTTATCTGGTCATACATCATCTTGTCACATCAGCAATCTAAATTTTATCTTTGGTGTAATCGCAAGTCCCCTGTAGATAGCGACGGGACTGTCAGGGATGGGTTGCTCTCTGCTAAGGGCAGATACAGTACACATGAATGAGTGTGTATTTGTTTGGACCTGTGTGAAAGTTTATTTCACACTGTAATAGTGCATCGCAGTCTTTGCCACATTTGTGGCTTGTATGATGATAAATTCAGTGCAGGTGTCACCCTGGTTACGGTAGGTGAGGATTGATGGTCTGCAGAGGCTGGCGATCCATCACCATCGCATCGGGATCTCAGGAATCTGTTCCTGATCACACCCCACGGCAGGGGCCATGTGGTAACGACCCCTCTCAGTGCGACACCACAGGAAATCGATACTAGGCACTCAAGGTCAATGTACTGTTGGAAAACTACTTAAGCCCTGACGGATGAAGGGCCCGCCTGCAGATGAGACAAGCCATTGACAGCTCCTCCTCCTCCCGTGCTCAAAAAATACACACACATCCAGACAGATTGCGTGTCCTTTAAGGTCAGAGGTTTCTTTTACTGTCTCCCTCAAGCTATCTCTATTTCTCTTTAATCCAAATTAATATTTTGTAATTTGAGGTACCAAACAATGGTGACCAACCAATTGGAAGCCATCATGTGAAATTCAAAGTGACTTATAGCTGTTGATACGTAACAAAGCCAGTGGTTTAGTATTAGTACTGTAACCAAAGATTATGGAAGATCTTCAATGCAGAATATCTTCTAACAAAATTCAAGTAATTCATTTTCACTATTCTTTAAATGCCTAGTGTATTTAAAGCTGGTAGTGGTTATCAGGGGCAGTTATCTTAACATTTATTATGTTGAAATATGCCAATTTAAGAGGTGTTATTTCTGTCAGTCGGCTAACAACAAACTATACAGCTGCAACAATCCCATCCACACACACACTGAGACTATTTTTCATGGATGCAGCTTAGTTGCTAGCTAACTATTAACAAAGATACACAGTATACACCACTACTTCAATCTTTAAAATAAGAAAGCACTCCAAAAAACATCTCCACAAGTATAATACAACCTTTTCTTTTCATTTTACTTCATGCATTTCTACTTTTAACTTACTTTTAACAAAGTTTGGTGAAACAGGTGAACTGCACCAGATTCATTCAATAAGCCTGGTTACCCATGTATGGTCAGCTTTTGTAGTATTAGTATTTACATATATACATATGTGTTTTGCTGAAATATTATATATAAAGTGAGGGGGGCAGATGGCCCATGTCCTACTCCTTACTCCTCTATTTCTGCTAAACTTGCTTGAACCACACCAACCTTAATTTCAGCCTTAATCGTAATCTCAACTACACACCTGTAAAATTTTGTGACTGCATCTTGCACAGTTGTGATGCTATCGCATTGACAAAATCTGTCCACAGACAATTGCTAAATTACTCAAAACTGCTCTTGTGGTAGTTTCCACTAAAATACATTTCTCCAGAACCACATTTTACCATGATGACACACACATATACACACACACTCAGAAGATGAAAACCATGACAGTCACATGCTGTCACGACTGGTAATGAATAAATTGTAACGGCACCCCTAACTCCAGATTGAGAAAGGTCCAAGATGGTACATTTGAATGACACATACTTTTATCATGGACTCAAAAGCCTTAAAACATCTGTCTTAGTTCTTTGTCCTCATACATTAGCATGTAATGTGCAAAATGTAGATTAAGACTTAAATGTACATTTGAGTAAATATCCATTCCATGAGGAGCTACCCTCTTTTCCCTCCTACACAAACGCTATTCTGCTCTGTAAGGATTGTACAAAGGAATCTGCTATTGCGTCTAAATCTCTTATATCAATATATGCCTGCGTGCATGCATGTGTGAATTTCTCTTAGTCTGCTTATGTGTGTCACAGCTATCAGTTATAGATACCATGAATTTAACAGACTAAAAATTGGGCGAATTACTGGGTTTGTCTCAGCCTTGGCAGCTACCTTGTAGCCACAAACCCAGAAGTGGTGTAACTATCCTTTCTTTTTCCAACCTCCTCTTTAGGTTGCCCTCTTTTGCGTCACATTTGCATTAGATTTCCAGCCACTGGCGTAACACAACTCCATCACTGGGCTATTCTGCACCAGCAGAACCAATGAGAAACCCATGCACTCCTCAGTACAGCTACATATACAGTGGTGTGAAAAAGTATTTGCCCCCTTACAGATTTCTTCTGTTTTTGCTTTTTTGTCACACTTACATGTTTCAGATCATCAAACCAATTTTAATATCAGACATAGATAACCTGAGTAAACACAAAAAGCAATTTTTAAATGATGATTTCATTTATTAAGGGAAAAAATCTATCCAAACCAACCTGGCCCTATGTGAAAAAGTAATTGCCTCCTCCTTGTTAAATCATGAATTAACTGTGATTAACCACATTTTTGAAAGCTGAGTTCAATTTCACTAGGCACACCCAGGCCTGATTACTGCCAGAGCTGTAGAATCACTTAAATAGACAACATTGAAGTAGGCTGAAAGATCTCAAAATGAAACACATCATGCCCCGATCTAAAGCAATTCAAGAACAGACAAGAAACAAAGTTATTGACATCTATCAGTCTGGAAAGGGTTACAAAGCCATTTCTAAGGCTTTGGGACTCCAGCGATCCACAGTGAGAGCCATTATCCCTGAATGGAGAAAACATGGAGCAGTGGTGAACCTTCCCAGGACTACCGGCCTACCAAAATTACTCCAAGAGTGCATCAACGTCTCATGCAGGAGGTCACAAAAGAACCCCAAACAACATCTAAAGCACTGCAGGCCTCACTTGCCTCAGTTAAGGTCAGTGTCCATGATTCAACAATAAGAAAGAGACTGGGCAAAAATGGCCTCCATGGGAGAGTTCCAAGGTGAAAACCACTGCTGACCAAAAGGAACACAAAGGCACATCTCACATTTGGTAGAAAACATGTTGATGATCCCCCACACTTTTGGAAAAATATTCTGTGGACTGACAAGACAAAAGTGGAACTTTTTGGAAGGTGTGCGTCCCGTTATATATGGCGTAAAACTAACACAGCATTTCGGAGAAAGAACATCATACCGACAGTCAAACATGGTGTTGGTAGTGTGATTGTCTGGGGCTGCTTTGCTGCTTCAGGACCTGGACAACTTGCCGTAATTGATGGCACCATGAATTCTGCTCTCTACCAGAAAATCCTGAAGGAGAATGTCCGGCCATCAGTTCGTGACCTTAAGCACATGCGCACTTGGGTTGTGCAGCAGGACAATGATCCGAAGCACACCAGCAAGTCCACCTCTGAATAGCTCAAAAAAAACTAAATGAAGGTTTTGGAGTGACCTAGTCAAAGTCCGGACTTAAATCCAATTGAGATGCTGTGGCATGACCTTAAACAGGCCGTTCATGCTCGAAAACCCTCCAATGTGGCTGAATTAAGACAATTCTGCAAAGAAGAGTGGGCCAAAATTCCCCCACAGCGATGTGAAAGACTCATCGCCAGTTATTGCAAACGCTTGATTGCAGTTGTTGCCGCCAAGGGTGGCACAATCAGTTATTAGGTTTAGGGGGCAATTACTTTTTCACATAGGGCCAGGTTGGTTTGGATAGCTTTTTACCCTTAATAAATGAAATCATCATTTAAAAACTGCTTTTTGTGTTTACTCAGGTCATCTTTGTCTGATATTAAAATTGGTTTGATGATCTGAAACACCTAAGTGTGACAAAAAAGCAAAAACAGAAGAAATCTGTAAGGTGGCAAATACTTTTTCACACCACTGTACATATCCATCTGAATTTCCAACATTTTTACAACCGCTGCTTGTTATATTTCTGTATAATACTCAATATTTGTTTATCATTAACAAGCTACATTAAATTGCCTGGTTTGATTCCTGAAGGGTGTCCTAGTCCCTGCATACACATAGTAGGGTGGCCCTGTGAGTACGGAGGCCAACTTTTACATGAAGAACACTGAATCTAAAAGCACCTGCCCCTCTCAAGTACACTTGAGCACTGCACTCTTTGCTTTCCATTCACTAACTTTGTTTCCTGAGGAGACAACATTCAAAGAACCAGGTCTCACATCAGAATGTGTAATAGCTTCATTGGTCCACAGCGCAAAACATACTAGTTTCACAATGCTGTTGTTGTTTTCTATTGGCCACATGATCCACATCACGTGACGTCATTTCTGGGTGAAAATCTATGTTTTTATTGAAAGACCATCATCAATTAATTACATGAAATAACACATTACACAAGTAATGTCAGCCATTTTGTTTGTGTTCACAGAAAGAAATGTGACAGTCACATTACAGGCGTCTCACAATTTTAGAGCTGCTATTGTGAAATTAGAGTTTAGCTCTGTGGACCATGTAGCTCTTGCACATTTTGACATGACACTGGGTTGACTTAAGCTATTTGATGTGGAGTGATACAAGAATGAAGATTTTCTCAAGTATTTTAGTTACAAAGAAATGAGTATGCTCTTCATTCACTCAGTGCCCGGCATTCACCGAGGCCACAAGGTACTTTCGCTGAGGTTATATCTGTTAAATTGTATGTGAACGTACCAAAGATCTACATCCTGTATAGCAGCAACAACAGGCTTTCATTAGAAGACCTCAAGAAAAAGTCCACGTTCATTGAGAAGCTGCAAACGTTTCTGTGTTCCTCACACAGGAAAGCCACAGAGAAGCATTTCGAGTAAGAGATAGAGGGCCACAGAAACACTGTGGTTTCTGTGCGGCAAAATCAAGTGTTTTTACACATACAATTGCTTGTGATGTATTTTATGAAGATGAAATCCAATATGTTGCTAATAGGAAAATTGTAATGGCAGATCACTATTACACAAAATGTACTGCTGACTTCATGTCTCTCTGATAGGAACTCTTACATGATGGTAGTTCTTTTGGGAAACTACTGCATCAGCATGATGAAGCAGATTTCCTAGCAATTAATTCATTGTCACTGTGAAGGCAGTTATCTACATCACCTTGATTTGTGTTATCATGCAACTTAGTTCTTTTATAAACGTGTGGGGGGAAAATAATGAATAATAACAATAATGAATGTCAAATCTTTTCAGTTTCAATCAATTAGTGAAACTAGTGCTCAAAGAAAACCTGAAATCTCACTGAGGATGTTTCAGATTGCATTGCCTTATCCTTCCAGAGCAAATAAAGGTACACTCTCTAAACACATTATATTTGGGTGGCAAACTAATTCTGCAGGCTACACACAAGAGCATCAACAAATGGTGCAAAGGTGATCACTCTTAATTATTAAGACATTAATCATTAACATTTTCTTGGGCAACAAGATATATTTGGTATACTGTATATACTGTATACATATAGTGGCAATCTTTCATCGTGGATTTATGTTCCACCCTGTGTTATTTTCACAATAGACTGCATGCATGAGGAAGTAAAGGGACAGTTGCACACAAACAGACACACACAGACTCACACAGGAAATGAATCTAGACAGTTGCATTGTGAGCTTCCCAAGAATCCACACACCACACATAGCAAATATTGCCTTCATCTACATAATGGATTATGTGGGTCACCATAGAGGTGGTCTATTTTTCTTACTCCTGCTCATCTGTGTGCCTTATTCTTTTTATACCTACAAATAATTAGTGTATCTAGACAGCACAACACATTTGTGTTAGCTGCACTCTTCCTGCTAACCTATTTAAAGTCTGAAGTCACCCACACCTAGTGAAGCCAACTCTGCATTTAGCAAACAATCAGCACGCACTGCCGTCCAAAACCATATTTCCCTTTCTCTGCCATACTGCACTGAGAAGGCTGTTGCTAATACATTTAGGATGTTTATCTTTCTGCCTGTTGGAAGCATGATTTGCGTGCAGTATGTTGGAGCAAAACCACACAGAATCAAGCCAACAGTAGCGTCACAAGGCTGGAAGGAGAGTGAAGAACTCAAGCGTTAGGCCTGCAGAGCTAGAGGCAGCTACTCTGTGGGGAGCTCAGGTCAGAGGACAATGTAGATAAACACCCAGTGGTGAACTAAAGTGAACAGGCCAAGATCCAGGGTAACAGCAGTGGGTGTGAGATTACATGGGCAAGGGTGCATGGACCACAAGAAGAGAGAGCATGAGGGGAAATAACATGGACTCACCTTTACGTAAAACTAATAGAGTTTCCACTGCTGCAGAGCTCTTGAAGATGAGATCAGCAGAGCTGCAAACAGGATAAGTGAATAAATGACATTACAGTTTTAACTGATAAAGCCACTGCTTTATCTTAATCAACACATTCCAGCTAACATAACACACAGTTGGTTGTTTAATAGCCCCTCAGTGGAACATGTATTAGTCACTAAGACAATGTGGAAGAAATCCTTGAATATTCAACCTTAGCTGTTTAGAAACCATGCTGGTGGGCTCAAAATACTTGTTTATGTATCAATAAGTTGTTTGGAAATTTTCGTTTTTCATTTTTATGTGAATTGGTAAATCTGTCACTGCATACAATTAAAGGCTATCACACAGTTCTTGGTGTAGATTGTGTAAAAGAGATCAGAAGCTTAGGCTGCCATGTTTTATGACCCCTGGAGGGCACTGACAAACCTACATTAGCCCCGGTCTGGGCCTAGGAGTCAGCCGCCTGTTTGAACATGAAAAATTAGCCAGGCCCTCAGACATCAGACACTGATCATTATGTGGTCGCCACTCGGCTTTTCCACCATAGCTGGGCCAAATGGGACGTGGTGCCGGGCCAAAGAGCCAACCTTCAAGGCTGGCTATTCATGGTAGAACCTCCCTCAGGAATGGTAATGGCACACAGGGAACCGTGCAATTAATGGAAGGAAGTGTGGAGGCTAGGGACGTTAGAGAAGACTGAAAGGAGGAAGAAAACTGAGGAAGAGAGGAAGAGGACAGAGACAGACTGGTGGTGCAAAGACAAAAAGATCTACAGGGGATGTGGAACAGAAGGACGAAGGATGGAGCAAGCTGCTGTCTGAACGCCAGCTCAGTGTCTGTGGTGGAGGCCAGCTCAGTGTCTCACTCTGGGATCGGCTGGCATTCAACATGGAGAAGCCATAAATGTGCTAACCAACATTATATTATATTTGAGCAGTTAAAGTACATTTAATGAATGAGTGGAACATTTAATTACAATACAACTTAATTTTTTCCATCCATACAATCCCTAAAAGAATAAGAGTTCTTATATGTACATCTTCATTTATGGTGTGATGATGAAATAAACGTTTTTATGTAAATTATGGACTGGCACGGAAAAAGGCCTCCACAGCAAAAAGGACATGAAGGCATGCAGTTTGTAGTAAATTGAAAGAAATGTGCTTTTCCCATATCAACATTTTCTCACTGCACTTATTCGAGCCAAGGTAGTAAATCATCTTCAGATTAATTCACGAGGTGCTGCTAAGTAACTTGAATAGTGTTGATGGTCTTGTGTTATCAAATGCATGCTATGTACTATATGTCTCTGTGTGTTTGTGTGTGTGTTTTAAATTTCATTTTAACCTACTTTAAAATATTTTTCCTTCACTCTGATAGAATTAGTACTTACATTGAGGTTATCTAGGGGGAGCTGACCTGCTTTTAAAAGAAGAGATAAGGAAACATGCAGTTCTTTCTACAGCTATTTACAATGTAATGTCAGTGTAACTGCAGAGGCTTGTATGAGGCCATTGTTTCCAAGCTGCAATAACAGACAGCCTTGTCATAGTTGTTTTGTGTAAAGCTCATCTTTCACCTCAACCTCACATGGCCTCTGATGATAATGTTCAGACTACCCAGAGCCTCAAGGGTTTCAGTGGGTGTTTCAGAGGAAGGAGACACCGAAAGACAAGAGAGACAGAGGAAGGAAAGAATATTAAGTGAGTAAGAGAACATATAATGGGAAAAACAATAAGGATAGTTACATGGGGAGGAATGGAGACCGAGGGGCGTTGTTTGTGGCCTACTCTTGTTACTGTAACCACAATGCTAAAATTCCTCATCATTGTGGCTTCCCTGTCATGACAGTGGTCAGAGGACATGGAAATGATGCCAGAAAGACCTCCTACTCCACAGTGTCCATGCCAACCTTGGCCCACGCTGTGCACAACAATACAACACACAGGCATCCATAAACATGTACATAGAGACAACCACACACAGACATAAATAGATATTCATAAATGTATAATTAAATCTATCTATCTATCTATCTATCTATCTATCTATCTATCTATCTATCTATCTATCTATCTATCTATCTATCTATCTATCTATCTATCAAAACTAAACATAGACATTGTGTAACTAAACTGTTGCAGTGACCGTTTCTAAGTAGGGAAGTGAGGTAAGGTGAGAAGCAAAATGGTTAGTCATCTTTGCTGGTTTGTAACACATTTTTAACTTTGAGTGCCAAGGTTTTCTGCCTCCCATTCACTTTCCATTCATGCTCAGGGAAAAGTCTCCTCAGTGCTGTTGCGCTGATGTGAGGACAAATTGAGATGGTGTATACATGTGCATGTGCATGTCATGTGTACCTGAACAGATGTACAGTGGGGCAAAAAAGTATTTAGTCAGCCACCAATTGTGCAAGTTCTCCCGCATAAAAAGATGAGAGAGGCCTGTAATTTTCATCATAGGTACACTTCAACTATGAGAGACAGAATGGGGGGAAAGAATCCAGGAAATCACATTGTAGGATTTTTAATGAATTAATTGGTAAATTCCTCTGTAAAATAAGTATTTGGTCACCTACAAACAAGCAAGATTTCTGGCTCTCACAGACCTGTAACTTCTTCTTTAAGAGGCTCCTCTGTCCTCCACTTGTTACCTGTATTAATGGCACCTGTTTGAACTCATTATCAGTATAAAAGACACCTGTCCACAACCTCAAACAGTCACACTCCAAACTCCACTATGGCCAAGACCAAAGAGCTGTCAAAGGACACCAGAAACAAAATTGTAGACCTGCACTAGGCTGGGAAGACTGAATCTGCAATAGGTAAGCAGCTTGGTGTAAAGAAATCAACTGTGGGAGCAATTATTAGAAAATGGAAGACATACAAGACCACTGATAATCTCCCTCGATCTGGGGCTCCAGGCAAGATCTCACCCCGTGGGGTCAAAATGATCACAAGAACGGTGAGCAAAAATCCCAGAACCACATGGGGGAACCTAGTGAATGACCTGCTGAGAGCTGGGACCAAAGTAACAAAGGCTACCATCAGTAACACACTACGCCGCCAGGGACTCAAATCCTGCAGTGCCAGACGTGTCCCCCTGCTTAAGCCAGTACATGTCCAGGCCCGTCTGAAGTTTGCTAGAGAGCATTTGGATGATCCAGAAGAGGATTGGGAGAATGTCATATGGTCAGATGAAACCAAAATAGAACTTTTTGGTAAAAACTCAACTTGTCATGTTTGGAGGAGAAAGAATGCTGAGTTGCATCCAAAGAACACCATACCTACTGTGAAGCATGGGGGTGGAAACATCATGCTTTAGGGCTGTTTTTCTGCAAAGGGACCAGGACGACTGATCCGTGTAAAGGAAAGAATGAATGGGGCCATGTATCATGAGATTTTGAGTGAAAACCTCCTTCCATCAGCAAGGGCATTGAAGATGAAACGTGGCTGGGTCTTTCAGCATGACAATGATCCCAAACACACCGCCCAGGCAACGAAGGAGTGGCTTCGTAAGAAGCATTTCAAGGTCCTGGAGTGGCCTAGCCAGTCTCCAGATCTCAACCCTATAGAAAATCTTTGGAGGGAGTTGAAAGTCCGTGTTGCCCAGCGACAGCCCCAAAACATCACTGCTCTAGAGGAGATCTGCATGGAGGAATGGGCCAAAATACCAGCAACAGTGTGTGAAAACCTTGTGAAGACTTACAGAAAACGTTTGACCTCTGTCATTGCCAACAAAGGGTATATAACAAAGTATTGAGATGAACTTTTGTTATTGACCAAATACGTATTTTCCACCATAATTTGCAAATAAATTCTTTAAAAATCAGACAATGTGATGTTCTGGATTTTTATTTTCTCATTTTGGCTCTCATAGTTGAGGTATACCTATGATGGAAATTACAGGCCTCTCTCATCTTTTTAAGTGGGAGAACTTGCACAAGTGGTGGCTGACTAAATACTTTTTTGCCCCACTGTATAACTTCTACAGCTGGTACAAATGTTGGGAAAGACATACCTACATGTATGCTTGGGTTGAACATTTCTCAACTTGCGATAAAATATATTGTATAATATAGAGTATAATAGCACTAGGTTGATGTGAGTACCTTAATGTACAGACACAGGAAAAACAGCAGAGGTCTGGGTGAATATAGAAAGAAACATTAATAGCCGAAGCTTATGGTAAGATTTGTAATCAGTCTGTCTGAGCCGTTTTACACACACACACACACACTGTTTACTCATAGACATACTCCACACTTGACAACCACAAAGACACTTTAGTAGTCAAATTTACATGAATAAAGAGAAATGAACACTTGCAACTCATGTTGCAGCTTAATTGCACAGTAATATGGAGAAAGAAAGAAAGAGAACAATACTACGATGTTTATTGTAAAAAAGCTCACACCACAAACCTTTAAAACAATAGGTGTATAGAAATCCAGTCATTATTGACGTGATACTTGATAACCATCTGTCTGCTTCACTTGAAGTTCTTGTGATTGCAGTGGTGCAGCAAACGGGGCTCACCCATACTGTAATTTTTGTGGCTTAAGGCCGTGAGAGCTGGCAAAAGACCACAGCACAGAAGCTCCTTCCTTATAGCTGTGCGACCCCACAGCTTCACACACCAGGGTGAGTTTTATATCATTAAATGAAGCCCTTTAAAGCCATCTTTTACAACCCCACGTGACCTCACTTCATGAAGGATCTCCTTTGTTTTTAGGTCTAATCGCAGCCTCTTAAAGTTTTAATGGCAGCCAGTAAAATATCGATAACTAATATCAGCTGGAGGCTGGGCTGGGTTTTTGGCAGGTAGCAGGAGGCCCCCTTCTGGGCTGTGTCCGCCCTAACTGGCACGTGTCCATGAGCTTGAGGGCGTGCAGATGTGTACAGGACCCAAATGTTCTGCCTCGCAAAGAAGAGACAGTGAGTGATGCCATTGTATAACACATGCAAAAAGTATCTTGTGCATGTTAGACTTCTTTTTTTTCTTTGAGAGAGTTTAATGTCGCAGTTTTTTTTTTTTGACTGACAGGTGAGGTAAACAGAAGTAAAGTCCATAGATCAGCAGTCGGCTACCTGCCCTGCAGGGTCAGTTACCTGACAAAGACACCATGCTGATTCTGACATCCCTGAGGAAGTATCTACCTCCACATGGTATACACTGAACTGGCATGACAGGCAAACACAGCATATTCGCTGGCATTTAGCCCAAAGGCACAGGAACACAGGTCACTCCTCAGTTAGAATTACCCTCATTAGGTGTCAAAACTGCAATGAGCTGCAGAATGCAGTCATGAGTGAATTAATAAAACCATTAGCATGTCTGCAAATATGTAAAAACTGCCTAGTCAATATTTGTGTGTCCATTTCTGCACAGTAAAACAAAAACCAGCAAACTTACACACAAGTTAACCATCAAAAGCAATTGGGATGGGAAAGGGGATGGTTGTGACATCAAAATGTGTTAAACCATTTCAAGATGAAGAGACCTTGTATGGTGAAAAGAAAAGATAAAAAGACCATGTTTACTCTCTTTGTAGATTCCAGGGAGATCTCTCATTTATCTCTCTCCTTAAACACAGTGGTTCACCCTGCTGCTAAAAGCCCACCTCAGCAGTTTCTCTCCCTCTCCTTACCCTTTAATATTGATGATTCTCACAGGATAAAATAAGTTAAGTGGAGATATGGTAATCCCTCCTCTGCTTGCTGAACTCGTTTGTTTACTCTGGGGTGACTCCGGTGATGTAGCTATGCCTTGATAGTCGCATATAATTTCACGTTTAGCAAATGCTCCCCTCTTTAATGTGCCCACTATCAAGGTCATGAATAGCTAAATTTTTTCAGTCTCTTGAATTAATTATTCACAGATAAAAAGCAAACGGGAGTTCTCTGTGAAACGTGTTGGCAGCACTTACCTCTTTGTCCAGAATATACTCGCCCACTTTCAAATACTTCATCTTTTGGATTATATTTTACTACTCTTTTTTCCCTCTCTTTACTGAGAATGATTAGAAATATGTATGTCTAGCTTGCGCAGAAAAAACATTGGAGTCTTATATGAGTAAACTGGGGATTCAGAAGGTTTTGGTTATGGCTGTGTGGATGTCAAGATCTGGAAAAAGCTTACATGGCACAGAAGTTTGAAATCCAATATTCTTCTCCAGCCTGCTGTTCAAAGAACACAATATTTTGTGCTCAGTCACTGTCAAACTAAAGAACAAACTAATTCAACATGTTCATGTGAGAGAAGTCTTCACCTGAGCATGAAATAAGTATAGGCCAGATTTATTTCTTGGTAATAAGAGCAATTATTGTGCATGGAATAGCTGGATTCCTACTCAAGGTTATAGCAGTGATAGGCCAGGACACCCCTGTGGATCCACTCTGTCCAAACATTGGAAATGGACTGTGAATTCCCCTAGATTAGGGCCTAGCTTCATTGTATAGTCTGTTTGATAAGGGATTAAACTCAGTAAATCCGTTACTTCATATGGGACCCGTGTTTGAGTTATCCTCTGCATTTTAGAGCTGTTATCCTCCTCATTCTCACTTTTCTCCTATTTTACTGTATATTGTCCTTGGCAGCAAGACATTGTACCACATGCCAGAATTTATATATATATATATATATATATACACATATAGTCCGAAATAGGACTATACTAAAGATTACTATGCTGTCTGTATGCAAAATAACAGAGGCACTGAGACACAAGTTATATCTGCACAAAGACAGTTGAAAAATGTTGAGCCATTAACTATTAACAATGGCATCTCCCAGGCCCTGGTCACAAGACTGTGGCTCTCTGGTTATAAACAGAATGAGTAGTCAACTTAATGATGTTAAGTCATTCTAGATCAAAGTTCAGTATGTCTCAAATCACACAGACTTAAGCCGTGTCATTGTAGCATTCAGACAGATATTCCTCCATAGGACTACCAGTTTTCAAAAATACACTGATATAGCTCTGCAGAACTTGCCCGCAGCACAACTGAAACTGAACTGTTTTCTTTATAAGCTTGTACAGAGAGAACAGCCCTACTTCAGCTCTGGACAGAATCCTTTAAGGCGAGCGTGGTCATTTATCTGATTTTCACCTTAAAAGTGAAATTTTTGCATCAGTGTTAATATTCTCCATGATCAGCTGTGCGCTTGGTTACAGTTTAACAGGTCTGTTATAAACAATAGTGAGGGTGTGTTATGGTGAGTGGAAATAAGGAGGGCTTCATCCTGTCGTATTTTATGATCTTATATCATCAAATTGGTCAATAAACAAATCTGATGAATATCAGATAAATCATTTTTATGTACTAATTGTATGACCCACCTTGAGGTCAAGGAAAGAGACAGATTTGTGCTCTGCATTGGCTCCCATTTCCTCTCTGTGCTGCTGGTACTGAGAGCATGAGGTAAATGATATTGACATTTCGTATTTACAAATGCACACACGCATAAAGTAAAGGCAGTAAAGGCACTCATAGACAAACTCATCCTCACAGCAAGGCCTCTGTTAAGACAGACACCCCAGTAAGAACAATCCATTTCAGCTGCAGCCAGCGTTTGCAATTAAGCTTCATCTTCACTGCTATGTTGTCAAATTCCCATGCACCGCCTTCTCTTTGAATGAATCACCTGTACAGTTTAATTACTGAGTCTCTTTCCCCAAGCCCACCCACCACTATCAGCCTTCCTCTTGCAGGACACATTATCAAACTAGGGCAATTTCCCCCCCAGCAACCCCATCTCTAATGCATGGTTGCTTTAAACAAGACTGATGATGGCCAATAAAAGTGTTAGAGTGAAGCTGTATAAATGCTCTGTGGGTGTTTTGAAATCCTAACAGGAAGCGAGGGTGACTCTGTGACAGCTTGAAGCCGTCACATGTATATTGGGTTCAGCTCTAGATGCTGAATCAGAGGTGGAATCCCCAATGCATGATTTATCAAAATCTGATGTTAATCAACTTTAGAATACCTCAGGTTTCTTACACTTACACATTGATTCTTGTCAGACTTGGTCTCAACTGAGGGCATGCCTTTGCTTACGCTGGGTTCATTCAGAATCCTGTTTTCTCACTGGTATGGTGCCACAACCTATGAAGGAAACAATGATTTTAAAAAAATAAAACATATTACATTTACAAATTATTGAACATTATTACTAATTTCTTCAAGTTAAAATCCAGACTTGTCATGTTGAGAGCTTCCTGGTGTCTATTAACTCACCCACACAACAGCACTGCACAGTGAGTCCTGAAAGTGCTTATGACTCAGCGATTTTAAAAGAATCCACTTGTGTTGATATGACACACGTTTTGCTTGATTTAGTAAAAATTGCATGTCATTGTGTGACTGAATTTTGTAATATTGATACTGAAATATTGAAAATGTACATTGTAACAATCAATTCAAGAAGAAATGCCCTTTCATTTTATAGCAGCTAGAAAATACATATTCATTTAGGTAAATATAAGAATCATACATGTGCATGTAGAGAGTTTGGTTGTAGGTCGACCCTGGCTACTGTAAAGCACGCTTACTGTGTTGTGGGAGCTTGTTGCAAATTGCCTGAATGTTGAACTTACAGTCAGTACTGCAGGATTACAGTGACTGCTACAGCTGCTGGTTGTTATGGCAAGCGTGTCTCACTTTTTCAAATTAACTGCACAAAATGAGGTAAAGGATGGGCTTTCTCCAAAATGCAAATTAGTGTGAGCATACTCCAAAGCCATAAGTATCAATATGTGTATTGTATAGACTAGACAGCTGTGTGCTACAGTGGCAAGGCATTCTTTAACTCCCCACAGTGTAAGTGACAAAGCCATAGATTTCTCAAAGAATCCTGCTGCTTATGTGAGGGATGACAGTTACATGTTGTTGAGAGAGTATGAGGAAGGGATTGCTAATAAGCTTTTCCAGATCAATAAATGAGTGTATGCTGCAAATTAAACTGTAAATCTCCTCAGAGATGGTGAATAATTCTTATGTCAAGCATAAGGTCTAACAAATGTGTTTGTTGCCTCTGGAGATGTACTGAAAGTCATAACCTCACATTTATTAAAATGGGCCAAAGCAGAGGCATTTGTTTTAATGTAACAAAATACAGTACAGCTTTATGTTGAGTATCCTTCACTTTAGGTCTTGGGGCAAACCGGAGCATGATAACAGGGCACGGCGTCTAATAGGTGGAGCATGAAAAACAGATTCCATGGCAAGCAAGAAAGCACGATGCACAAACAGAGTCTGATTAACCGAGCGTTACCCTCTGTGATATGAGTGGCCCTGAGAGTCCTGTATCAACTTACATTCAAAGTTCAGAACATGTTTTAACAAGGAGAGAGCCTTAAAATCACGCTGGAGTGCATACAGAGTCGCTGAAAACAGCTCTGACATTGTAGTTTTACTTGTTATGTAATGACTTAATTGTGGCCTAACTGGAAAGGAGGCTTTTTTTTTTCTTTCCACTGCACTTTTTAGTAATGTACGTTTTAATCTCATTGTGGCACATTAACATGTATAATGAAATAGCCCTGGTGTAATCCATTCTTCACTCTTTCTAGAAATACACATTATTTATTTATTTGGGGAAATTTGGAATGGCAAGCGTTATATTAAAAGAAGATCATGTTCTCAAACCAGTTCCAACCACTGGTACTCAGAGCTGTCCTACTTGGGAGTACCCCTCGGAGCTGTGGTCAAGAGGCCTCAGGAGAACATCTCTGCCCTGTGGCTTCGTACTAACCACGAATGTGAATTTGTCCGGGCAGCAACTGGACAGAACTGTGCCTTTTGGCAATGCTCGACGGTGCTCAGTCTGGAGAATAGAGAGGTTTGCACAATTAGATGAAGCTTACCATGGCTGTACATATGTCATGTGTTGTCCCACTTTCTTTTTGTGGTGCTTGTGATGAAACTTCTTTTGCCTTTCCGCTCTGCGGTGTAGGTCCTGGGTCCAGAGGCCAAATCTCTGGTGGGTAGCCATAAGTCACGTCTGGGTTTAGCACATTGCTGAGGCTGGCTGAGGTTCGCTGTGGAACCACAGCCTAATTCACCCAGCACTGTGAGGAGACGGTCCGTCTACAGCCCAGAGCCATGACCATCCAGTGGCTTTACTGTGGGGCAGCACGCCAGAGATATTATCCCCTTTCCCTTATTACTGTGTCACCCCCTCCCTTCTTTTGGCTCTTGTCTATTTAGTTTTTTTTAGTTTTTCATGTCTGTTGAGTCTTTTGGCTTTCCTTACATGTGTTTTCTACCATTTTCTCTCCAGTTAATATGTTATTTAATGTTGTATTTTTACATGCACTCTAGTATCACTTAGTAGCCTTCAGATCTCCTTGTTATCCAGACAGACTTGCTAAGTTGTGCTTTATCTACTGCTATAATAAACACATGTGACAAGGTTTCACTGCCAAATGACAAGTGAGATAAACGTGTGTGTGAACATTTCACTCAAGTGCTTTACAATACTCGAAAAGATAATCCATTCTCAAGGAGAGAGGAGTGGGTGGGAGAGTTTGGGGTTTAAACAGCACAATAATCTCCCCGTATCTCCTCCTCGACACGGCGCACTCTCTCCCCGCCACTTACTGGAGATGTGTGGATGTGATAACAGAGAGTAAACATACTCGGGCTGCATGTTCCAGCGCAACACACACACACACGCTCCTTTCAAATCGTTCCCTGTTGCCACCGCAGCTACTTTACAAATAATGGCCCCCATGTGTGTTCAGGGCTCCAAGGCTGTGTGAGGCAGGGGGACTGGGCTCTGTGCCCAGTCTGAAACCCTGTCAAGCTCACTGTAAATTTCTCCTCGTTTTCAGCAGCTGTAATTTAAGGGCCAGATGTGCAGGAGACTGAGGAGAGAGTCAGATAAACAGCTTGTTACATATTTCTTTACCATGCGTACTATGGTACTTGGATATGTATTCACCACACTATTTGGTCATAGAAAAGTCTTTCCTGTCCAAATATGAAATTGTTAAACACTGTATCGGGTAGTCTGGTGTACAATATAAGATATATTTACATTACATTTTATCAGTTCATGTCTGAATTAATGTCTTTCTCAAAAACAAAACACATAAATTGTCTGTTTTAACTAGTCATTGTATTTGTAGCCAATATGTGCATATATATTTTCATGTGGCTGTAAATAAACCAAAACATTATTTTTTAATGCATTGCTACACACATCTAAAGCACGCCCTTCTCATTTCAAAGAAAATGAAAAGCGCAAGCTTTCCGTAACTAATACTAACATACCTTATGTCATAAATAGTAGTATAGGAGAGAGGCTCCATTACTGCGTATATGACAGTATGTTCCCCTGCCAGTAATGGTCCAAGTTTCCCAGACTTGAAAAATTCACAGTGGCATCCATAGAGACACTGGCAGTGTAAACAATGGGTTGTACCAGGGAAAATGATGTTAAATCCTGACAATCCACGCTAATTGGAAATATAATGGAGGATGAAGGGACACTGCTGGACTAGGTGGGAGGTCTTATGAATGTGTGTGGACTTGATATGTTGAGGAATCTCTCGTGTTTTGGCAAGGAGGGGCAGCCTACTGCTCAGGCCTTGTGTGAAAAGTCACACTTTACAAGTTAGAGTGATTGGGGCAGGTCACAGTGCTGTAGGTCACAGCCGACTCTGGATCTGAGGACACGTTCTGATATGAAAACTGAATCATATATGAAATATAATCTTTGCAATCGAAACTTGATTATGCTTAAAGGACATGCCATACCTTAATTTTATCTAGAAAGGTGACCAAGGTTGATCGCTTGTGTATTTATTGTCTCAGAATGCAGATTATCATGAGTAGAGTGTTTGTGTATGTCTGCACAGTAGAGTGTATTCCTAATCACACCTTTGCCTGTGTGTTTTGAAGTGTGACCTATATATACCCGGCCCAACATGCTCATTCTAGTACACCCACCACCTCCTGCTTTTCATTTTATTTCATCCTGTGGTGCTGCCAGTTTCAGCTCACAGTCTCTACATGCACACAAGATTAATGCTGCTTAATTAAGAGTACAAAGTGACTAATTGGGGGCACATGTCAGAGTATATGTGTAATTTGCACATCAGTAATGATAGGTTTGGGGAGATCCCTTATGTCAAAACATATTTAATTGCAGCGGGGATTTATAGCATTGGTTGTTAATGCCAGGGTAATTACAAATGTAGTGAGACGAGTGAAGACTCACACACGTACATGCAAAGCACACATATAAATATATATATAAATACAGTAAGCATTTTAAAATCAGGTCTATGTCTTTAACCTTTGAGTATCCTACATAGTCCCATTAAATTTCATGAAATGAGCAGAAATTCGGACTAAATCAGACGTTGTTTTGTCTTGTAGACATGACTTATACATTATATTCTCTCACCACAAAGGGGATTATGACAATACCACAGATTAGACAGCCTATTTTGTCTCATGCAAATGCAAGTTCATAGCTAAGTCAAGTCATGTAAGCAAGTTACCACCATGTGTCACATCATGAAACATGACGAGATGTGTATACAACAGTTTAGGTTTTAAATATTGAAAGAATTAACTCAAATTTCTTTGGATTTGCGTAAACTGGGGTTTTGAGGTTAATGCAAATCATTGTCCTCATCTCATATTTCATCCACATTTCAAAGTCCACATTTGAATGGAATGATACAAAGCCTGTTTCACAAAGGTTGAGGACACCAGCGTTCATCTGTAACATAAAGCGGATGGTGGTCTTCCAGGTTTAATAATGTTATGGCAAACTTTTTCTAAACCACATTTATGCAAACAAAATCTGCATGGAAGGAAAAATAATCTAGTCTTTATTTGTTTTCCTAGTTTTGTGTAAGTGAATCAATATGATACTGTCTGAAGCAGTTAACTACAGTTTCTGTTAAAACAGAGAAGCATCATGCAGTCTAAATAAGACACACAATGCAGTACATGCACTTTTGCCTTTCTGCCCAATGTATATGCTGTGCATGATATATTGTGTACTTAAAAATGTGTGTGTGTGTGTCTGAGTGTGTGTCTGTGTTTGTGTGTGTGTGCATCCTGTAAAAATGGTTGCTACATTGGCCATGGCCAGACAGTCTGTGACCACACAGAGAGTAGCAGCAGGAGGTCGACACCTCCCTGGTTTACAGCCTTCTGAGGAGGGAGCCTCATTTTCTCCCGGTGTTGGCTTCACTCTTTATTTTTCTGCTTATAGTACGAGCACTAATATTAGATCAGCCGGGACTGCTGCTCGATAGAAAATGCTTTATGCTTGTTAAAATAATTGCTCTCAGTTTTCCAACTCATAAAATTGCCTTTGTAATTCGGTGGGGAATGTATCTTCTGAGACAATCACTCTCACGCCAGAGTGATGGCAACAGTTTTAATTAGTGGCATCGAATTTCCACAGAAATGAATCCTGGGTGCTGCGCAGAGCAGTAATTGTTGAGGTAATAGTCTTATTAATTCTGCCACACTTAAGGGGGCAAACAGCAATTCCAAACCCTCCACATACACCTCTTCAGGGGCAATTTCGGCTTTCCAACTTAATGGAATTCAGTTCACTGAATACATGGATAATCATTTTTGTACTCTCTTGCTGTAGTTCTTGCTATTTGGCCAGTATGGAAACATGCCGTCGGATGCCGGCAGAGACCTACTGTGCTGCTTACAAAGGCCACAGCTCCATTAGTCCTCCTGAAGAATTTCACCTAGAATTCCTTTGTGCCGTGGGGCTCCTAGCTGTACGGTGGTTGCTACAGAGGGCTTTCACAGGCATGGACCCTACTGGTGTAATCCCATAATCCTACTGCACAGGGGTCTCAGAACTGGGGTGGAAAGTGGGGTGGGGTAGTGTGCTTTAATTAAGATCTGAAAAGGGGGCAATAATGTTGATGAACAGAGGAGAGAAATTGAGGTAAACTTGAGAAAACGGATATGAAACGGAAAATAGAAAACTGAAGAAACATGCCAGTGCAAGCACACTTTTCCACAAGTCTACACAATATGGCTGCATTAAGCTTACTGTAGATGTAAAGCACACAGCTAAATTCTTAATGACTTGCTTATTTTGTTGAGGACAATAGCAATCATGAAATAGTGCTGATACAGAATGTTTTATTTATTGTTTGGATTAAAAAACAATTTCAAAATTAAATGTTGCAGGCCAACACTCACAGGCCTTGTGCTTAATGAAAAACCTACTCTTCAATACAAATCACCTTATTTACTTCTTCTGTCCCCTCTTGTTGTGTCTGATTTCATTTCCTTCAGCTGGTCTACATTATTGCCTCCTCTCCTGTGCTATTGATTTTTTGTGAATATGGTTATTACAACATAAAAACCTTTGAGTCTCCATCCATTCATTGTACTGTAGGAAGAGGGCTGAAAAGGAATAGTAACCAATCCCATCTCCAATTTACATTCACCTAAGCTGGAAAACATTCATTTTTATGTAGACAATCAATATCACTTACAGAATAATTGGAATGTTATTAATCTAGCAATACTCCTGTGTGGGTGTATATTATCCTACTATGGGTGTGTGGTGTTGGCAAAGAGGGAAAAATATTATTATTCATTTAAAAGGGCTTCCATTTTATATTTTTAGAATTCTCCATATAAAACATATTCAAATTATAAAACTTTTTGTTCAGTGTGTGCGTGCCCTCAACAGTGTCTAGGATTTCCTTCAACCCTCTATCCAACAGGCTTCTGAGGCCATGCAACAGGAAGCACCTGGGGCTCTCTATGAGCTGGCAGCAATGCCAGGCCAGCCGTAATCCAATCAGAGAACGACAGCTCAGCTCTGCCTGATGGATACTGCTCCTGTCAACACCAGACCACAGATCCATAGTTTCCTATGTTCATGTATCATTGGTTCACCAGACAGCATGGACCTCAGAACTGGAGGAAACGTGCGATTCGCGCATACACATTTCTTTGTTGTTTTGTGATTATGATCAATTTCAGGTATTTTGAAACAGCATGTCCCTTCAACTACAGCAAGACCTATTGAGAATCTTATACTGAAAGAATCATACAAGGCCAAAGGCCACATGTTCATTCATACTGAAATGCCTCCCTTATCGGAGTACAGTGTTGTAATCACATGACACACACAGTTGACCTGGACAAGAGGTTTTTTTTACTGACTGATAAAATCTAATTACATTTCAAAGGTTCCCAAAGGAGCACCAGCAGGAGGAAACACCCCTGTTACAATCATGATATGATAGTGTGCTGCTGTCTTCCTGCAGATCGTATGTAGCAGTTCATGCTATTTTATAAAAGGACCTGGGAAAAGGATTGACTGAAGGATTGGTTTCTCATACA
Source organism: Pempheris klunzingeri (assembly GCF_042242105.1). Taxonomy (NCBI): domain Eukaryota; kingdom Metazoa; phylum Chordata; class Actinopteri; order Acropomatiformes; family Pempheridae; genus Pempheris; species Pempheris klunzingeri. Next base: position 17,833,920 of record NC_092012.1, read on the forward strand.
CTACATGCACTGTAATCCAGTACTGATATTTACAATGTATTTGTTTTGAATCAAACTGTTTCCAGGCATTACCCACCCACACTAGAACATGAGGCCAACACACTGAAATTCATTCACTCAAGAAAGCCTTATGTGGGTACAAGGCCAGAATAGACAAAAACATGTCATCTGCATAATGATGAACATGGCCTCTAATGAGATATATAGAAATCTTACTGAAATAGTTTGGCTCAGCTCGCCGTATAACACTGCATGACTAGTCTATGGGTTTAAAAACCTTTGACTCAGCCAGGAACCCTTGTAATTAGGTGTACTGCTGGATAGGCCTATTGTAATACAAAACTACATGACTACTTATTCTAAAGTCTTGAAAACCCACAGCTAAAAGGATAATAGCTTGGCCTTAGAATGAAACATAGCTGAGCCTTGGAATAAGAGATATTTAGTCTGATTGCTCTGCTGAATACAGAAACTAAATCAAATAGGTGTAAATTAAGAGATTGCTTAATTACACCAACTGTGAGTGCGAAACAGTTAATAAGAGCAAGTTGAAGACTAGATGATTCCCCGGTGGGCAAGTAGGATTACCTCTGTAATCTCTTCTGTCACATATAGTGATGCCCCAAATCTCCTCTTACTCTGAGGAGCATTCAACCCGTCAACTGAAATGAAAGAGGCGTTAACGAACACCTCTCTCCCACTCATGGAGCACTCGGCTGTGTAGCCCCTGCTGATGGTGTGTACACTAAAGTTAGATTAGAGCCCATTGAGGTGCAGGGTGAGCTTGACTCTCATATTCCTTTAAAGAAAAGAAAAACTCGCACACTTTCAGCTATGTGTGCATGTGTTTATCTGCGTTTGTGTGAGAGAGAGAGACAGCAAGCTCACTTTCATTGAACAGGCTTCCGTACATCATCAGTCTCGAATGGCTGCATTAAAACTACACTACCACATTGTGTGGAGTATGTAAAATGATTTAAACAGTTTCACCAAAAAAAAACAACAAATAACTAAAATAAAATATCACAGACAAGTCATGTTAACTGTGAATTGAAGAAATGTAATAGCACTGGCAATATGCTAATATTCCAATCCCCAGTTGGAGTTAAGGGACTGAGGGTAGGAGCCCTGTTTCTCTTATGCATTATCATAAATCATAGTAGGCCTATTTAGTCATTCAATACCACACTGTCCCCTAGGACCATAATCTGTTTACAGGAGCACTGCAGCTTTGCATAGTACTTTCAAATCCATACCAAATGCATTTTTAATTGGTAAATAAATGCAAAATGCATGCTAACAGGCAATTGTAGCAGTGCTCCTGAATGCTTAAATATGGTTCTAAGCATGATGTTCACATTATGGATTTTGCATCACCGTGCGTTTCCAAGGTGATTTATAATCAGCCAAGCATCCAGTCTCTGTTGTGGCATAATGGAAGGTCCTGAACCAGGCTATGACTTCATCACATTTCAACATGAATATTGAAGATTTCACAAAGTCTCTGAAGGAGAACCCTCATGAATTTTATGTAAGAATATACAGAATATCCAGCTCCTTATATTCCCTTTTTAAAGCCACTACCACAAACAAGGCATGACTTGTTCTGCACGTTATCAGCATTCACCAGGGGCCAATGTCATCCTTGCAACAGCAGATATAATATGATATAATAGCACGTACATAATGCTGTCAATACTCGTCCATTCTTCTGTGGAGCACTGTGATTACAGTGATGCATGTGCGATTGAATATATCAAATAACAGAGTTTCTATTTCATTGATGGCTAAATGATTTCATAATTTAAATGTAAGGAATTCATGAATTAAGTTAGAAATGAGAAACTCAAGAAGCGTACAGTTTTGTATGTTACCTGATCAAATAACATTACACATTATTGACAGACTTTATTGCTTTTGCTGCTTTTTTGCTTTTTTAATTTCCTGTTTAGGGAATTCAGTCCTTCATTTTGTTTTTTCTGCAGTGCAGTGGTTAATTATTTTTTAGCAGGACTAAGAGCATGCTTTAAACTGTGACTGCTGTTCCAGAGCCACCCAGAGATCAAAGGTGAAGGCACACGGCATGTGCCAGAGCACATGATTCTGTCACAGGTTAGGGCTTAAAGACCATAAATATCTGTTTTATTGCACAACAGTTATCACAGATGACGGTTAGATGATGTTTACAGAAGGAAAACTACATTTCTTTCTCTCGATTCTGGGGAAGAGAGACACTCGTCAGGCTTGATTAACAGAAACAACTTGGAGTTACATGTTCAGTTACTGACTTTAGCAATATTTAAATTTGTGACATTCACACCAGTCATCTGCACCATTCTCTGAACATTGCCTCATAGCATATTTAGTAAACAGTTAATTTGAAAATGTGTTGACTTTATTTTAGATCAGATTTGTCAAAAATCACTGTAAACTCATGTTGAAGCTACAGTGATCTCTGTGATTGTTTGATTTATGAATATAATGACTTTACAGCAGCCAGTTACTACTACGGTATCATAAGACTATCCTGTCAATAATGCTGGCAGTACTCCAAGAATATACAGTATCTGATAATTAGGTCCAAAGTTGAATCATTCCCTTTTATTACCTTAATTGGGGAAAAATGAAGATAAACGTTTATAGCAATGTCGGAACAGGCAGCAGTGACTTTATAGTTTAACATCTAGTTTTGTTTAAGTGACACTTGAGTGACACAGGTTTACAATGAAAAGCATGCTGTAAAAGTTATGAAACTTTGAGGGAAATTTGACATTAAGCTGGCAGGCATCACTCTGTATCTTTAGAGAATACATATTTGGCAAGGAACAAACAGGAACATTTTCATTTTAGAAAAAGTTAAAAATGTGAAAACATGCAGAAATGACATTACATTACACACAAATATTTTAGATTATGTAGAAGCTCCAAAGACAAAAAAAAAAAAAATGCCTCAGATGAGATGTCAGTGTTCTTTTTCTTTTTGATGATTCTATCAGTGTGATTTTGTATTGTGAATTTGGTGCAGATGCATCAGAATGGGTTTTAAAATCAGAGTGTGTTAAAATGGATGTGCTACCTACGGGCTACTTTGACATACATGCATGCAGATACCATATAAAGAACATATGCATATATCATATGTATAATGAGACTGAGCCTCCTTTGAATCTATCTAAGAAATGGTTTCGGAAGAAAGGAGGTGGTGGTGTGCCATTAGTATACACACCGGCAGTAAATCAATACAGGCAAAGATTTAAGATACTGTCCTTATCATGCTTTTATCACATCCTTATCAAAATATGAGCTCCCACAGCCTCATGGGTGATCAATGAACATTCCTACTGCTACTGAAACAAACACAAGGGCATCCTGTGCTCTACGCGTTCTTATCTAAACAAGTAATCACACGGTCATCATCCATTATTTCATCAGTGATCAAAATCAAATACTTTCTTTAAATCTGCTTCACCTCAGCCAGTGGATGGTAAAGCTTTTCCAAAATAATGAACACCACTCCCTTATAAGCAAGGAATCATGTGAGTCAACACAACTCTTCTGTGTTGATGAAAATGTGCAGGATCACAGTCGAACACGTTACTATGGTACAGTATACATGACTGCACTCTATGACACTGCTAAACCAAGAGGCTATCTGTGTCTTATCTAAAGATTTGTAAAGCTGCTGTCAAACATGAGATGCTGGTAAATGATAAACCTCAGGGATATGACAGTAACAGCGTGGTTAACCTGGTAAACACCCAGAGGAAAAAACAAGGACTCATGAACAATGATATTCTTTGAAAATAAACTTAAAACATATATTTATGTTTTGTATTCAGAAGTTGTATATTGAAGTTTTCTTAAACCCCCTTTGTTACTATCCACACATACTGTAGTGTATAGAGTACTATTGTATATGTAAACTGAAAGCAGTATATCGGATTTACTCTACTTCTCATACAGGTCTTTTCCCAAGTCAAACAACCTTAGCCCATAGATTAAGGTGCTGACATCCACTGTAGTTGTAACAGCAAAACTATAATAAATGCATTAATAGTTGGTATAAAATTCATTATTACTAATTGTCATTGTTTGTAGAGCAGAGAGACCAGGATCTGCACAATTATCTCTATTAATTAGCAAGTGATTTCTTTGACACAATATATCAGACTACATTTTTAGATTTATTTTCATTTCACCACAAGATAAAGAATAATAACACTTCAGAAAACATATTCTGGTAAATTATACTTGTTATTATAGATAAACTGTAACTGCCAGAGAGCCAAAGTCACATTAAGCAACAAAGACTGCATGTGTGTGTGTGCGCGCATGCGTGCGTGTGTGTGTGTGTGTGTGTGTGTGTGTGTGAGAGAGAGAGTATGTAGGAGAGAGACTGTGTGTTTGTGGCAGAAAGGGTGGCAGACCCAACAGCATATCACCTCATCTGTCAATCAAGCCACAGGGGAGGTGAAGGATAAGGAGGAGACAGGCACGCTGGCTAATCATTTTGTAATCAGGCGTCAAAACAAAACAAAAAAATGTTTATCTGATCAGTGCAGGCGGCTGCCAGAGTTGACATGGATGTTTTTTCCTCCTGTGTCATCATGTCAGGGCTAATGGACAGTGGTGAGGAGGGGAGTTAATTACTTTTGACGACGCTCCCTGCTAATTTCCCATTTATATGGAGACCCTTTTCTCCTCTGCCATCGGCCAGGCAGGAAAAATGCACGGCTGCTGTTTGCATTAGAGCCATCAGAATATCTACACCATGTCTGTGCATATCAAAACATTATGGATGCTACTGTTTCCTTTCTTCATTTTTTCCCCCCAAAGCTTTCAAAATGAGGTAGGGGAGGCAGCAAATAAATGTGTGGTTTGTGTCAAATACAGGAGCCAGTAGGATATAGATAAATTAGTAGAGGGTACCAAACCAAGAAAAATCAAATATATCTTCCTGTCTTTTGCCATTTATGGATATGGTCATTTTCCATTGTATCTTTCCCTTGCTAAAAAAAACAATAAAATCAAAGCCGTCACCTTTTAGCCTGCCCACTACTTTTAGCAGAAAGCCTTGAGGTCTTCCTCTCTATTCTCTTTCTCATACCCAACATTCAGAAACACACAGGGTCACAATGCTCATCCTCAAAAAGCCAAATTCAAAGGTTGAACATTATTTCTGGCCATGGATTCCCTCCGAGCGTGACCAACACAGTAACACCTCGGTTGTGACACCAGCTGTCTCACACCTAAGAGAAGCTCTTTGATTGGCAGACAGGCGCTGAAGAGGTTGCTCTGTAGAGAGGACTGTGTGTGAGTGACACTTTGTCATCTTGGACACAGTCACAACCTCTGTCACTTTTCTTGGCTTCAGCTGTACTCATGTTGATGTCACATCGTAAAAGACCCATGCCAAAGTTGGAGAATAAATGAAATGTAACTTTTTCTTGCCCCAGCCCCTTACTTTCACAGCTATTTGAAACTCTTGAACCCTGGCCTGCTCACTTTGTCCCCTTGTTAACCTTCCATTTTACCTTGCTCCAAACTTGTACAATGATGGACGAGCTAAATGATATTTGGTGAATTGAATAATAATAATAAAATAAAATATATTGATGACGGCGCTGCCTTGTACACCTCATATTTCTAAGACTGCAGCGATGATATTAACACCAGGGTTTCAGGGAAAATCTGATAATATCCTTTACAACAGCTGGCTGTGAGACCCAGAGAACCCCCCCTTAAACCCTTTTACATTATTATATGTTATCCTAATGGTAGCAGTCAGCATACTTAATACAAAAATTGGGCCTGATAAACGATGGGCCTCCTGGCTGATATGTGTGGAAGGGCCAACAGTGAAGAGGGACATTTTATTCTCGGCCATCAATCTGACTGGGATCTGTGGGCACTAGTGGACACGGTGGTAATTCATTTTAAAAGGGGCTCTGTGGGCTACAAGGGGCCCTAAGGGGTGGTGATGGGTCCTCGCCCCATGATTGAAATTCTGAAAGTGGTGCTGTTTTATGAGATTCTTAATTTAGAGGGACAGGCACTGCCATAGATGGCTTGTCAGTGAAGCAAAGGGGCAAAGGCGCTGACCTCTAAGAGGGACATTAATTAACCACAAGTTGAACAATTTCAGTTCTCTATGAACATACATGCGCACATATCTTCAGGGAGATGAGTGAAGGGTCCATTCTATATACATAGTAAGACTTTCTAGACAAAAGGAAATAATCTATTACTAGGTTTAGGAAGTGTGAGCGGTGTAGGTGTATTCACAGTCTTAAATGATTTATATTGGTCATCTATCTTTGATTGAATAGGAAGTGGTGTCATCCATATACCTTGTAGGTCATAGATATAAATGATGATACACATTCAAGCATGTCCCCAGTGTCTCCCCTCACAGTCCATATAGGGAATAATAATCAGTCTTTCTGCCCCAGACTCTCTGGAAAAGTAGCTGTTGTTGAAGTTAACAGCACTTCCCTGACGTTCGTTCCAAACAGTGGCTCCATGAGGCGTTGACTCTTTCAGGAATGGCTCTTAGAAATCAAGAGATTGATGAGCATTTAAGCATGACACCAATCAATCAGAAAGACAAATCCTCTGTGTCACTCTGTGCTGTGTGCTATTCTATGGGAGACAGGCATTCTCCTTGCATGCAAACAATGTCCCCAATTTGTCAGAGACACAATAACAGCTCTGGCAGAGCCCATTTGCATCACTGTGTGAACAACAAATGTAATTGATCACAATATTGATTATTGTATTTTGGAGAAAAGAGATGTCCTTAGAGAGAAGTTGAAGCAGTTGAACAATCAGATCCTTAGATTCATCTTATTTGACCTTTTTTGAAGATATCCAAATTTTCTTTAAGCAAGAATGAATAGCTGAGGGAATGAAAACGTAGGATAAGATTGTTCATGAAGAAATGGCAAGAGGTTGCAAATGACAATAACTATAATATTTCTTGTCATCATACGTGTCAAATCTTTTATCTTATCATACAAGTCCTAAACAAATGAGGAAATTAGATACCGATAAACATTTTGTATTATTTATAATTAACTTCCACAGCCATGTAGGGCTGTAATCAAGAATGAAACTACACCATGATCACAGAAAGATGGAAACCAAAGGTAGACCGTGAGATGGAGTCAGAGATGAGAGCAAGTCCAGACTCTGCCCTCCTGGCACCTTTAAATTTGAAGTCTTTTGGGTTGTTTTTTTAATCCCTTTTTTTTACAAATTAATGATCTGAATAATTTATTCAAGAATCTGAGAAAAGATTAACAGAATATTATAGCGTATAGTGTAAAAATACTGGCACATTTTACTCAAGTAAAAGTAAAAGTAAAAAGCAGGTCATTAAAATGTACTGGATAAAGAACAATAAATTATATATACTGAGGCAACAAAATTCAACTACACTGACTCAAGTGACTCAAGTGAACCGGATCACTTCAGTGAGTGACTCAGAGTAACCCAAGTCCATAAAATGAACCGAGTTTACCACCACTATAAGCAACTATAATGATCTTTCCAGGTTAGAAGATAGCCACCTTTGCGACATTTAAAACCCCGGCTTTTGGCTCAACATACCTCATACCCCATTAATCTAATCTAATCTAATCTTTGTAGTACACCTCTCTGGGCTTGTGGCTGTCGTGTGTACACGGCGTCTAAAGTCTGGTCCAGTAATAATGGAGGACTTTACCACATAAAACCTCAGACAGATCTCCTTCCATGTCGTTTGTTGGTGAGATTTCGAGTTATATCCAGTAAAATCCTCCAATTTTACTGGACTGGACTTCAGATGTGGTGTGTAAAAGCCCTGTTGTGTTTAGCCTGTGAGGCTAAAAACAAACATAAGCTCACGGTGCCTCTGCTCACCTCTCCACTGCGACACAACAGCTGTCTCCTTGTCGCCTGCCTCATCACCACATTGGACATGGTCTGTTAATCAAACCAGACCTGTCTTGCAACATCTAATGAGCTCTTTTGATCTTCTTTTATACAGACCACCAAACCATTTGGAACAAACATATGCTAATAATGATCGGTGGCACCCTCAGTACAAACCAACAATACATTTCATATCTAAAGAAATGGTAAATGGTCTGTATTTGTATAGCTCCTTTCTACTCATTTCGACCGCTCAAAGCGCTTTTACATTACATCCCATTCACACATAATTCATACAGGAAGTTGGAGGAGACTATTCTTTCACACACTGAAGCCATGCTTCAGGAGCAAATTGGGGTTCAGTGTCTTGCCCAAGGACACTTCGACCCATAGGAGCCGGGGATCGAACCATCGCCCTTCTGATTGAGGGACAACCCACTCTACCTCTGAGCCACAGAGCACAAAGCACTTTGCACACTGTGCTTAACCAGAAATAAAGATATAACTCAGACAATTAAACAAAACTGACAAAAGTCAATGGATGCTCTGGTGGGTGCAGAAAGCAACAATCAAGCAACATAAATTAAACAACCTGCCGCAGAATCAACAGCAGAATAAAACATCACTAAGGCAGACATCAGGGACATGTGCAAACAATGAAAAAAAAAAAGCGCCTGCTAACAAAAAAAAAAAAAACACACTCAAAACTTTGTCGCTGGGCAACGCAGTGTGTTTATGTTATCTGAAGAGTGAGTTATATTCATCAGTGAGTTTGTTGTTGCAATCACCTGTCTTGTGCACTCCGTGATCTGCTCCAGGTTCAACTTCTTTGCTTGATCATTCTCAATGCATAATGTAACCAGTCGTCTCAGTCTCTCTGTCCCACTGCACCCCACAAAGTTTTGAGCTGAATGAGTGCTCCACATTCACAGCATGACAGGGATTAACATTTTAAAAACAGCGTAGAGGCTTCACACACACCTCACTGAAGGTAAAAGTTCCTAAGCGACTGCAGAAATTGCCACTGGAGGATTCACCACGAGCAATTTTGCATTTAGTATTTAGCCAGACCCAGCATGCACCTGTTGGTCACGTAACATCGAGAGTGTGTTTAATTTGGGTCACGTAGCATGCATGCAGGGTGGTTCATTAAATCTATGATTTTTTTTTTACTATGCATGATAATGCTAAGCATAACCATACCCCATAATGACATAATCCTTAATTTTATTACATTGATGTGTATTTTTGTACTGTTCACTAACTGCTGGTCCTGGCCTGGGTCTGGGATGGATGGATGGATGGATGGATGGATGGGAGAGCATTGGGCTGGACAAATCTGTGAATGGGGATGTTATCCGTTGAGCAGGCCTTCAAAATCATTTACCCAGACTAAAGTTGTAGAGTTAAAGACATTACACAAAGACATTGCCCATCTTATCTAAAAGGCTTCCTCAGTTCTGCCACTGGTCAGCAGAACAAATGATGCAGTCACACCACTTGTTTGAGTCAGCCAGCAAACAGGGCAACTCTCTAATTGAAGATGTACATCACACTGCAACAGTTGCATATTATTAACACACAAAACAAGGGCCAATTGATCATTAGTGCATCAATATGTAGTTTGCATAAAATTATTTCCTTTAAATAGTCTGTGTTTGAGGTGACACAGGGTTGGCTCATCAATAATGTAAATGAGCCATTAAGGCATTAAGAGGCTGTCTGTGGGAATGACAGACCACTAGGCGTCAGTGAGTTAATATCCAATACAGCACTCCTTGTCACACAGGCCAATGGCTAGGCTGATTATAGACACAAATTACGCCCACCTAAATCCTGGCCCTTTTTAACAGTTTAAGTTAAAAATGTGTATTTTTTGATAGGTAGATTGCCTTACAGAAGATGAAATACATCTTTAAGTGTGGCATTGATTCACAGATGCTGTTTAGCACGTTGATACCTATTTACCAGTTTTCAATATCTTAAATTCTGCAAGTAAACTCGCTGCAAATTGTTGTCTGTGACACAGTTTCAAATAAAAAGTGATTAGAGATTATTACAAATGCGATATACTCCTGAGGAGAATTCCCGATGAAGCAGTCAGAGCTCATCTCAGACCATGCCCTTTGCCTCAATCCATAACTGCTCCTGGCTGCCACCTGCAACCTTGAGCCTCCCCCTTCTCTCCCCCTGTCTCCCTCCACTCCTCTCCATGTCTGCCAATAATAAGGAGCCAGATGAAGTGGCAGTGAGAGGAAATGTTTACCATGAAATTGGTTGTGTCATCTTTGGAATCTGTGATGCAAGCCACAGAGAGGGATATCAGTGCAATCCATCACACCATTGATTGTTGCAGGATACAGGATTCAAACTCACAGCCTAAAGGTTATTTAGACACGAAAAGTCTGTTAGTCTGCAGCAAGTTGCTGTTTTTAGAAAATGACACGGTAGCCGGCCATAGTACAATGCAGTAACTCAAAGCCTAATTATACTTAAGTTTGAACTTTTAAAGCTGTCACAAGACCAACACCCCAGAAGTGTTCATTCAACTTCAATGAATGCATTGTAGTAGCACTAACTTCTCCTTTTGTTTGTGTACTTTTAGATACAGGAACAGGCTGTTTCATATCTAGTGAAGATCATGGTGAGTATAGCAAATTAACTAACTCTGTTGGTGTGGCAAAGGAACAAAACTAGGGGATTTGTTTCCACCTTCCTCTGACAGTCCTCTGTGGAAGCCCTATCTACTTGTGTGTTGGGTGGAAATTCACTCATGGTGTTTAAATTCACTTTGACCAGGGAAACTGCATTGGAATTTAATATTCATACAGTCCTGTACGTGGTGTTGGAAAAATGCATACTATGTACTCTGTGGACAATAAAATCTGACATGTCATACACACCCACACATCAGTCTGCATCAGTCCAGTTTAGAGTAGTTGTGTAAAGAAGGCATATATTTGGGATGATAGAGTGATAATATACGGAAATAGCTCAAATTATATGATCATATGTCTCAGTGTGACTGGGCCATATCTGAATCTGCCATGTCACTCAGTGCCCATGCTCTGCCATCATCTGTGAATGCAAGCACACGAGGGGGCTCGTTAGCCTACTATTACAGATGTGACAAGCACACCATAATAGCCCAATTATCCCAAAATGCCAAATTTTACTCCAAAGGAAAAGGAGTGTGTAGTGATTAATGGCGAACACTTAAGGGGAAGAGTTAGACACCGCTGTTGGATAGGAGAAAATATGTATCAGGCTGCCACCACTACAGATGCTTCCTCCCTCCTGACAACTGCAATTCATTTGAGATGCTATTAACATGCATAATTATGCTAATCAAGCAGTAATTAAGTGCCAATTCATCAGAGACCATTTTTTGTCTGTAATTTCATCAAGCATGGCTGTTGGGGTTTGTTTTTTCTTGCATATTTCTTTATACAATATTGCCCAAATGAGACACTCTCATTTCATCTAACGGCCCCTTTGCTGGATGTTTTTGAAGTTTGTAAACAGGATGTGTTAAAGTTATGTTATATACAAGAGGTTACAGCACAAACCTACAGCACATGCTGCATTCATGAATGAATATAATTCTTTCAAAACATATCACAAATCTTCATGAACGAGTGTCTAAATAGTCATTTCTTAGTGCTTTCCAAAATAACTCATATGAGCATTAATAAAATCAAAATCAAGTGTTTTCTGATCTGCTGTACCGATGGTTAAAGGAAAAGTTTGACTTTTCAACCCAGATATCAGGTTCATAATGTACAGGAGGTGGATGGTGAGCTACTGCTCCTTGACACCTGTGCTCATGTAAAGACTGACAGGAGAATAAAGGATTTGTGTACAGAAAAAACCCATTAATGGAGACGTACCAAAATCTATAAATTTTGACTATAACCACCACTTACAAAATAAAAGATAAGTTATGAGGATCCTCCGACACGTACACAGTGAAGTGGAGGATGGAGAAAAGCAGCAGCAAGTCCGAGAGGCACTCAGGGCCAAATGGGAGCGTGTCAAAGTCATCAACAAGGACTCTGTGGGCGGCCCTGAAAAGGATCGAGGCCATTCATATCCCAGGCTGAAGACCATCCCTGTACAGAGACAGAGCTCATTATCTCCCCCCGTACACGATCACCTGACCACAGTTCCTTATTTAAGTTACATGATAACCAAACTATCTCTACCTGGAGTGAGCTCTGAGGAGTTCCAAAAGATGTGATTGAAAGCTTTTGGAATGCAAAGTAAGTGCACCTTGGTTGAGGATATTTTTGTCAGTGCCATTAATGTTTTTTTTTTCCCCCTTTCTCTTTAGTTTGTTTTTTTGTGATCACATGTATCACAGTCGTGAGCTGTTTGTACATGTGCTTCCCTCTTACAAACAGGTCAACATTTCTCTTCTTCCCATGAGGGATGCACCACGACATAGCATGAAGTTAGAGTTGATTTAATTCTCGTCAAACCCCTCACGTGAGAAGAAGGCTGGTCATATATATTTGATAATTCAATTAATTAAAACGTATTTTTTCAGCATAAGGCAGAGAAAAAAAGAGTAAAGAATCAATTGGGGGAATCACCAACTGTCTACCTAAACAATTTTTAAAATTCAGCCATTCAGCTTTATAGTCCCAAATGGTGGTTGTTGTGTACTCTAAATACTGCACAAAGTCTGCAGACATTTGTAGAATCATGACCCTGCGCCGCCCCAGAGGTCAAACGCTAAGGTTCTGTTTGGAAAATAGTTTATAGTTTTACTGGTGGAAGACGAATCTACACCAGTGATGAGAAGACTGGCCACCATCGTCTGAGTCCCTCATTTGTTCTGTACACAGCAGTAGACTTACAGCCTGTCTTAGTTTTTCAGTGTAACAACTCTGTTAAAAGCCACAATCACATAAACACAAGCAAAACAGCCGTCACAGACATAATGTTACCTTTAGCTCATAGCATCTGCTCGCTTGGCTCAGAGCCTAAACAAAAGTCTGCTGTGGTCAGCAGCTGCTCTCTCTCGTTCTTCGGCTCAGTGACAGTTTGCTTCGTGCTCGTAACTTATGACAGTCGGTCATTGACTGAAATTTGGACCACACTTTCTGTACCATTCTCGTGCCTCTAGCTTGCTAGCTTGCTAGCTACCTGTGGCTCTGGTCATGCGGAATGGGTGCACTTGCAGTGTGTGTGCAGCTAGGCAGGTGCATGGGAAGACAGGCAGACAGACAGGCAAGGGTAGCCAGCCAGTCATCAGTCATTTCATTTGGTTCGAATAATACAACTGAAGTTTTTATTACAGTCCTGTGACAGCTACAGACACTAGATTTTTTTTTCTTAAAAGGCCCAACCAACATAACAAAAAGTGCTTCTAGAATAAGTTGCAGATCCTGCCTTTACTTATGTCATGAATAAGACCCAGAAGTCATTGCCCTTAAAGTGGGGTCTGCCATCTCTGACTGTGCTTGTGCTATGATCTGTTTTAACTAAATACACTTTATGATCTTAACAGTGGATTTAAAACGTTATAAAAACAAAAAAAAGTACATATGTTGTTTGAATAATCAAGGCAGCAGTAGCAGTGCTGCAAGCTCCCTTTAATTGATTTTGAAAACAATGGGAGCCAATTACTTCTGCTAAGTATGGTTAATCTGGAGTGGAACAGGTACAGTAATATGGTACATTATGTTTAAATACACGCACACACTGTAGCACTGGCATGACACTTTTAGTTAGCAATACTTCAAGAGTGCTTTGCATTCATTGTCTGTCCTCTTTAAAGATTGTCTACATTAACCTCTACTGATTGACTTTCTCTTTGTGTCCCTGTAATGGGCCCCAAAGACTAAGAATAATCCAATCCACATGAATTGCAGTCTCAGTGTGCATCTTCTAAAAGCTGTCTAAAACAAAGTATCTGTCAGCACGATCCCAGTTGATACGCAACTCTTTGATATGAACAAGAGCTTTGAACAATGCAAAGAGACACAACAAACATTATTGAACCGCGGCATCACAAAATGTAATCTTCATAAGGAGTTTGAGGTTATTGCTGCATTTGTGTATTTTAACAATTTCCGAGCATCGAGGGCTTATTAATGTGTGCGTGACTGACTGCTTTGACAACTATCATTTTCTTTATCATGCTCAACAAAAACCTTCATTATCCAGCAGCATTATCCATACCTCTGCGTCTGCTTTGGTGTCCAATGCCACCATGTCTTCTCAGCCGCTGTGGCACATCTGAAATGTTATTTGCAATGGCATTCCTCTGTCCAGTTTCACCCAGAGAGTCAGACAGGTGTTCTCATCGGACATGAAAGCCTCTGGTGATGCATGTCAGTCTTGATCACCCATGATGATGGCCTGAGGTAAGGACACTGCGTCCATTCCTCTGACATGGGAACTCTTTTGAGTTTCAGCACTTTTGTGATAGTTTTGGCAGCCAGAACCAACATTCAGACATTGAGGTGGACAGTCGTCACTCCTTCTTTATCAGTCGTTTATGCTTCAGTTTTCCAGATCCTTTTCCTTGACTATCGTAGATTTGTGTTTTTGCTCTCAGTCTACCTGCGTGTGTCCGACCACTTTCAGGATTATCCCTTCTGTACTCTTATACCAGCTGTTGAAAAACCTGTGTTACATTTTTGGGTTAGTGTATTAAACAAGACATGCTTCCAGATCTTTAACTGCAAGGTGACGTTGTAAAATATTTTGCCCCACACTGACAACAAGAATTTTTGGTAAAATATGAAAAGCGTAGAAATAGAAGCAATTAATTTTCCTTTGTATTCAATCAGAATAACTCAAAGCTTGATAACATGATATATATTCTAGCTGTAGCTGCATTGTCTCATAGTGGCTGATTTCTCTCCTGTCTCTCAATAAACTCGCCACATTTTTCAGGCACTGATAAAGCCGGTCCAGAAACTAAGCGTGACAGGCTACCAATAAAAATGCCCCTTGGCGCCAAGATGGGCTGATGGTAACCAAGCTCTTCTGCTTCACTTCCCCTAATCACGTCCAAACATGCTTGTTTTGCACTGCCACTGTCATAATTTCTATGTGGTGACTTCAGATCATCTGCAGATAATTTGAGGAGATTTATAGTCACTGAATTTGGGAATAAATATTATAAAACAACATGTAAGCCAGAAAAAGCCTGCTGGGATGCACTCATCATGGAAAGCCAACAGAGAGAAGCAGCCTGGCTGATGGTGGCTGGCTGTACGGAATGAGATGGGCTCTGAGGTTTGATGGGGCAGAAGAAGGCTCATGCAGACGGCTGGCTGCTCCTTTTGACGGCGTGTCAGGGATGGCTCGCAAGCTGCTCTGCCACATCTGGGTGATGCAGTCATCATTGTGGCAGGCCTGTCAGAACAAACTGGTGTGCTGGAGACAGATACAGCTTTAGTGGCTGGATGGAGAGTATGCAACACATGCACCACCCTAACATCGAATATGTTCCCCAAACTGGCAAGCTGGTGGCAAGTTAATGACAGGAACGACCAGTGACATCATATAAAAACATGATTACGCTCCACTAAAGACATCTGAGTGAGTCCATAGATCAAACAGACAGGGTGATGACTTAAAGCACTAATACGCAGGCGACTGCCATTACTTTAAACAGTAGCCTTGGTAACAGAATAAAGTCTGCCTCTATAATTTTAACGGAAAATTCCACCACAAACGTGATACAGAATAAATAAACATTACTCACACACACACAAACACACAGAAAGGAGATGAGACTGAGAGAAGGAGAGAGAAGAGAGAGAGCTCAGGCATTGCCAAGAGGGGGTTTGTGTTGCATCACCAATGTAGTGTTTTTATTTGTGATGTATTCAAATGAATTGACAGTCACAGGGGGAGAATAATGTGTAATCATTAGCAAAAGCTTTGCAAATTATTTATGCAATGTAAACCATGATAATTTACTTCCACTTTTTTTTCTTATACTGCCATTAACAAGTAAGTTGGAAACCAATAAATGTCACAATCGCTTTCACTTAATTAAAACAATAGATACCATATTACAAGGTAAGGTGTCAGTCATACCACAGTCTCCTGCACATAGCAATTTACTGCTAAAGCATTATGAGAGAGGGTGACACAAATAATAGCTATTAAACTGTCAGCTAGTGGAGGCTGGATCACATTACTGAAATTAGCTAAGATGCACTATTATAAACAATGCCATCCTCTCTTAACACATGCATACATACACACAGATAAACCCACATGAATACACACACCCAACACAATGTAGAATGATACATTTACAGCCATATTAAAGCTGTGTTTTGCTGGGTTTTTTTTTTATTTCTATTGCATGCCTCTCTCCATTTTTGAGATTGATCATTTGGGTACTGACTATTTACTGTAAGAGAATAAGCTTGTATCTAAAATTGTCCATTACCTGCCTGGCTAATTCACAAACTCCAGAACGTTTGGAACAAATGAGACTGATCCCAGTATTTGATTAATGATGTGACATCCTTAGATGACTTTTGGGTTGGCATGATATCCATGGTCCAACTTATCCAGTTGCAAGTGTGATTACAAATGTAGCGATTCAGTCCAACAGGCAACACGTTCTTATAGTGTCACTGAATCGAAATGCAATATTGACCCTCGGTGACCGATACAAAACAGACAGGTACAAAAGGGGAACGTTAAACAATAGTGCTAAATAGCTGGAAGACTAACAAGCTTTTGTCTATCTAAGTACTCAGTGGTGCACCTCACTGAGTCAACTCTGGAGGTTCAGGGCTGGCAGTCTTTGTTGCACCACATATCCACAGGCAACACTGACATCTGCTGGTTTGAAAACTTTCACTATGTGTCAACATTATCTGAGTGTGTATCCTGCCTGCTAGCATATACTGTGTATCAGATACTTTGCAATTATTAAGAGAAACAATCATACGTCACCAATAACCTCCTTTGTATTTCAAACTTCAGACAATTTGGCAAAACCCACTATCCCAATCCCTACTCCTGCAGCCCTGCAATTATCATTTAACATGGATCAATCGAATCGTGTTACACACTTATCAGCAGGACTAATTTATTTATGAACCTGTCATTTGTAATCATTGATCAGGATGTTCTCTGTTAGGGAACTAATGCTATGCAGAGGTAAAAGATTCCCTAATTATTGTGTTTGGTCTAATTGAGGCTGTGTGCTTCTGCAAGAGGGTTCAGAGGGGAGCTGACAGCTGCCCCGCCACTTTACCAGACACGCCAGCAGAATCCTAGTAGATTCACTTGGACGGAAAATTGGTGAAAAACAACCCTACACAGTATAATTTATTACACTTTGTTTCATGTGAAATGGAATATTCATACCAATGCCAGTTCTGTCTCAATACAATACAATAACTGCGTAATCATTATGATAAAGTGATATTAGATGAAATGGACATTGGTTAAAAGCATGCAAATAGCAAGCCATAGACAAATGTAACCCTAATCAAGGCAATTTTATCTGCTATATTTCATTTTGCCTTTGCTACATTATGAAACGTCATAACACAACCGCTCCACACAGCCTAAAATGTCATTCTTCGTTCTAGTCAAAAGAGTTGGCCAGAGGTTACAGTCTGGAAAGTGAAAGCAGAGAGATTCTTTATTTGGTTTGACCAACACACAAAGACCAAAAATGCAATAGAGCACAACTGGGCACATCGTTATAGTTGACCAATGTAATTGATCAAACTATTTCTTTGAAACTTTATTTGCCTTTGATGAAAAATCAGAAAAGAAAAAGAAAGCAGAGACGTGGTTCTTTACTTGCTGTTGTTTTGTTCTGAAACAGACATTGTGACATTGAAACTGGTTCAAAGTTGAGGCTGTATACTGTACATCCTTTTTATTGTACAATCAAATCAAAAACCATCTTCATGGGGTCAACATTCCCTGGACAATGACTACTTTTAACTGTCTCTGTATAACCCCTAAACACATATTATGTTTCGGTGAAATTGGCAATGCATCATATTTTTTTCTTTACTTTAAACAAACTTTTCAACTGTATGAAAACAAGCCTATTTTAAAACGTAGCTGTTAATATTGACCAACCAGAGGATCATTGATTCATTTATTTCAATTTTCTCACCAGCCAAATCAAACCAGGATCCATTTCAGTCTACTGCAGCCAGCTACATTAAAGCAGCTATTCAGGCCCTTCCACTTTGAAAGATCTGCACCAGAAAAGACCAAAATGTCCTGCACAATAGTGAGGAGCTAAGTGTTCTTGCATTTTTAATTGCTGACCAGTAGTGGGCAGTCTTGGATCAAGTGCTCATTAAAGATCCATCTGCAGGAAGTGATCAGGTCTTTGCACCACACTCAGCTTCTCTCTGACTATAATGAAATATGATGCAACAATGCTAATATTTTTCTGCAACTGAAAAGTCTCAAATACTCAAAACTACAGCTGTTCCACAATCACATGAGTACTGTGTGCTATGATTTAGCTAAAATTAAATATGATCAAGCTGTTCACAGACAGTAGTAAGGATTTAAGCACCAGATGGCAGCAAAATCATCTGCTTTAATGGAGACTAATAGTTTGGTTAGGTCTTTTTTTCCTTCTTCTTCTTATCTAAAAAAAAATCAACAGGTCTAAATGATGACCTGCTTATAATATTACTGCATATTCACAAGTATCTTATGAAACAAGCCAACCGTACAATACCTGTTATATAAGCTATACAAACAAGACTTTGAAGTTTCAGAAGAAAAGGTTTACCTTCAACAATCAACATTACTCAATTTTATATTGTTTTAGTTAATTATACAGGAAATGAATGAGAAACATTCTCAAGCTAAGTGGTGTCAATTATTAAACCGTACAGCCCATCCAGAAATCCAAGAAAAGGTCACCAATATTCTAACTAATCTACAGAAGTTCAGATACAAAATGGTCAGTAAAATGGATTGTTTTAAAGCAAAAAAAAAAAAAAAAAGCTTTGGAATCCAACTGTATAAGGAATGCAGAGAGCAGCTTTCATTAAACATTTCATCACCACTTTTGATTGTAGAACACTGTTTAAGCAACATCTGGTTAAAAATATATTAACAACAATTAACATCAGCGTCTTTGCAGCCCATCCAGCAAATCACTTGGATTCCTTTGGGGTCATTTCTGTATTAGAATTTCCACTGACTCACAAAGTCACTTAGTGGGAGAGTGTGGTGGAGAGGGTGGAGTTTCCTACTGTATTTTTTAAATTATTGTTTTGGGCCATTAGCCTGAGCTTTTATGCCCAACTGCTCCCGCCTCTCAGGCTGTCTGTCCAAGCTGGGGCTGAGGCCTCTAAGTGCTGCAGAGGGCAAGCGAGAAACCCCATTCACCGTAAGTGCTCCACTGTCTATTGGGCAGATAAAGTCCGCAGATTCATCAGGTTTTCTCTTTCTGAGATGACTGAACTGGGTGAAACCCAACTTCTTTGGCTGAAAAAAAGGCAAACCCATCAATAAATAATTTTGATTTCATCAATCACAGAACACTTTGGCTTAGATTGTGCTCTTACCTTTACTTTTGCAGTGGTGGTGAGGGGCACATGGCCTGTGGCATTGCCATACTCTCGCTTCTCCTGCGTGGCCTGCAGCCCCACCAGGGCAGAGAAGGCAGTGGCGAGGTGGCGGCGGAGCAAAGTCTTCTGTGGAGGAATATTCAACAGCAGGGCCAAGGTCTCAGCGCTGAAGCGAGGTTCCAGGATCTATGGTAGAGCATATTGACAGCAGGTGACAGCAACACATTTATGTCTCCAGGCATGTCATGGAGCCATATCATGTCAGTATGACTTAAAAAACTTTCATTCATTCATTTTGAAGTACTTACAATCAGCCCTCCATGAACGCCGCTGCCCCGTAGATTAGGAGCATACTCAGCGAGGTCCACTGCTCTTAGCCACTCCATCACACGATGGTTAGACCACTGCACCACCTCTGAGGGAGAGGGCTGTTTCTGAAGAAGTTTAAAAAGTATACATATTAACTGCCATTATAACACCTTTCATCTCACTCACGACTGTTTGACCCATCTTCTA
Organism: Pempheris klunzingeri; assembly: GCF_042242105.1. Taxonomy (NCBI): domain Eukaryota; kingdom Metazoa; phylum Chordata; class Actinopteri; order Acropomatiformes; family Pempheridae; genus Pempheris; species Pempheris klunzingeri. The sequence continues at coordinate 17,853,899 of NC_092012.1, forward strand.
AATGCACCTGCAGGCAAAATGGAGCACATACAAGTCTAGGACTGTGGAGGTACTGTGAAAGTATTTAACGTCTGTGTGTCACCATCTTGTGGGCAATTAATGTTACGACACCTGTTCCCCATCTAAGTGCAGTTTCTCAGAGAAAAAACGTCTCGTGACAATGTCATTATGTTTAAATGTTTACTTCAAATGTTAACATTTCAGATGAGCACACATTATGTAGGATAACACAAGATATACATATAACTACATATAGCTACATATAACTACAAACAATACAATCTGGCACAACCCACAATTTCAGTTTTTCCACTTACTCCTTTCCATTTGGGCTTACCTCTTCCCCCGGCCTACGCCGAAGACAGTTGGGGTTGAACTTGTTGGCATGTAGGACATGGATGGCACATTTAATACTAAGATGATGAAGCTGACTGGTGACCTTCAGGGTCAAGAGGTCATTCTGAGTGAACAGCAAAAGAATATGAGTGAACTTTAAGAAAGTTACACAAATTCACTTGTTCATTCTCATTCATCTTATTTTGAAATCATGTCTGAAATCTAAGTGAATGTATTTGCAGGCCTCCATTTTCATGGATAATGATTAATGAGGGTTAAGTCTTACCACTGTGAGGTATTGTATCATTCGACCATCTACTCGAGCTTCATGGAATTGGTCTTTATACTGAGGCAACCCAATATCATCCAACCAGCCTAAATGGGTGAAATCAGAGTTCACTTCACTCACTAAATCTTTCAATGCTGATAAAACAAGTTCACTGTAACTGCTCAGTTCCTGGTTTTGAATGCTGGCTATATTTGGATTCAGATTTTTTCAAATATACATCTCACACATTACATGTCTTTGTTTAGTTTGTGGCAATGACTCTCTATTTGCAGAGGTGGTTAAAAAGAAAATGTGCAGCATAAAGATCAAAATGTTGCATACAGAAAGAGACTTACGAGTGACCCAGATGTAGTCCAGCTCTGAAGATTTCTCTATAACTTTAGTGGTGAATGCATTGAGAGCGAGCTGCAGCTTCTTCCTGTGCAGCGGATTCTTCATTCCCATCTCCTGAAGTGGGAAAGAAAGGTTTGTCACAATAAAAGTAAAGAACAGGGTATAATTGGTGGTTTACCTACACACCATGCAATTCAAATTATGCCCGTGAACATTTTTTTTAATCTAATACTTAAAAACTGTGTATCAGTGATTTATGAATATATAATAACTGAGTTGTAAATGCAAGATGTTTTATTTAAATGGCATTCACTGTGTGGTTTTATTCTCTGACCTTTTCAAAATCCTGAGGTGTGGCAGACAGCAGCGTCTGTCCATTTTCAACCCACTGTCTGGTGAGATTGACATACTGGCCCAGCCCATAATCTTCTAACCAGCCACACACCTGCTCCTTGGTCCACTGGCTGAATGGAATATTCATGTCACTGAAATCAAAAAGCACAAATCAGATAATTGAAGCAAAAGCTTGAATGTAATGGATGCTCATTTAAATATAAAAGTCCTGCACTCCAGCTGTAAAGTCAAATTGGTTTTGCCAAAAATGTACTAAACAAGAATTTTGTACAAGAGCCTTCTTTCATTTGGGTGTTTAGGAAGTGGTGGAGGTGAGGAAGAGGCAGGAAAAACAAACCAAATTCTTCTGAGGCAGCAAAGTATAATGTTGACCTGATACAAAACCCTTACAAGCTTAAAAGAAGAGTCTGGTACCACAAGGTCAGGTGGAGGCACACTGAGCTTTACCGTGCAGAGTCATAAGATTCGGGGGTGCGGGTCAGTCTTGGTCCTGCTGTCGCACGCAGTCCTCCCCTTCTAAACTGACCAGCATCTGGATCTGCTGCCTGGAGCCCCCCAGACTGGGTTCTTCGAAGTCTATATGGATGAGCGTAAACTCTCAGGATAAGAAGTACAACAATAATGCATTTGGCACTATCAGTATACGCTCACTTTATTGTTGTTACATATAAATAATAAGATGGAAGATAAAGGTAATGCAAAACATACAAAATGCTTAAAATCACTGTAGTCTTTTAATTCTAATGAAAGTCAATTAATCATTTATGTGTTAACAGCTGACAGTTTTGTGTAACTGTAATTTCAGTAATTTTATAGTATGTGTTTACTTGATGGCAGGGCAAGTGTAGTTGCAGATGGATATTTCAATATATGCATAAATTATTAATTAATAATTTTTTCTCTGTATACCACATAAGTACCGATAGATGTTACTTATAATAATCTAAAAATATGTAATTATGCCATGTAATAATTCATAGAAATCATATGTTATTTAGACCATTTAGATCTACAGATATCTATGGTTGTACCGTTTTCGGCCCACTTAGACACCATGTGTGTTGATGTACTGTTGACGTATCAATGTATTTTCACACACTCACTTTCCCCAGAGTCTCTTGAAGCTCCTGTTATTCTTCATGTATTCTGGTGAGCCCACAGCTCGCTGGCCAGCCTGTTTATTTGCTCCAGAGTGAACAGGGGAATTATCGCTTGACGTGCTGTCGTCGACTCTCTCCAACTTTCCTTTAAGAGGTTGCAAAAACCACATTCAATTTAACACAACTAAGTACAAACATGTACACTCAATTTGTGTGAGTGTGCTGGTGAGGGCTACTTAGATGCATCATTTCATAGATGCATTTGATAAGTTAAAATGGCAGTTTACTTGTGATTATAAGAGCAGACATTGCGTCACTGTAATCTTGCCAAAACAAAAGGCATTTCACTAATGGTATCCTTGAAAAGATTAGACAGCCTATATTTATAATTTCCTGTAGTTGAGGCACTGTTAAACCCAAGCTCTTGATGATGATGATGATGATGATGATGATGATGACTGGGTAAGCAGTAAGCCTTTTTTCTTTGCATGCTGAACAGAACATTAATAGCTAAGTAGTGCACATGTGGTGGTCTGCCTTTTCACAATGCTCTATTCAGGAGAGGGAACACAGGTTACACACCATCGAGTTTAGCAAATAATTCATCTGTTAATGCCCTGTGAAAAAGAAGGGGTTTAAGTTAAATTTTACAAGGTGTGATCCCTAATATACAGGCTCCATTTAGTTGCCACACTATAGCAGAACGCAGCTGAGAGAAATCAGGGTGGGGCCCAAGTTAAAACTGGTCAGTGAAGCTGAGAAAGGGTGGAGCCGAGATGAATGTGGTCAATCAGAGCGAGAGAGAGGGTGTGTTTGGTAAGAGAGTCTCTCCCATGATCCATCTGCTCTGTCAGGGGCCTCTGTAATTAGCTGTGATCAAAGGTACAGTGGCCGTCTGGTCAAAGGAGAGCGGTTTGTTCCAAATATGAATTGTGCCTTTGCTCATGGGAGTTAAAGGCCTCACAACTTTCCACAGAAAAAGGAAGTCCGCTCCTATATCAGGGATTATTACTGAACACTATCCATCATAGCATGAATAACATCGTGTAGAGCCTGAGTTAATATATCTGGATTTACTTTGGCTAGAGTCTCCATCTTCACTCCCATTGGGAGACCTCTGACTCTGGATTTCACTGCTGCTGTCTCCAGCCCCGTTCTGCTCTGACAGAGAGGAATTCACAGGCAGCGTCTGACTCCTGGTGTCACCCTGACCAGTCTGGATAAACCACACACAGATACGAATAGAAAAAACAGCATTTTTACTAAATCATGAAAACGACTTTAAATTACTGTGCAAGACAGTATAATTTTTATACAAACAAGCACATTCTGACTTCTCTTACGCCACAATTATATAAGAAAGAATGCAGTAGTTTGTGTATTCTGTTGAGAACTCAAGGATTGGAAGCATTCAATGTTGATTATACTCATAATCAATAAATGACAGCACGATAGCATGTTCTTATTTGTATGATAATTGAAGAATACCTTTTCCAAAGGTCCATTTGTCAGGTCATTCATGCTACTCGATAAAGTCTGTGGCTCTGTTCTGAGGAGATAAAAGCTCAATCATCTCAGTAAAATCCAAAAGAAGAAGCACTGGTGAGTCATTCATTGATGAAAAGCCACTTCACTACCTGGGATCACTGTCCCTCTGGGTTGATGTAAGCGATGTTTGTTGGGAGGAAGAACTGTTTGTGGAAACCTGTGATGGATTAAAAAAAAAAGGAACCAAAATCAAAATTGTTTTCATGCATAGAGTGAACTTCATCTAGTACGGGACCAAATCAGATTGTTTATACCCACTTCAGACTTCACATCCTCAGATTTTGCACTGGCAGAGTCAGTATTCTTCATCAGCCCATGCTCCTCTTCCTCACTGCTGCTTGACGGAGTCCTACCATTTGACAATGACCGAACAGCAGATGGAGCTACAGTAACAAAGAAATATTTTTCCCTTAACTCAAGCACTGACATACGTTTCTGTTAGACAGACAACGTGTGGTGGTTTTTGCCGACACAATACAATTGCTGCAAGGGAAGCATACAGCTGATTACCTTGCCTTGTGGTGTGAGTGACCTCTCTGAATTGCCTGCACTGATTCAGCAGCAGAGTGAGCTCTTCAATGCGTCGGTCCTGAACAGAGAGGTCAACAAAACCCAATTAAGATGTTTATCTAAGGTTAGAAACCACACATATGGACTATGCTTCACTCTGTTACCGACCAATATGCCACACAAACGCCCCTCATTCACCATATGGCCTTTACATCAAAGCAGTGGATAGGGAGGGGATTGACACTGGCCTGGCTGGAGAGCTTAGTTGTGGTAACCAGCTGTGTGGAGTGTGTGTTTTTGAAGTGGTGCCCATGCCTGGCTTTGACATGGTTTTCTTAATGCAGCTCACTCCAAAATTAGGCTTGGCAGGTCGAGGCCTATTTATGTGTGGCTTTGCCTGAAATGGTTCGTCTTTTGGGTGTGTGTTCGTGTGTCTTCACTTGTGTGCCACATGTACGCCCGCGTCTGCAAGTCTTTAAAGTCCAAGATTCTCCAGGAGGGAGAATACAAAAGCCCCTCTGTACTATAAATGGTTGGAGGGAGGTGCCTCTGAGAAATGACAACATCTAAAAACAGTTACCTTCTAACCTTTTAAACAGCAGGGATGATCGCACTCCTATATACAGGCCAGTAAGACACTTTACATTGTAGTAAAGCAATGACAACACATACACACTGCTCTATACAGCATAATCACTTACAGCTGTGTTGACCAGAGAGAGAAAGGGCAGGTTTCCAAATCAGTGGTAACTCACCTTTTCATCATTGGCAGCTACCAGTGACTTCATTCCACTCCTAAGCTTCTGCAGCTCCTGGTCTACAAAGAGAAACCCCACACTCATTATGAATCTGTATAGGCGGCTGCTCATCTCATAGAAATGATCATTTTGTGAAGACACATATGGGGATATGGTTATTAAGAAAGAAAGGAAAGGCAAAAATACATGCTAGCATGTAGATTTATTCCTTACAAGAGTGCCATCTAAACCCTGTATTTTTAGATTCACCCAAGCCTTTTTTTTATCCACCAATTATAGCTTTAGCCATGTCAGCTTTCACATATTTGGGCCCACAGTCCATAGACACTTGCTTTGTGACAACTGCAGGCATACAGGCAGAATTGCTGGTGAGGAACAGTCATTATACTAAGCAAGTACCCAAGAGAAGTGCTTATCTGTGACAGACAAAATTAAGAACAAACAAGACGTTTTGCTCTCAGTAATCCATAAAGATAATGAAGAGGCCAAAAGGAAGAGAGACAGTGCATCAAGTCATTTTGGAAAACCAGTTGGTGATTGTCAAAGCTGCCCCTTGGAGCAGAAGGAAATAAAAGATAATAAAATAAAGAGAAATGTCTTTAGAGAGGGGGAAAAAAATAAAAGATCAGAAGCAGACATGGCCCATGGGTTTAAAATGATTTTCATTAAGTACTGTTCAGGCTTACATTTGGTGTTTAGCCTCTTCCTGTACATCTCCTCTGAGAGAGAGAGACAGAGACCCTTGATGAGACAGTGTATTAAGGGCCAAGACAGACTTTTCCCACAGCTGTTACTGCGAGTTAATGAATGCAAAAAGGAGTCATTAACTGTGTCACCTATCAGGCTGGGTAACTCTGTCACACTGAGAGGCAGTTGGCGGGTTGGTCGAGGGCTCGAGGCAGGGTGCTTTTCTTACCTCTCTCCGAGCTCTCGGGGGATAGAGAGGGTCTGGCCAGCAGCTGAGTGTGCAAGCTCTCGATCTCAGCGTTCTTACTGAGCAGAAGCTGCTGAAGGCTGCTGATCTCTGCCTGTGGGTGCCACACAGTGAGAAATCTTAGCAGGGAGGACATGCAGTTCTGCACAAATGAACTGTGTCTGCCAAAACATGTCTGTTTAAACATGCATAGCTAAAAGCACTTTCACAGTCACAAAAACAAGACATGTACATGCATCCTAATTGAAAATGCCAGTACACGTCTTCTCTTGAAACCCAAATCTGCTAAGATATTGATGTTTGTTTCCACCACTACCTACATATAGGACACCCACAACAGAGCACAGAAATGTTTCTTCTCTGAATTCTTAAGAACCAATTTAGGCCACTACTGTCTGGAGTTTGTAGTTTGTTTTGAAGTAAGTTACACAGTATGAGGAATAAACAGATGGCAATAAAGTCAAGTTCAGGCTGATCTCGTTGCCAGTATGTCCTGCCTGTATGTTGTGTGGAACAAAGTAGAAAATACACTTTTTTCAACATATGTGACATTATGCCGCTTTATCAAAACATTATTTCACACTGGCTTATTTTAAAAGGCGGAGTAAGCTTCATAAACTCACACATAAAAGCTTTTTATAGCTCTGTCATATCAACATCTGTCGCCAATTATTCAAGCGCGTCCATTAAGATTTTCCAAGCCAGGTTAAAACAATATTTGTCTAACAATCCTCAACCAGTAAGCAAAGCTCTAAACTGAGAACAACAAGGAGGATATTTCTGTGAAATGTAGTGTTTGTGGTTCTGGGAACACATCCAGGTGATGGAGAGATGCCAATGGGATATTTGATGATCTACTAAAAACTTCAAAAACACCAATACCAATCTTGTTGTGACTATAGGTTGACCAGGCATCATGAGTTAGTTTGTTGTGAACAAATTGAGTTAAAAGTGAACTAGCAAATTTGTTTCAAATCAAACTACTGTTTGAGTGGGCAGGTAGAAGAATACCAGCACAATGAATTAAATCTAACGTACAGATACAGACAGCTGTCGTACTGGAAGTGAAAGAGAGCAAGTAAGACTCAGAAAGAGATAATGAAATATTAGGAGGGATAATCTAGTCTCTTATTAGTTAATGCCATGGAATTCTACCAAAGTATATAAGTCGGACATTTAAAAGGGACGAAGCCATCATTAAATCTATTTCTACCACAGTTTCAAATAGAAGGTAAAAAGTTCCCAGACTACTTAAGAAAGCATAGGTGAGGAAGAGTGTGTGCAAAACAGAATGACTCACTTAACTGGCTGGAACATCGGATTGGGCAGCATTTAGGAAAGTTAAGTGCACAGTTAGCAGTGGAATTTGGCTATTTGTATTGCAAAGTCTAGACACCATGAAAACTCTCTTTTACCTTTGTTGCTTTGAGTTTCTTTTCATACTGTAACTTCTGATCTTCCAGATGCTCCACCTTGTCCTTGAGTATCCTGAGCTCTTTAAACAAGCCCTGAAACAGATCATATGAGAACATTAGCTACTGTATATATCCAGGTGATGTAAGTTAATCTGCACATGGCTCTTTCATAACAAATATTATTAAATTACATGAAATGCAACTGTTAGTTGGGGCACAGACTGACGCATAGGATAAATACAATTAGCTTTGCTGTTTGTCTAAGATTATTATTATTATTAATAAACAGTGACATTAAGCTCTGCCACAGATATTTAATGAGAGCTTGTTCTATTTGCATCTGAACCTTTTAATCACACAGACACACACTACAGTGAGACAACCCATGCTGTACACAACATTAGAAGTCATGCAGGCAGGCTGTGCCTACACTTTCTCCTCCACAGTGGTACTCCTGCTCTGCATCTGAGCTACCCTCCTCCAGGGTGCGTGTGTTCACATCAGACCCATCTGGAGCTTCTTCTAGTTTATGTGTCACCCCAGAGGTTCTGTCACAGGATGGCCCGGGGTTTGAGCCCCTGCCCTCAGTGGACTCAGTGGGGCACAAGACTGGAGAAGTGCTATCAGCCGGGATCTCCAAGGCCTTTTTCTCCTGGATCTTGCTATTGATCTCCTTCTGAAACCTACACATCTGCTCCTGCAGCTCACTAATGAAATTTACCACAATCTGACAGATGCAGTGGGAGAGAAAGAATTGAGAGAAAAGTTTAGAAACACTGTAGAATAGGTGTAAATATCTGTGTTTGTGTGTGAGTACACCGTTTTAGATATGATCTTTAAAATCAGGTTTTTTCTCTACCTCATTTCTACTTAATCTGATATTAAAACCCGGAAAGTGTAGATTTGGTCCCGAGTATGAATACATACAGATGATAGTGAACCTAAATTTGAAACACAACTCTTTGGCTGGGCTAGTTAGTCAGCTGGTCTAGGTAAACACATTTGTTTTTTATTGTTTCATGAACCTGAACTTCCCTCTTGCTTTGATCATAACTCTCAACATTATGTTGTGCCATAAGCCTGAATAGATTGCAAGAGGGGTCAGTAGGTTTGTCATCTTTTAGAAATGGTCCGTGCCCATGTTCCTTCAGAAAGAGTGTAAACAGCAGCCCAGTTATGCTCGGACTGTGAACACAGGAAGTCTCACTTGGGGTCTGGTACAGCGGATATGACAGATGATATGGTGTGCCTCTATGGCTAAATTTAACTATGAGTTTGCAGGCTCCACAGCAAGTAAGCTTCTACAAGTTACTGTGTGTGTGGGGGGGGGACATGTTTGTGGAATGGAGGCAGCACGTGGGAGGCCAGTAAAGTGTTCAAAGCCGATTTTTCTCCTATTCTCCTTAAGTCCGAGCAGCTGTTGTAGGGAAAGTTGCGTTTGTGCACATGACGAAAGCAGGATTAAGAAGTGCTGGAACAATGCTGTCCACTAAAACACTCCTACAGTGTGCCATTTACTTCTGCCTGGAAATGCAAATCAAATCCCTATAAACACTTAAACTTGTTTAAATCAATAATTTTTCATTCACTTTATAGATGTCAAACATTTTTAGGAACATGCCTTCTGTCAGGAAGAGGGTCCCTCTGTCAGAATGGCTTAGTCAACCTTTACCCACCACCAAGAACAAAATTCTCTGGGCTGGAGCCTACACACGCTCATATTTGGCCCGCCATCCATCATGCCAGCTCCGCTATGCCTGAACTCTTTTAACCTACGGACACAAAGGCTCTTTGACCAGCACTGTTTTGACAGTAACTGCATACAGTACAGTATCCTTTCAGGTAGTAACACTGCTTCCCCTGCTTCCTCTCTGTCTAAGTCATATGGTCACTGAATGCCCAGGATGTCTGCTGGTAACCTAACACGTCGGTCTTAAGCAAATATATGATTCAGTTTAAACTGACAAAAAAATTAAACCCCTCAGAGACTTTTTTTCCGGTAGACTTTGCCTAGGAACAACAGAGCCAGGGTTTGGGTGAATGTTCCTCTGCATCCGTCCAGAAAGTGTTTATGGTCCTCCATAAAATCACCAGCTGACTTAGAGGTTCAATCCATCTGAACACAAGGCAGATTTTTGTGTGTACCCTTGTCATTCCTGGCAGAGTAGGTTAAACGTTCCAAGGACTTCGGTGAAAAAGAAGTTCCTGAGGATTTCAGCTAAACTAATTCCTCATGGCAAACAGCCCTCTATGGAAAAAAAAAAACGGCAAGGCCATTTGGAATTGTTGCGATCACATTCGCAATCACAAATTTGCAAAACTATGAGGTTTAATTGTGAAATTAAAGTCAGAGTCAACTGATTGCTGGGTCAGACTTTGGAGGAATGCATTACTTATTAATAAAAAGCAAGTGAATCAAGTCCAACTGGTACTACTCAATAATGCAACCTTGTTTTGATGGACACATTTTAGCCTTAAAAAAGTTCAAACACAGCCGTACCTATATATTGTATTGAATAATAAAGATAAAACCTTTCTGGCCACAAATAATAAGCATTTTGGCTCTGTGAGAAGCCCTACCTCAGCTTTGTGCTGCCTTTCGGCCCCTTGGCCCTGTTTTCCCTCCATGTCTGCGAGCTTTATTTTCAGGTAGGACACCTCCCCCATAAGACTCAGCTTCTGGCTCTCCAGTGACGTCCTATGCAGGAGCTCCTGTCATCAACAGCATTCAGCAAGAGCATGAAACAACACAAACAGACATACAAGTAAATACAAACATACATGAATACACTGTCCCTCCAATGATGACAACACTCAATACTTACTGAACAAAGGCAACATTAAATATGAGGAACAGCAAGCTTACAGCTCTGTAATGACAGTCCCCTCAGACAAACCCACTGGTTTCAGACGCTGTTTGAGTGGCTAAATATACACAACCCATGACCACTATTTATAATGCCTATTTCACAGCTCACTCAAAGTACACAGCAGAGGGGGAGAGAGAGGGGGAGAAAGGAAGCGAGAGAGAGAGGTACAGAGAGCATGCAAAACATTCGTAGAAAGAACATTAAAATAACTTTGACAGGTGCATTTCACAGTGAACTCCGGCCAATCAAACCTGGTGCTGAGGGGGACTGTGGGTCTGCTATACAGTTCTGTGACAATCTGCCCTGAATGGCTGTCAGCCTTGGGAGTTAAGCCAGGCTATGTGGGCAGATGTATTACTAATTTGGTTGATGTCAAGCAGGTGCTAAATCACTCAAGTCCAGAAATGAGCATCTGACATAGGCAAACAGTACATATGGATACATCCATTTAAAACTCTGGCTTTGGAAAATATCTGGGCTTCTTCTAAAGTGCACATGGAAAATATTAGAGCTTTGTCACCAGGAAGAGATTTACGGCTCAGGTCCAAAGCCTCATAATGACCATGTCTCCAAGAAACCAGCCCTGGCTGCCCTTTGAAACGCTGCACACATACAGCCGAGCGCATAGAAGTGCGTATTACATTCACAACTCATCAGATAACTTAAAGACACATTCCTGGAGGAATTTAGTCCTGGAAATTAGCCACAATACGTTGAAACAGTCTACTTTGAAAGGGCATATAACAAGAGCTGCATTATAAGAATGAGATTTAGTCTGTGCAGTACCTGGTTTATCCTGCTCCAGTGTCTGTGTCCAGCAACGGAAGAATAAGTGTATTTCCCTCATGGATGCAATGGATTCACGTACTGTAGTTTCAGTAGATTAAACTCTTATGCATCCATTCCATTCAGTGTCCTTAGCAGTCGAAAGTTGCAGACGCTGAAAGTTGCACTTCTAACTCTTAAAGGAGCACCACCCCTATTCTTTCTCCCTCCCATCTCTCCACCTTTCTCAACTGTTCCTCCCTTACTCATTTGTTCCTCTTTTCTCTGTTGTCCTCCCTCTGTGTGTGTGTGTGTGTGTGTGTGTGTGTGTGTGTGTGTGTGAGCATGCAGGGACTAGTGGTTACAGGTTGGGGGTGTGGCTAATAGTACTGTAATCACCTGCCCAGACACACCGTTCTGGCCCTGCATGAACCAGAAATACACTCTGAGACACTGTGCTGGAATGAGTCTGAGCGTCCTAAATATTTTGGTTGTCAAGGTAATCTGCAGCCAGATACGCTGGAATCTCAGTAAGGAATTTCTTCACAGGAAGCGCAACTCATCCCGAGTTACATTCTACAGCTTATGAGAAAAGATCGGCTCTGCACAAGAGCCATACAGAAAAGATAGATGGACAGTCTGGAGCCCCGTCACATCTCATTGAATTGAACAATATTGATTTAAAAGCCCTGGATGTTCACAGATGACAGTCAGAGTTTCCTGATGCTGGTCCAGTGGTGCATCATACATTCTGGTATTGAGAAAGTCTGATGTAAGATGTTCAGACTGGAGGTCTGTAAAGCTGTGTACCTGCTGTAGCATCTCCTCTGCAGAGTTGAGTTTGTGCTGATGCTCCACCAGAGAACTCTGTAGATCGTTGATCTTGGCCCCCTGAGCCTCCACCTGGTCCGTCAGCACACTCACCTGTTGCATTTGTGTGTGTGGACGAAGAAGAGAAAGAAAGAGAAAGATTTTTTTTTCTACATAATTACTTGACAATAAAACTGTTTAGCCACCAGTTAGGTTAACATTTTATCACATGATTGCAGCCCACGCCTAGCAAAATTCTTCAGGCTCCAGATTCTCTCTTTTACCGTAGCACACATTAATATCATAGCTAGTTTCATTTAATTGCTGCACAAATTTTTCTCTGGGTCGGAGTTAGGGTTGTGCCAACAGTGCACACGTTGTGTTTGAGAAGAAATGAATGATTCTTTGTGCCTCGGTGAGTGCTTGCAATGCTTTGCTTGCTTTGGCAACATCAGCACGATGCAGGTTGAATGTAAATCTGCGCAGAAACTATTAAGGCCAAATAATAGCTAATTGCATGCTAAGAGGCAGGTCCAACCATTCAACCGCAGTGGATTTTTATAAAGGAATGTTTTATGTGAGGCCTGAAGAAACAAACAGGGCACCTGCTCTCACACACACACCTACACGCTACCGCACATGGTGGTGCTAGCCTCAACCTGTCTGAGATAAGCACTTGTTTCACTCCTCATAACTGCACACACCTACACACAAACTGTGTACAGGCAGACAAAGAAATCACACAAAACAAGACTTTCTGGTACAGCACCAAGCCCAGCATTGCAACTGTTGCTTCAACCATACACTGGAAAAGAAATACAGCATTTACGCAATATTTACAACTTAACACTCCCATCTACCTTTGCCCTCTCTCCTTCCTTTCCTCGTCTCTCTGCTCTGACACTGTTATGTGATATGGACACTGTGTAGAATCAGTTCCAACTAACAGTGTGGTGTAACATGTCCACATTTATTTGAGCAGGCTCATGTCCAATGGAATTGGTTCGCCTTTATAATCAAGAAATGCTTTAGGTTGAATGTGTTACCACTGCAACAGCCTTTTAAAGGTTATATGAATCTTAAACAAAAAGAAACAGATAGGGAAAAAATTAATGACTAATCTCACCTGCAGAATTAGTGACTCTTTGTCTCCCTCCAGACGTGATAATCGCTCCTTGTAGGACTCACTGTTGCTGGATGAATGGAGGTTTGCCTTCAGAATAAAGGTCAGCTATTAAGTTCAGTAAGTACTCTGTTAATACAGAACAGTTACCCAGTGGGTCGTATTCGGTTGACTTCAATGAGGTCGCTCAGACACATCCACAGAGATGCACGTACACACACAGCTCTCAACTCTCTGAGTGGAAACGTCTGTAAGAGGTTTACAGGTCCTAATCCAGCATTAAAAGTTGTGTATAACATTTTATACTGGCTGATTAGTGGGGGAAAAAATGTCGGTCGAAGCCTGGGCTCAGAGCTGCTTGTGCAGCTTGTGTGTCAGAGATATTTCAGAGCCATCAGTGTGCAAGGGAAGTAAAGTGCAACCAAATGAGCTCAAATTTCACAGAAATCCAGGCTTTCAACCACAATCATGGAAACATTATGTAGCCCAGCGTCCATCATCCTGAGCCAGGCAACTCAAGTGGTTTGCAATCATTTTAAAATACCATTAAGGCTTGAATGTACTCTTTGCGTCATGCTTTAAAAAAAAACACTGATTTCATATGTTTTAGCAGAATGATGTACTGTATGCATACTTTCAGTGTTTTTACAGATATTCTTACACTTAACTTTTTGTGATCAATAGCTTTTGATTCCCACACGGTCCCTCCTCTAACCCCTTGATATTCTTGTTTGTTCAGTCATTGGCAATAATAGACCCTAGTTTACTTTGGCCCTTGCTGTGCGCTTGATTATTTTCTACCTACTTTTCAGCCAATCTTAAAATAATCCAAACCTAGATCCAGGTCCTCCAAATGTGCGTCATGATTTGGACTATAATAATAATCTCAAGTGACGTTTATTTCTAATGAGCAGCACTGAAACTGACCGAGTTAAAAGATCCATATGCATTATAATTCAATCCAAAATAATAATCCAGATAAAGAAAGTTTTTGAGGCTATTTGGTCGGTTGAACGGAAGAAAATGAAGGGCTGGTGTATTGCATCGTATTTCATAGTACAGATGTTTCTCATTCTCTCATCATTCAGTGTATTTTTATCTTTTCAAGTTGTCATATCAGGGATTCTGGTTTGGCACCTTGCATGTTTGACTTGATTGCTGTTGATTTGAAGTGTAGTTAATACACTTACCTTTTCAAACGAATTAACCAAAGATCTAGTGTATCTTCAAACAATGTTATGAAGATAAGTCATAACTTATACAGGCAAAGTAAGAATTTTTTGTATGGGGAAAAATCAACTATTTTGCCCATGGAGATTATCAAGTAATATCTACCATTTTCTCAATATATTTTGAACCCGAAGCTCAAGATTTACAAGTATATTCATGAAAGGGCTCCCTCTATGGCTTTAACATTCAGCAAGAATTACAACCTAATGCAGGCAGTGAAGACTAATGACTTCTTAATGGTAACAAGATGGTATGTGTTGTCCAAAGGCTCCCTATAGGTTAGAGTGGCAGGAAATGATCTCAGCTGACATGCGTATCTATTTAACACATTACCCCTCTAGCTTCTGCATTCAACACTTTACCCACATGTCACCTCAATTTTTGATATATTTTTAAACGTATTTTATCTATTCATGTCAAAATATTTTATCAGCTTTAATAATAAAAAAAATCTTCAGTAGATTGTTCAGTCAAATGGGAATGGGACTATGACAGAATGTAAATTCTTGACATTTACCCTGAAAAAGACACGAAGCGTCTCTGTAATCCAATAATAGCTGGTAATGCTTAAAATGTAGCTACTTGATTTCTATACTTTTGGTTTTCCTGTCCAGTCCACGAACAGCATGTATATTAGATGTGTTGCACAGTCTGCAGCACACCTCTTCAGCTCACAAACAAAACACGTCTTCCTCCCATATTATCTACCATGGCAACCAATAATTATGATGTAAGAGCAGCAGCACTGCAAGAGCACAATGAACTACCAAGATCCTGTGTGCAGTTGTGGTGTAGTGTGAAGGTATGAAGACATGCATGTGGAGAATGTCTTACCTTCTTAAGCCAGGCAAAATGTTTGTAGAAATCAATATCATACTCCATTCTGCAGGCCCATTGTACTGCACTGTAGGTCTGGCTCCTAATGTTAGATACTAACAGAATTTAGCCAGTGCTGTAAAGCATGAAGGAGGATGAACGGATATCAAAATCCACAGCAAGACAAAACAATGGCTCTTAACTGTGCTGCACCCTCAGTCTCCCTGAATCCAGCTCTCCTCCTATTACAGACCCTCCATACTGCAGTTGTACAGAGAGCAGAGAGGACCTTAGTCCATGTGGTTTGGAGTCTGGGCAGCCTGAGACTTTTAGAGCTGAGCTGAATAACTCAAATTATGCCAGTTGGCTGTACTCCCTTTCTTTCTTCTCTTCACTTTTTTCTACCTATTTCTAACTTTTTTTCTCTCCTGGTTTCTCTCTGAAGCACACTCAAACTGCTTCAGTGTTTACCACGTCTCTGTTTTTCTGCTGCACGCCATGAGCCATCATCTTTTTCTGTCCTCCCTTTCTTTCTCCCTGCACCTCTGCACCTCTGTCTGTCTGTCTCTAGCCCTTTCTCTCGCTCCGTCTGAGGTTCTTCTCAGTCGAGCTGATTTTGCAGGGCTTCCTAAAGGGGCACAGGGGAGAGGAAACTTTTTTTTTTTGCAGCACATGCTTGTCAGATGTGGTGCAGAGCAAGAAGTCAGTAACGATGACGCAGAAGGGGAGGAGGAGGAGGCAGCAGAGGACACTGAAGGGGAGCGTGAGGGTAAAGTTGACAATATCATATTTAAGTGGAATAGCAGAGGGCAAACACTGGTGGTGGCTAACTGGGGCCAGACAGACAAACAGTTGTTGCAGAGAAGGGAAGATAAGAGTGATGCAGTGGTGTAAGAATAAATGAAGTAAGGGAGAAGTAGACAGTGGAAAGGCTTGTACAACTGCTTGTACTTTAAGCAGGCGCTCTGGATCTCATTACCGGTGCAGTTTGCCATAGACCCAGAGCTACTACTCCATAGCAGACAGGAAAAAGCCCTCCAGATGTTGATCACCAGGATCAAAGGCCACCATATTACACAACTAATAAAACCCGTGGACCCAGTAGTAGTGGAATGTAGCAGATCCCTATCTCGTATTTCAGATTATGAATATTTCAGATTGGCTATTGGACTTGCATCCTGGGAGTTATATAACTCCGCTATGCTCTGTCATCCAACCAACTGCTTCAGGGCCCTCAGACACGAGAGACACAGTACTCACCTCGTCTCTCTTCAGCCATTTTAGTATAACATGTGATGTATCCGTGGAGACTTGTTTCCTGAGAGAGTCCTGTTCTTCGTCACTCCCCTGGCCCTCCAGCACTACCCTGAGAGCCTCAGTCAGCTGAAGAGCCTTGAGGGCAGGGTCCACGCGTGGGGAAAGGGTCACTTCTGAGGTACACTCGGAGGATTGAAAATCCTGGTCACCTAACTGCATAAGGGCACTCAACAACCCTTCATCCATTTTGCCTGGAGGAAAGAACAACAGGAAATCAACTGAAAAGTATCCGAGAAAATTTCATTACTCGAGCGTTTTAATTTCCTAGCCATCAATACTGAGTATACAACTGATTAAAAGGTGACGGGCAGCTGCAGTATAATAAACATTGTTTCTAATATGACCTCTGGAGGGCACTATTGTGCCCCACTGTGGCTTACTGGATATAAATAGCATCAAATGTCTGAGTGCTGCACACTGTGGGTTCTGAAATCCACAAATTAGAGGCTGAACATGTAAGTTACTGTAATCATTGTGTCTAAGTTGCACAAAGTACTTTTCATATATGCTATATGAAGTTCAATCAAAGGTAATGTAGTCGGGACCCAGTGTGGACAAATGAATAGTTGGTATGTAAAGAATTTGCATTTTCAATGAAAGTGCATGATTTTTAGTTGATAGCTGTGGTGTGGTTTGTCACTACAGTGCGCTAATTGCTGGACTGTCACTGCTATTAATATAACTGTGTCTTCTGACCCTGTGCAAAAACACTGACTGAGGTTGTGACCAACGGCACTGACTAAAATGTATCACCTCTGCTAGAAAATACAGAAGGGAAGACACCAGAAAGTTCCTTGGAATCCTTGCAATTAGTGTACTGTCGGAGATATAAGCTTTAGGAAAAACAATAAAAGTACAAAGGCGTATAATCAAGTGAGGGCCTGATTGAGTGAGGAGGAATAAAGAGCTGGGAGATTACAGAAAATTTCAAAGGGTTCATCTAATCAAAACCCTGCTTACCTCTATTACAGCCGAACCTCTCAAAGTAAAATAAAGTTGTCTCTCATCCTCAATGAATTCTTTACAACACTGTTGGTAATTCGTCCATCACAATTTAAAAATCCTCGGAGTATTTGGTTCTGTGTCCTTAATACTGAGTACTGCATGTATGTGAAAGTCATGTGGGTAGTGCCGGTTTTATGGAGGCCTGCAATTACAAACTGGGCAGTCTATTGAAAATGAAACAGAAACTCTTACCAGCAATAATGTCATCCATTTGCTCCAAGGCAGCCTCCAACATGTGGCTGGCATTTGATGCCATGGCAACAAACTGTCTTATGAAGCAGCACTAGTAGATCCTCATTCACTTGTTTGAAGAAGATGGAGCGTCAGCTGAAGGAATGAGAGAGACGAAGAGATCTTGGACAGAACGAGAGAGTGTCTCAGACAACTCCCCTTCCTTGTCGCACTTAGATCTTTTTACAGCAAAGCTCCAACAGCTGTCCTGACATCTGAGTGACTTCCCAGTAAATAACCTCCTGAATGTGGCTTTTGGGTTTAAACTCTCCTCTCATTTTGCGGCCTGGCCCTTACCAATTGTCAGCGCTGCTATCCACATATGCTCAAATTTAGAGTGGTTTGTTTCTTTGTTTCTTTGAGTTTTCATTGTTTATTTGTATATCTTCTAACTCCACATCAACTACATTTGTAAATGAATTTTGACCTGTTAGTGTAAAAAACAAAGTGGAAGACGTGTCAATAAGCTCAAAACCAACTTTTCGGTGGAACTGCAGGGGTCACATCAGCACATTGGAACAGAGTAACCAGACTCTGGCTGACAATGATGACAGAGAGCACACTTCATAATGATAAGCAATGCACAATGAAGCTGGAAAAAGCAGCAGCTGACTGAGCAGTCACACCCATGAGAGCCAAGGGTCTCGTAATATTTCGAGTCAGTGTTTTGCCTTTCACAACATAAATACAATCCTGAAACTCAGCAGTCACTGAGGATATACTGGCATTTGGTAAATTACCATCTTTTAATGCTGTTCCAGCATCAGCAGGATGAGCCAGCGAAGCGGTGATGTGTGTTTGATCAAACGTCTTTGCGATGAAGGAAAAGTGTTCCTTGGGACAGAGATCACCTGTCACACCTGGAACATTAATCTGTGGAGATAATAGCCAAACGATGTAATTTGTCAAAGACAAGTTAATCTGCATTTCATTTAGCATCTGTCCATGTTGTTCAAATACCATTGCACCTGCTTATGCTTGCATGTGATCTCATAAGAAATAACATGATGTTACCATACTAACTCTGACAGTACTCGTGCGATACATAATCTTTTTTTCTACATATTGCAGTGAACCCTAAAAATCAATGATAGCACAAAACACTATACAGTTGCACTCAAAATTATTCAATCCTTTCTTGACAAGCGGCTTTAGTACTTAGTAGAACACCATTTTGCTGTTATGACCTGCTGCAAATGTGATGCTCAGCCTGACAACAGGTTCTGACAGCGTTCCTCAGGAATCTCACAGGCAGGTGGCGGCCACTCTAGTATCTTCCAGGACTTTTTCTGAAGCCTTGGTGAACCCTGAAAAGTTCCAGTTTTGTTTCATCGCTCCACAGAACATGGTTTATTTATATGGTTTCAAGCATATTGGAACATTTGGGCATAGAGGCCTTCACTGTTTAGTATGTACCTTACTATAGAAACTGAAATCTCAGTGCCTGCTACCAACAAATCTTGCTGCAGGTCTTTTGCAGTCACTGGTGGTGATGGTTTTTGGCCTCTTGCCTCCTCAGAAATCTGGTGGCAGCCGTTGATAGCTTCCTCTTTCTGCTAAGTCCAGGTAGTGCAGCCAGTGCTCCTTTAGCTTTGAACTGGTGAACTATGCTTCCAACAGCATCTCTAGGAACATTCAGAGCCTTTGCTGTCTTTTTATATCTTTTTCCTTATTTGTGCAAGGCAATGATCTCCTCTCTTAATTTTTTCTCTTGACTTATTATCCATATTTCTAACATGCAACCAAACGCCTGAGTGTTTGATGTGTTCTATCTCAAGCACACCTGAAGCAACTAATGACGCCCTCGCATCAGATGTACTGGAGACGAGACCTGATTTGCAAATGAGTGCTCTTATAAGGGATTCTATTCAGGGAGTTGAATAATTTTGTGACATTGAAAGTGACATTTTGTGTTGAATTTGGAGAAACCACCTGTAGTATTAGTTGTGTTGAGTTATTTAAATTGTTCATGTTTGAGATGTTCGTTGAACACAGCTGAAAGTTTGTAAATTTGGCAATACAACTAATTTGCAATGGGGGTTGAATAATTTTAAGTGTGGCTGTATATGAATAAACATAAATAAGGAGAACTAGTTTACATTAATAAATCAGTCTCAATCACAATGGAATAATCTGTTTTATATTATTCTCATTTAAAACATGCAACAATCAGTAATGCCATCCACTCTCTTTTGGGGGGTGGACTGTACAACTGATACTGAGATTATAACTAATCTACTCACATTTCTTATTTAGCCTGAGTTATTTACTGGTTATTTTCCTGGTTTAACTAGTTATCCACCATGATTGCCTCCTATTTCTTACTTCATCCTTCATGTCTTGTTTTAGTTCATAACCTTTGCTGTGTTATATACGATATGGCCAACAGGGTGCATCAGTAGCCAAGAAAAATATCATATGTTCATACAGAGCTCCTTGTCATGCACGAAGCTCATTTCTAAAAACAATTAAAATATACATGAATGAATTGTAGATTTCTAAAAATCAGTCTTTTGACATCTGTTGGTGCATTACTGTACAAATATTATTTCAAATTAGCAAAAAAATTAAGAACAAAAGGTATTTGCAGCTGCTAAGTCTATGACTGCTGTTCGTCTTCTCCTCTCTTAAGATATTGAACACTGAATAACTTAATGTCAGATCTTCATTGAGAATGTGCATGTATTTAAATACAGAGCCTCTGCCGGAGCTACTGTGTCGGTATATTTTTCAAGCATATTATCTACACGCAGAATTGATTTTATAGATGTGTATCATCCATTTATTTCCCCACTATGCAATAGGAATCTGTCCAGCCATGTTTTCACTAAGCTCCATGTGAAAGTGCACGTAGTACATTAGACTGTTGTTTTGTTTCTATTCACACAGCAGTGCTACTTAGTCTTTGAATTCCCAGAGCCCCTACAGGTGTTAGAGGTTAGGGGGTCAGAGTCCTGCCTCAAGCTTTGTAAGCTGAACAAACCCTGGTCACTCTCCTGATCATAAACAAGTACCACCACCCAAATCCAGAGAGAGGACAGAGATAAAACTAGAACTATTGATCATTATTAGAAATCACATAGATCAGGAAATGTATTCGCTGCCATTGGGATTATGCGACAGACATTTGTCATGAATTTGTTCAGAATACAAAGTCTTCAAATAGATACATTTCAAGGTTTTCAAAAAGCTTCATGTCATTGCCAAATAATGAAAAGCTTTATTTTCTACCGATGGAGGATAAAAGTATCATGTCATGAGCTTTGAGCAAGCTGCCTCAGTACCAGGCAATTTGTGAAAACATTTTACATATGTAACAGCCACTCAAGCACATATTTGTACGGAGTACATTTATCACATGTTGTAATATAATTCAAGTTCATACAACAGTTTTTTGGGTTTTTTTTCTAATACTGTGTTATAGGTGGGCTATGCTAAGGTTATGTTTGTATTCGCTAATTATCTATGCTAGAATGCAGCTATGGCCACAGGTAAGTGTGAGAACATGTAACAATTTGTAGTTAGTGACGTGTAAGTAGAACATCAAGTCAGAAATGAAGTGGGCTGTGGCGTAGCATTGGATAACAATGACCTATCGTAATGTTGTAATGTATCTTCTAAGAGACCCTCATTCAAAGCTTTCCTGCCTCCTGGACTTGTGAGTACATGGAGTTTATATAAAAAAGTTTGATTTAATTAAGGGAGCACAAGTCAAAGCAAAGCAATTCTAATACTTTGCAGACTAAGTGGTCTAGAAACTTGTAGCATATTTTATGGCTTTATCTTTTCCTACAGTATGTGTGTAAAGTATAAAGATATAATAGAAAGTATGGAAATTCCTAATATGAATTTTTTTTTTTATTAATCTGTTTGTTCTTTTATGCACGTTGGCAACTCAACTGCATTTATGGCATGCCAATAAAACAAAATGTGCTAGTAAATGCCAGATAGAGAGACAAAGAGAGAGAGACAGCTACCCGAGGTATAGTGCTCAGGTGTGTTTGTTCCAGCTCTTGGAAATGCAAATACTACGGGATGAGTTCCTAATGTTTGTTCCAGTTCTCAACAGAGCTGTGACTTCCTCTCAGACTCTGTGCTTAAATTACCACAGCTTGCCCCACAGTGACACTTACCAACTGAGAGACACTGACGCTGGTCTCACCAGTATGTCCTGGCTAATGTAGTTTTCACGGAGTGGAGAATCGAATGTTTTGAAGATGAGCCACCTAGCCACAGTCGGTTTAAGGGTTGCTCTGAGCAGATCCTGCCCCAGCTGATGAGAGCAATTGTTGCATCAAGAGTGAGGGGAAATGCACAGTAAGAGAGATTACATCAGTGTCTTGTTTATATCCGTCATACTACAACACCAACGTCACTGAAAGACTGGGAAATGGAAAAGACTGCTCTTCCTGAAAATGAGATCAAGTAATTTTCTCTCTCCCACTTTGTTCCTTATCCTCATTCTGTTCCCTTATTTCCTCGTTATCTATTTAAGTGAATTACTTAGCAGCAATGCAGTTGCGATCAAGTAAAGGGATTAGAGTGAGAAACTGTGATAGAACAGTGTTACTTTTCTATTTGTGTTGGCCATGCATTGATGATGTGGATACAGAAAAAATGTATGGAATATACTTATGGAATTTTACTGCTAGGTGTTGTCCACTGTATATTACATGCTCACACAAAGACTCACAGAAGACCCTAGAAATCATTAAATCATCTTCTATCATTCAATGAGACTGTTCAATAGCAATGGTTTATAGACCATACATAGAGATTACTGAACAAAATCATCAATTCATAGTGCACATTTTCTTTTTTCCTAATGTTTTGGTAATAATATGTTATGACATAGATCTCCAATTTTTGTTTTCAGGTGGTGCATAACATGATCCACAGTGTAGTAAAATAAGTGGATTCAGCAATCACTGACTCCTCTCTGATTTGTTATAAGTGTCACAATCAGTATGGACAGAAGGAGGAGGATGTGAAGTGAGCCTGCAGTTGAGGTCTTAGTATTAATTCATGGCCAGTCAACCACAAATGGCCGTTTACCACAAATGGCCATACAGAATACGTGTGCAGCAGAAAAGCAAACCAGACACTATGCAGAGTCAGCAATTCTATATAGTGCCATTTGTTGTTCTGTAAGTGCTGCATTTTTCTACAGATGTGAAATGGCACTTCTGTTATGTCATGTGATTCACTCATTTTTAGATAAATTTCAGTGAGTCTGCATAAAGAAAGAATACATCATACAAGATATGGGTTCTTAAGAGTTGTTACTGTATGATATATGTCAGTTTGGTTTAGATATTTCCTGTGTCCACAGTCGCCATTTCACAAAAGTAAGTGAACGCCGGTGTTATTGGACCAGCATACCACAACACAGCATTGAATCAGTATAAGTGTGAATAACAAGACACTCAAAATCTAAGATGAGAGAACACAATCATGCAGCCCAATTTGAGATGTACTAGCACCTCTATTATAGATGTAATATGCAGTTAATAGTAATCACATCATGACAGAAAGTTGAACTTTAATCTTTACTCTCCTAGTCTCATTTTGATTCATTGTGTATTTGCAAAGTATCTCATCTATTAAAGCAACAGAGTTCCTCTTGAAATTCTGCATAATTTAATCAGGAAGGTAATTCATTTCTACATCATCTTTTTTTTTTTCTTCACAAGACTGTTTTATTCACATCTTCCCCCTGTTGTTCAGGATTAACAGAAGCAGTTAAAGTTGCATTAACAGCGTGCATCCATTCTCGACAATAGCAGTAACAAAATTTTTAGGGAGACACAGGGCAGTCGCAGCTCAGAAATGTTTACGTTGTATGCTATAAGAGCCCTGTGCCCTGGAGAAGCTTGCAGAGCAGTGTGACATAGCTTGTTTTAGACCATTGTTCCCCCCTAAATAAAGGTAGATTTCTAAATGCAGGTCAGGGTGGAGAACCTGCTTCAATTGGAGGTTTTAAGGTATCACAGGCTCATAGACATATGAGGGTAAAAAGGAATGTAAGACTGACCACCAGATGGGGGGCATCTACAGCAGTAGTAGTCTAGTCAGCTCATAAATTAATCTGCTCTGGACGTGAACAATGCATGCGCACATCTCAACACCCTTGTAAAGTTTCATATCCAGTTGAATATGCGCAAGGAAAGAAACAGCTGTCTGTGGTTATTAGTGCTCATTTATCAATAAGAACATGTTTCTGCTTGCTGTCAATTCTAAGGATTTGACAAATTGTATGTTTTTTATTTACTGTATGTGTTAAGAAAACTCTTTATTGGCTCAAGAAAAGTTGACTGCATCCCTAGTTCCACTGAGGGTAGATGAATTTGTTTCCCATGTCACAGTACATAAATAGTTTGTCATCCTGCATTAATTTCCCAAGTCAAAGTGGTTCTTTTAAATCATAGTGATATTAAAGATAGGTAACTTATTTTAGAAGCATTTTTTGTTACATTTGTTGAAGTTCCACTCCGACAGCAATCAATAAATTAAATGGTTTGATAAAAACAGGAAAAAATCCAATATCTGTGGTTGTCATGGGCCTCTAATAAGCCTGTCCAAATCATTCATTAGGCTTGAATGAAATGACAGGAGAACTGCCAGTCTATGTCTCCACCTGCCTACCTGCAAGCTCCCTGCCTGTGCACTCATTGTACATGACCAGAGTTTTCCACAAGGTTTGGCAGACTTATAGCTTAAGCTAGCAAGCTGATTGCCTGAGAATGGCAGGGAATGTGCGGTCAAAATTTGAGCTGTGGCTCAGCGACAGTCTGTTGCAGGTTAGCCAGCATGAAGCACACACCAACTGAGCCAAAGATCAAGACAGTGTTGTGCCTCTCAAAAGTGTGTCTCAGTTGTCGACAGTTGTTTACTGAGCTAACACCCTCTGAGCCAAGTGAGCAGTAACCAAGTGCTAAAGGTAACATTACGTTCATGATGGTTATTTTTTTGCTTGTGTTTATATGATGTTGATTTGTTGCTGTCGGCATATGCTGAGAAAGGTTGTCCGTCAGGTTGTCCGTGCGTACAGATTACTGAGAGACCCAGCCACTTGTGCCATTTACCAGTGTGCACCACTGTACCTTAGGGGTTTAGACACTGAGCATGAAATGCAACATTTCCAGTGTTAGTAAGACTGGGGACCTTTGTTGTATCCCTCTCCTTCATTTTTAAAAAAGTATCTAAATGTCCACGTATCTTGGGTATCTTGAAATGCAAATAAAATGTGTGTTAAATGAGAAGGTTGATATCATTGTCATGTCTGTACAGTCAGTATGAAGCACCTCTAAGGCTTACTAATTTATATGTTATAATAAGTTCTATCTAACGAGTCATATGTTTAAACCATACAAAAACCAAAGTATCATCAGACTCATTATGGTTTTTATGTAGGTTATGAGCCTGACTATTTGTTGGCCAGGGACCAGAGACTTCCTAGTTTTTCTGTTGGTTACTTAGCAACCTTAGCAATGGTGATGACAAGAGTGCAGGAGTTTGCTGCACCTGGCCAAGACATATCTGCACCACATTTTGTAGTGTCAAAACAGTCAATGGCATTGCTAACGAGCATTGTAAATTTGGTAACAATACAAGACACTGACTTTATGTCTGTGCTGACCTATAGTCCAGTGGTCGACACACAATAAGGTGAACTGCTGCAAATATTCCCATGAGTTACCCCTCCCAGAGCCCCACGAGAAGAATAATAATACTATACATTACATGATAAACAGGACAGCAGAGGCACAGAACCAATGCCTGTTTACATGGATTTGATCTAAATGCAATGTACATGCTAGAAAATCAATGACTGCAAACACGTGAAAAGTCTGTGAACTATGTAGTACTCAGTTCTGGAGTTAGACTGTTAAATTGTTTGTCATTTGTGGCCAAGATGAAATGGTGGCTCCATGATGCATAGTAGCCTCCTTAGCATAACTCCTCCACCTAAACAATGTAAAAGAGCACCTCTACATCAGAAGCTCTGGCTCCAAGAAGGCAGTTAACAGTGGTTGGCAACACGAACTTAGCATTACCAGTTTTGCCTTTTTACTGCTACCTAACCTCAATGACAAATGGTATGATGGCTTCTGTTACCGCTCTGCTGTCAGAGGACTTACTGTCTGTAAGTCAGAGCAGCGTCTCTCTATGGTTTGCGAGGTGGTCTTCAACCCTCGCTAGCACTGTAGTTAGTCCCGTTGGCTTGTGAGCCCCCCCTGCAGGTCCTAGCAGGTCCACTAACAAGCTTGTGGCTAAAACTGTCTTGAGTGCCCATGATATCTAATATAGTGCAAACAGAGAAAAGCTGCCCTAATTTACATTTTTACATTTCTATATATAGCATGAACTGGTAACGCTAGGCTAGATTAATCTAACAAGGCTATCCAAACACCAAGATTGGTTATTAATAAATGCATCTAGACTAGATCTAGCAGCATAAAGTTAACACAAATAAAATACCAGTGGAACCCTGACAGACTAATAAATCAAAGAATGAACTGATAAAAACAGACAAATGAGGAGGGAGCAGCAGTTATTGATCTCATTAAGTGTGGTTTCTTCCTGGTGTCATGGCCTCCAGGGACACGACCCCAGTGTTTCAGAGCAGAAAATACTGCTTATTTCATGATTAGGAATCATGATTTCATATACTTAATCATTCAAATTTGGCTAGGTGCTTAATAACACATTTATGGTGGTGTGACAAATTCAACACACATATTTATTATGGCTTTACACTGATTTAAAATGTAACCGGTCATCAAGCTTTGCTCTATCAACCTGTAGAGCATGACAAGACTGTAAGAAATAGATACAAGAAACAAGTTATTCCTCCAGTCCTCTAGTGTGTCCTGGAATTTAGTGAATGAGTGGCATTGCTGCTGCCCATAGGGTTGATTAGGCTAATCCTAATTTGCTGATAACATAATTGTGGATATTGAATGCACAGAGATTAGTGGTTAACAGTGTTAAGCCCTTTTAAATGGCTTAATTGAACTAGCTGGAGTTGCGAGTCAATATCATTTCTGTGCTGCGTGAGACGCTCAATCCTCTGTGAAAAAAGTGTGTTTTAAACATTTAAACAATGAGACTACATGCATTTTACTCAGAAAAAAGCTATTGTTAAAAGTTGTGTGATACCTTTTGCTCATGCAGAGTAAATGTCAGATAGATAATTATATCACCAGGTAAGGTGATTTGTGAAAAGAACGCTACCCTTTCTCTTTACCATCAACATGGCTAGAACGCAGTTGTACACAACATTACATGTGCAAACAATGCCCACTAACAAGACCTTTACATGCAGCCCACACACCTGTCTCTGCAATGACAACCCACACCCAACCTCTCTTTTTCTTTCTTTGCGATTAGGCATTCCATTATGATATACACTCAGCATGAGGTATAGTCAGGGACAGAGAAAGTGGACAAGGTCATGGTTATTAACCAGATGGCAGCAACTGAAGGCTAGCTGTCACGAAGGCACTCTGGGATACAGTCACACTAAGGAGACCTGTATTATTCATGTGGAGCCCCACAACACCATACTATCCATAGATAGCAACTTTCATGGAAACCTCTGCAAGATCTCTATGAGAGTGACAGATAGAACAGTCCAGTGGTCAGGTAGACATGGAAATGGAATTTCCAACTTGACTTGCTTCTGTTATACATCTTGAACACAACCATGAGATATCAGCAAAAGAGAGATTTTTTGGGTGGAGCGTCCAAAAAAAATGTGTTGACAAATTGTGAATTTGTAGGTTTTTATGATGGGAGGTCAGCAAATAATGCTTGCAATTTAAGTTTTTTTGGAAGACCCATATAGATTAAAAAATCAAATACTTAATTTACCAGGATGTTAAAGCGATGTGATGTTGTCATCAAGAAAGCAAGGAAAATAAAAATAAAATATAAAAAATATAAATATAAATGCAAATAATTTAGTTACAATGTCTATATAATTTATTTATGTTTTCAATAGATTTAATTCAATTGAGAATGCAAATCTTTTTAAGACCCTATTCAGGTGAATATTTGTGGCCAAGAGGAAATGGGTTTGTCTTGTGCCCTCAAGGTAGAAGTAAGTGTTTGATACAGCAACATACAGCAGAGCTTCATGCACTTCACCCTTTGCTGTTCTGTATTCTGCATTTCACTGATTACAGCCTCTTTCAAGTGACTCCGAGTAGTCCTTCTAAATGTTTAAATGATATGGAAGTTACATGATATGGGACATTCTGATCATGCATAGATTCAGGAGATTAAAATGATGAAGCATGTGATGAAATTAACAAGTGCATGACTTTAATTTGCGTGACGTACAAGTCATTATCAGATTTGGCTTTTTATCAGCTTCAGCTCTTTTTATCCTGCCAAAGGGTTTCTATTAGTTGACATGAAGCGCTGGGTGCTACAGAACTTTCCTCAGTTAAAAGAAAGCAAGATAGACACTGTTTCTTTGGTGCCCCTCTCTTTAATCTTAACTGAGAAAATATGCTAAATGGGGAATACAGTATGCCCTGAAATGTGAAGGTAAATGGATTGTATTTGTATAGCACCTTTCTAGTCTGTTTGACCTCTCAAAGCGCTTTAACACTTCATTTATGTTCCCCCATTCACAGACTGATGGGAGGTTGCTAACCCTGCCATCACAAGGGAACTAAGCATTCACACACATCCCCACACTGAAGCTATGCTTCAGGAAAAATCTGGGGTTCAGTGTCATGTCTAAGGACACTTCAGCATGCGAACTGGAGGAGCCAGGGATCGAATCTTCCAATTGGTGGTTGACCCACTCTTTCTCTGAGCCACAGCTGGCCAAAAATATCATATTAGCAAAATTTGGTTCCTGTCTTTATGCCCTGCAAATATTTTACTGTTCCTCTGTGATTTTATTGGCTCTTTTTGCTGGCTATTCTCTCTTAATTCAACAACACGTGCAATAAAGGGAAAAATCTTGTCCTGGCAAGAATTGGTTAATCTACAGTTGCCAAAATGTCTACCACAATTTGATAGCAAAAACACATTTGTTTCTAGTTGTTTTGAAAATACAATTGCTCTGAGGATTGTGCTTACTGCAGCTTTGGTTCCTCCATTAAAACAGCATGATACTGTATGTAGCCTAAAGCATCACCCACTTAATGAAAGAAATTGTATTGCAGTTACAAATTATCATTGTAGCTTTCCCTCACTGCCAGGGCTGGCCTGGCAACAACACACAAGGCGAATAGAACAGTAGAGGCCTAATGTAATATGCATAGTAGAGAGAAGTGCTGGTTGTATGCTACTGAAGTGAATTAAATTAGAAAGTAGTATAAGGGGAACGCACTGTTATTAAGTGGAATAAAAAAGGGGGGAAATATTGAAATAGGATAATTAAGCCATAGGACATGTTGTGCCCATCCATCAGTGTCTGAAGGGTCATTCAGAATCCCATATTTTACTGTTTATCAACAACTTGCCAAATTATGAGCAACACAATTATGCTTCCATTCCAGTGCCTGGGCTAAAATTAAATTGATTGCTCACTGCAAGGGGGACCATTGCAAATGTGTGCTGTGATAATGCGTTTCCAAGTTTTTTTTTTCTTAAAATGCTTTGGAGTAGTTGCTAATTTGGCAAAGTTTCATTTCAGAGCTGCGCCTCCAGGCATTCATAATCTGCTTGCACAAGCAGCCTTTCTTGCCTGTTTCAGAAATCCAATTGGCTGCCTTTTTAGGGATTGTACTACACACTAATATTAACCCTTCGGAGTCTAGGACCGCCAAACGGCGTCAAAGTCACATGTCGAACGTTTGAAAACGTAAAGCTGTGACACAAGCACGCAGGTGCTCAATTCAAAGACTGTTGGAAAGCGGACACTTCAAACTTTTTACAAATGTTACAAATGTCGATCGGCCTATTAAGACTAAATTTATGAAGAGCCGAAGTCGCGCACTACAGCTCTTCTACGAGTTAGAAGATGCTGAATCTGGGGAAGAACGTTCTGATTCTGAGGAAGACTCCTTTCAGAGGATGAAGTGGATGCTGCGCGTGAAGACGAACGAGAGGTGTCCGCGCAGACCCCCGCTCCTCCACAGATCCAACAAGTTCCTACTCGGATTTTGTGTTTCTTTTGCACTTTTACATACAGTGTGTCCATATATTATGACAAAATAAATAAATACTTGTAGAATCACATAGGTGAGGTTGTACTGAAAAGAAAGACACAAAGAAAGGCAAGCTAAGCAGTTTTAATGGGAAACACAAAGGTAAAATGAAAAGTAGTAAAAAACGCCGTTTTACCCCAGACTCTGAAGGGTTAAACAGTAATGGAAATGACATGGTACAAAATGAATTACAACTTTCTCACGATATAATTGTTTTCAAACTCTTTTTAGATTTCTCTTTGAGAGATTGAGACCTGGCAGTGTTTTGTCTTACATTTCCTGAAACAATCAACACACAAACAAATATATTGTGATACGGACACAAAAAAAATACTAATAAAGATCAACAATGTTTTTTTTGTTTTTTTATGGAATAATATTTATTGATAACATTGAACATATTTTACTTACAGATATTTTGTCTAGAAATTAACCGTCACTGCACAACAACTGACAGAACAACACATTGTATTCCCAAAAATAGAAACAGAAATGAACAAACAAGGAGCAGATATCCCATCAAACCATGACCTCATGCACCAATTCACCACCAAATTAAAAAACAGTATGGCAGTTCAACTGGTTGTAAGTACATTGTGCAAATACAGACTCACCTCATTAAAACAAGTAACAAGACTATGTAAAAAACAGTAACTACTGTATAAACCCAGGAATAGCACAGACTTAAAATGTCTGCATATGCTTGTTGTTTTTCTATGGAACATTATAGAAAAGAAAACATCCATCTTGTGGTCATTCAACATGCAGCTGATCCTACTGAGCAGAGCTCAAGACAGTTTGTGTCTCTCTCTTCCATAGTCGCTTATCGACGTCTGCGTTCTTCTTTTAGGACCATACGTGTGCAGCACACTGCAGCACCACTGTCCGAAGGTACAGCCGAGGCTTCAGCTCCACTGGTGCTCTCACGTGAAGTGTTGCTCAAGGCTACGGAGAAGGAGGCGTCTTCAGAGAATTACAGGATCCTCCCTGGCTACTACCTGTCGTCCCTTGGTACTGCAAAGAGTCAAGCGTAAACAATGTTACAGCAACTTAGAGCTGTGCGATGCATGTGCAAGAAAATCTCTCACACAGTCATCTAAACAGATGTACACCATCATATCAAATAAAACAGCCATATTTTCAAAAATCGCAGCTTTTCATCTTGGAAGCTTGGAAACAAATGTACTAACCACCTACTGAGTTATGAATTGGCCAGGAAAACAAACAGTGGATATCTCCCATTTCATTTCTGATTATTGTGCAGTCCATTTATTTATGAATTCACTCAAATTCATTGGAATAGATTGCACCACTGTGACTGTTGTATTGGCCAACTGCAAGCAAAAAGATAAAAGCTTTCCCAGACAAAGAGGCTCACTTGGCAAGCATGTCAAAAGACATGTATTTGAAACTTAAGCATGCTAGGACTACAGTAGTACAGTTGTGGGAGAAGTACGAGGATAAAGGGCTTGTGAAGACAGAACAACTCTGAAAGGACTACATACTCTTAAAAGCCCAGGAAGAAACATAACAAGCTCAATTTCTCTGTCTCTCACGGTCTCTTTGTATTTCGCAGGCACAGACCTTGATGTGCGCACAAAAACACACAATAAAGCCATTTTTCCAGCCAGAGTGCAGAGGTCAGAGATACCAACCTTCAACTTCTCAGCATGATTTCCTTCTTTCTTCTGTCAGAATATAAGCTCTATATCCTCTCTCAGCTCCCTGCCTCATCCACTCTTCTGCAATTCCCAGTAGATCTTAAGCTTTCCAAGGGTAGATATTTGGGTAATTGTATTTGTTTTATTTACCGCATGCTGAAGTGCCCAAAGAGAGCTGAGTGGGTTTTGCCTGGAACCACACATACCAAGATAACTGTAGGATTAAAACCAACCAATTAATTTTTCTGAAAAACGGACAATTTATATTAGCTCCTGTGCATCGCCATGGTAACTTTGGCAGAGGATGTGATCTGCTCGAGAGCAGCATATGTTTCCAATTTCTGATATGTGGACTTTTTGGAGGGAACCACTTTCTTTTCACTGAAGATTATCTACCAAAAATCTTCTCACAGGCTCATTGTGACAACACACTGCTGTATCGGTGAATACTAATTAACCCACTGTTCTTTACCGACTGGGTAGTGATAAGCTTAATCACATATTCATTTACACTTTTTTTTTTCATCCAGCACTCCTATCCAGCCTTGGCAAAACAGTTGTTTTTTTCGCTAAAAAATCTTTTGTATATTGCTCACTGTTTTTTTTTTTAATGTAACAGTTTGTTTTCCATAAATGTCAGCAATCAGTTTATTTGCATTTACTAATCTATATTTTCATTTGCTGTCAACTTTTTACCATTCAATGTGATAAAATTGTTGGGAGAATATTATTATATATTGTATATATTCTGTTTCGTTTCTTTACTATTACTGCTGCACTTAGCCAATTTCACCACAGAGCTACATAGGCATCATTTTATCAAATATTATATCCTGAAAATGTACATTTTGCACTTGTTTTTCTAACAAACTCTGTCTTCAAAAAATAAGAAATGATAGTAACGCTGTATGTTACGGTATAATCTGTTGCACTGACGGTGTACCACAGTACAGTATAACTACCAATACATATATGTAGGTACTAAACAAGTTTTGAAGTTATGGGATAAGGGGGTCACAAATGAAAGAATCTATACTGTAGTTAATTTTTAATTTATGGGGATTATTACAGGGTATATACAACCTACTGAGCAGTAATCTGGACCTTTGGGTGGACCTTTTCTTGATATTATTAAACTACTTGGCATCCATTCTATTAATATTACAGGGTACAGTATGGCCATAAAACTGATCAAAAATCTAGATGTTTTAGGGAAGATGTGGTGATGACTTCTGCATCACTTAAGGAAATGATAATAAATTATATTTGACCCCCAGACGGCTTAGAAACAACATCAAAATTGATTTTTTTCCCCAATAATTCAAGAGATTTGTGTTGTGTTCAGTCTATTTGTGTACTCTATTTATTATAGCTTGTGGCATGGTCCAGTGGTCAGTTGCCTCTCAATCTGGGAAACAGGGTCCAGTTCCCATTAGGAGCCAATTTCTCCCAAAGGGGATGACTAACAGTGGTTTAAATTACAGCCCACATACCCTGTAGCAACTAAATGTAACATGTGGCAGCTAGCAGTGCTTTAGATTACACCTTGTAAATAAAATGTAACAAGTGTATAACTACCTCATATATCTAACTTACTCTATAACTACAGAGAACAATATGAGAGCAGTCTATTTCAATTTCACTTGCCTAAAAGCAAACTCAGATCAAACTACTGTAAATTAACTACACAGTTTGCTGTCAGTCAAGTATATTAATCACATACATGAAGTGTATGCATTGCGATTCATATCGTGTGTTTTATCTCGCTATAATTGTATTCATTTCCTGGGATGATTGAGATGAAAAGAGGCCATGAATGGGAAGAGGTGAGCTTCAGACAAGGAGGTTGATATCAATTCCATTTCCGTGTGCCCAATACTGCACGTAGTGTTTATGTACATTGTTAGTAATGCTGTGTCGCTTTTTGACCCCCCCCCCTCAAATCTGCAAAATTTTTTAAGATGACCTGAACCCACACTACCCCTGAGACCTGTGGGTTGTGGGTTGACCCACACATCAGTAGAGTCAAGATAATGACAATTATGTTGTCTTATGACTTGTGGATACATACATCCCTATTCAATGCTATTCAGAGCACCAAAACATCATGTTGCTTTACAGTGCTTTTACCACCAATGTAATTGTATAGCAGGAGACAGTAGGGAGGAGCAGATACAGCATGTGTAGACATGAGGAGGGGAATACAGAATGCAATTTCAACCACCCCATTTAAAAGATAAATAAAAATATATTTGCTGTTAATATCAGAATTGTAATAAAGGTGAATGGTTGAATAGATAAATAACTATAACAATTTTCATTGAATATTATTTCCCTATGTCTGGCATGTCTTCAAAAGAGAGGAGAGAGGAGACAGAATGCGGTGGAGAGGAGAGCAGTGCAGAGCAGTGGAGAGGAGTCAGCATGAGAGCAACAGAGCAGAGAGTGGTAGGAGAACATGCTTTTTGAAGCTGAATAAGCACCATCGTCAAGTCTGTCAATAATAAAATCAAGGGGAAATAATCAGTAGACAAGTAGATCTCTACAATCTCTGGCTTTAGTAAGAGATGTCTTTCTGTACTTGTCATGGTAATGAGCAAAATCATTAGAGAAAGAAACAGTCAAGCACTCAGCTCTCGATTTCAACAGAGAATATCCTACATTATTATGCATGCAATGCATGAAATACACTTCACTTTCATTTATTTTGGTCTGTATATCTGTATATGTGTAACATCTTTAGTGATTTTCTTAATTTTCAGGGAAGTACTCTGCCCCAAGACACATTTAACTGAATTGGATACATGTCTGAGGGTCTGTTAATAGCAGATCATAACCATCTACAAAATTTAATTCATTCTGAGTTTAAATTTGCTCTAATATTTGGTTGGTAATAGCATATTCCTGCCTGAGGACCAAAACCTGCATGTGTTAGAGCTACATAACAGTTTTGACAAGGTTAGTACCAAGTTAAGTTTAGCAAGGACAGTAATGCCTTCATATTCTGGTCAGTCCTCATGCATGCATGGAAACACATGTCACACCCATCACAGTAAAGTCACCTCACCTCAACGAGAGGATGCCAGTGGGCGACAGGTTTTCGAGGATATGTGAGCATTTCACTCCAGTGGTCACGACCGAGGTTGTCTGCATCGTTGCCAACTCGACACACACCAATGACCTCATTATGGCCTACACTGTAGGTGCAGGGGGGAGAGAGAGAAAAAAATATTTACTCAACAGAAATGTATTTAAATCAGTTTACAAAATCATTACAATGTCCTTTGAAAATATTGCATGCAAACATGGATTAAAAATGAGTGATATACAAGAGGTGCAAAATATTGTAAGACTAATGGAAAGCTTTGTCAGGGCTCCTAACCGGTCATAGTCCATCACTGCAATCAAAAGGCTGATCTGCTCTATATTTTCTGGGGGGACATCAAAGACAATGGCCTCATTATAGACTGGATTCAAAGTGTTTCTCTTCGTCGATGTCTTCCTCTTCTTCAGTCTTCGACCTTCACACATCAGTGAGACCTTCACATATGGATCTATGGGGGTGAGAGAAACAGAGTGGGAAGACATTCATTTTCATTCAGAACGCCTGTGAAACTCTGTAGTTCCAGACAGTATCAGTTTTTAATTACCAGATGCACCAGTGATATCCATGGCCTTGAGATTTCGAGCCTTTATCATGGTAATGGTCAATCTGCCCGCAGTAGGCAAGTAACAGAGCGAAAACATCAAATCCCCGAGGTCCACGTTATCCTGAAAGACGAACAGAGCACATTTAGTCTCCCATGAGCTGTACATATATACCATATTATTCATTTTTGTTGTGCAATTATCTATTGCTTTTATATTGATAAAATAGCTTGACTCAAGCTAATAATAATGACATTATTTCTAATACTTTTCATTTCTGTACACCACCCAAAGGTGAAGAATAATGGCATGGCCATCTTACATTTGTTTCTGTTAAGGCACACTGTCTTCAGGCACATTGCTCAAATAAAACCCTTCCCCATTTTACCCAACACAGAGACTTCTGTTCAGCTACTGAAAGACAGAGGCTCATTTATCACTTGCTCTTAAAATAACTCCACTAAAGAAGTGAGAACCAGGAAAGCACACAAACGTGTCTGGAGGAGACAGCAACTCCTACAGTAAAATCTCCTGCTGATCGACTGGTATGAGGGTATGTCAGGGTCGGTGTTTTGTCATCTGCTATTAACTTTCAGTGTGAACCATTTGGAAAGGGAAGCTCGGTAAGTTTAATCAGTTTGTGAACATAAAACCTAAGAACTTAAAATATATCGTATCATGTTGATTTCGTAGAGCTGCTCCAGTAACTGTAGTTAAGACACTGAGATAATGACATCCAATTTCTTAGAGTAGACAGAAATGATCCTCATACAATTATGTGGCTAATTTCAAACAAATTTTTACCTTTGCAAAAGAGACCCTGGTGTAACACACAGTGCAAAGGTGTAGGTCTGCATATTTACAGTAGGGACACGTCCTTACCAATATTTGCCTACCATCATTTGAACAAATGTATATTTGATCATTCCAGTGTGGATCTAACCTAACTGCTGTGTTTCCCCAGCAGTTAGATTACTAACTGCTGGGGAAATGAGGGGGTTAGCCCCCCAAGTAGGAATCAATTTTGGCCCTGGAGGAAAACAAAATCTCCCCTGTGATCCCAACTATGGTCTCAAGATGGACAGGAAGGCTTAAGAGGAAGGTTTTTGTTTTCCAGAATTATTTAGGGACTTTAACAGGAACTCATTCTCTTATAGGTTTGATCCATGCTTTAATCAGTCATGGCCAAACTGAGTTGTTTTCTTGTTTTCAGTCAGTGTCAGTAACAGTGTTTTAAATGTGCATAAAGTTTTGAACATGAGCAGAAATCCTGTTGAAAC
This sequence comes from Pempheris klunzingeri, assembly GCF_042242105.1. Classification (NCBI taxonomy): domain Eukaryota; kingdom Metazoa; phylum Chordata; class Actinopteri; order Acropomatiformes; family Pempheridae; genus Pempheris; species Pempheris klunzingeri. The sequence goes on from NC_092012.1 coordinate 17,890,405, forward strand.
ACATAACAGCTATTAAAGTGTAGAGGTTTATAAATTAATTCAAATGAATGAATTTATGATTGATTGATGTGAATAGATACTGCATGCATGTTTAGTAAGGATACCTCCCCAAACAAAAGGCACATAAGAGGACTCAGAGGGGATAACATTGAATGAGAAAAGTTGATCTGCAAATATTTGAAAGCAATACAGAATTTGCTGCCTTGTATTCCATCAGATTTTGAATCGTCATCTGAAAACTAATCTGATTTTTTCTTCCTTTCTTTAGACAAAATCCATTATTTCTAACATTTATCAGAGTTGCTACGCATGCATGCCTCCTCTGTGATATGGCACTTGTTTTTTATCTGTAATCTGTGAGTGTGTGTGTGTGTTGACATTCGTCTTTTATTACAATCAGGATTAAGTATTCAACAAGACTATCGTATAAGACATTTTAATTTGCATGATGGATTAACTGACAACCCCTTCAGAAAATGCATTCCACATCCGAGAGGATATATGCTTCATGGTCCATGGTCTTTGTGAGATACAGGTGGGAAGAGAGAGATTAGTTCAGTGTTTCATGTGCTGCAGAATCCCTCCCAGGCAACAAATAGCATTTAATGCCTGCAGGTCGAATGTCACTGCAAATTTCTGATAAGCGTTGTCAGAACACACCGTATTTACTTGTGTCATACTGTACTTGTTTATGTTGTAGCACATTTAAAGACAAATAACATCAATCAAGCCACACCATAGCCATATTTAATGGTAATACATTAAATAGCTGTTGTACCGACACTGGCTTTTTCAAAATGATAAAACAACACACGTTCTTCCATCAATCTCTTTCTTTTGCTTCGCTAAATAAGCCAAAGCTGGCAATGAAACAACCATATGGTCAGTCCCACTGGCAATCATGACTGAATGATAATCCCATCATTCCTATCAAGTAAGTCAATGAATCTGCACAGTGATTACGAGAAATGGGCTTTTCAGCATTGCATTCAAAATGTCCTACCTCTGCACTGTTGTCCAAAGATGACTATTTATTATCTTGTTCATGAGGGTATATGTGTGGAGCATGTGTGCAAATCTATGAGAACAAGCATTTGTACAAGTGTAAGAGTCTGTGTGTACTGTGTGTATACTGTGTGTGTGTGTGTGTGTGTGTGTGTGTGCATGCGCATGAGCAGTGTGGTGTGAAACTGAAAAAAACTGAACAGTGTGAGAATGGAGCACACCAGATACTGTGAATCTCTGGTCCCCATCACCACCTGTCACATACCATTCTATTCTGATTGGCAACATTAATTAACAATCAATAATGAAGGGCAGAAGTGTCAGCACTGCCCCACAAAACAACCAGAAGTTGAGAGATTACACAAAATATCAATAATTTTGTCAATATCAATATTCCCCTCAAGTCTTTATCCGACACACTGACAGAAGAAGTATCTTCATCTCCTCCTCACTCACCGTCTGTGTCTTGTTGTGGGTCCCAAATCAGCTGTCTTATGGTAAACAAAAGAACACCCATTAAGAACTGATGTCTAGACACTGCCTTTATGCTCATGGCACAGCTCTAAATTGTTTTCTCCTTTGGATAAATTCTTCACCATTGTCGACATTGTTTTATATATTTTTTTGCAGAAATGTAACATGAGCTTTCAAGATAAGGACAAATGTAAGTGCACATCGCTGTGATCTGACACAGGCCTCTAACAAACTGGCCACTGTAACAGCAGAGAAGCACACTGAAATATGCATGTACTTGCTCAGCCAATCTGTGCAAGTCCATCCATTCCCCATGACGCTGAATACACACAGTGCAGAATCATGACCTACTGGCAATCAGACATGACCATAAAAGAGCGTGGGCATCACCCTACTTATGGGTTGTTGCTTGATTTTGCTTTATGAGAGGTCAAATAGATTGCATTGGAGCAAGGCTCTGTACTTTCCAAACTTTAGATGCTGCACTGACCAAGTTGTTGGTGCCCCTATCACAAACTACATCGTAACAACAGACCAGCACTATACAGTAGAATAGTTCACTGTTTTGCACTTAGTTTACAAGAGAATAGTGTTTTATCCATTTGCATTTTTTATATTTTACTTGTACTGTTTAGAGACCCATATAAATGAGCTAAGCTGAGCTAAGTTCACTTGAGTTGAGGAGATGATACCCAATGAGTGTCAATAAACCGCAAAGCTGCACCTAAACTAAATATTTAACTTTCTGTTTTTTCAGGATCTTCATGCAGCTCTCTCTAAGCCCCTCGTTTTTTTATGGCTCTGAGTGACTCTTCCATTTCCTATGTTCACTGTACTGTGAAGCCATCGTGTCCATCAATATCATACACAGAAGTGAATGCACCTCCTGTATTGACATCTACTATTTATATGCTACTTATTTTTGTCACTTTTACATACTCAAAACCCAGTTAGAATTTGTACATGTCAGGAAAGTGGGACACAGCTGCTGACTTTGTGAATGCCAAGTAGGGCTATGATAGCTATGTATATGGCTATGCGCTTCGTGCATGGCCAAGCAGGGCATGTAGATTTCAGTGCAGTAACCGTGGTCAAGCAATGACTGCTGGAGGGATCCATGCAACCCTTCTTTGCTTTCAGCATGTACAGGCTGCACAAATATAGCAGCTGGGTGAAGCAGGAGGATACAGTGTGTATGTGTATGCTTGACTGTGTGCAGAGAGAGATTGAGACAGACAGAGAGCGAGAGAGAGAGAGAGAGGCAGAAAGATTCTGGCCACCAGTATTTTTAGAGGCCATGAGTAGGAAGCTGTTTTCGGCGCACTGTGTGTGAGACTTTGTGTATTAAACTATTAACTGGCAAGCTGATATTTGCTGAAATCAGAAGCCTACATAATAGACAGGTACGCCGAATGCTACAATTTTGAGCTCAACACTGAAGTCTCAAACATTCAAAAAAAAATATGGACAAATTTCCAGATTTAAAAATAAAAAACCAGATTACTCTTCATTCACCGTGGGCTGTAGATAGTACGGACAAATCAAGAAAAAAAGAAAAGAAAAATACAACTGCTTGTCAGCCTTACAGTCCCCTCACTACCCACCACAATTTTAACAAAAGAATTAGATGATCGTGAACATCATTAATGTAATTCAATTTTCAAAATTCATAATCTTTAAATGTATTATCTTCAAAAACAAAATTGCATTCACTGACATCCAGCGGGCTGTCATTGCTAATATCTTTCCGGGAAGCAGCTCCAAGGTTAAACTAATTCTACTTGGCTTCCTGGTCCTTCATAATTAGCTGCCTGACACGTGCTCCTATATTGCTTTGCCTCTTGTCACACATCTGCCATTATCTGTGTTTGCATTACAGCTGCCTACTTTTGCTTAGCTTCCTCTCATATTATTTTTTTCTAGGTCTATCCCTTACAACTGGGCAGAGACACCTCAGCTCTGACCTCACCATTATTACAATGTAAAGTTTATCATAATACTTCCTTGAGTGATTTAAAATTAGCCAGTACCGTCTTTTATATTATTGGCATAATGGCCAAATGTAACGTGTGTAGTCAAGTATAACTCTATGTGTTTGTCCACCATACCATAGGAAAAATGTAATACATTTCATCAGTAAGGAAAAGGACTGTCAGCTAGCTCGCCATTTAATCTGTGACCTGTGCAGTGCGGTTTACACATAACTTGCTGTTGGCTCTTTGCAGAAAAAAGTGTGCCAGTGAACTGCAGCCTTGCAAGAGACGGCAACCTGACAGAAATAAATAAGGGGACAAAATTCCCTTGGGCTAGTTATTTCAATGACCTTCAGATTTTCAAATGCTGTATTTGATTTCAGATCGTTCCACGGTTTGATAGAGGGGATCCAGTTTTACTGCACGGAGCAGTGATTTTGAAACCGTATAACCCAAACTCTAGTTTCAAACTGCACACATTACACATTACATTAAAATGTGAAGAAAATAATTCAAAATGTCTTGTAGTGCTCAACCCCACAGATAAGCCCTGTACAAAAATAGTCAGTTTTCAGTAGGATGTGGACATGACTGATCATCAGGTTCACATTCTGTTTGAGTCTGATGTTTTATAATATATAACTCTGTGTCATAATCTGCTCTTTTTAGGAATATTTTTCCGTGTGTCATTCATTTTATTTTGTATATACATGTGGGAAGAATGTGCTCAGATAGTCAATTCTAGACGATTATATGGCTGTTAAACAAATTCACCACTATCAAAACATGTTCAACAGATGCCTTTCAGATGTATTTCTGCTCTTGAAAAGCAAGACTACCATCTGGCTGCTATAATAGGATTCATTCACAGAAATGATACACAGTGGAGCAGTCGTTCTGAATGAAAGCATGAATGATTATCAAAATTAATATGAAAATTAAGCGATGCGGCTTTCTCTTCTCTGTCTCAAAACAGACAGAAAAACATGTCAACAGGTTTTAAGCTTTTCGCAGGTTTCTTTTCTCAGCTGAATTACATACATCACGTCACTACAGTGGCTATATTTAGCCTGGATTGGCAGGTGGATCAGTAAGACGCACAAATTCAGGATACTAATAAGCTTTCTAAACGGGAAATAACTGCAGTGCAGACCAGTCATTTGCATATGCAGGAAGGAAGGGAGCTGCAGGTGACCAACGTGGACACCAGCGGAGATAGAGGATGCTTTGCTTGTTAGATAAATAAAAGACAGACACAAGCCGCTGCTCAGTCATATGGTTGCATTCTGCTTTATATATGGTAAAACTGATTAGCTAAATTGTACCAGGTAGTTGCTATTACAGTTAAGCAATTATCAAGGTGTTGTCTTAAAGAAAAAACTACAGTAAATTGCAACTTGGGTTTTTATTTCCCCGAGATCAGGACGTTGTTTTTTTTGGTTATGATAACATTGCACTCACAAGAGATGTTGCTGATATTTCTGAATGCTTTGACATTTCTAAAAATAGCTCTCCCAAGGCAACAAACCTGAGCTGTCAGACAGGGTGTAAACAAATCCCACATGTCCGTCAAACTTATTTGAAAGAGAAACAAAAGGTCATTTATGATCCAAACTGTCCATGGTACACATTCACCATAGTTCACAGACTTACTGACTGTGATCATTGCCCCGCTGGACCTATATTTAGCAGTGTTGCCATGTTTCAGCCAAGATATCAGCAGTTGCTCTGAGAAGTAAAATGTTATCATATCAAGTAGAATCACAGACTAAAAGCTATAAAAATGTAACCCATGTTGTGAAAAAAAAATGTTCCTTTAAATAGCTGTGCCTCATTGATCTTGTTTCACTGACCTCCTCGGGATGAAATGAGATGTCAGCAACAATCAATGGGAGGGAGTCTTATTAATGCTAGTTTAGCAAACAGGATCAATTCCACATTACAGCTCTCACACTGAGATGGCTGTCAATGAAGCGATCACTGAAGGTATATACCCGTAAATATCTATGCATATATTGTCTTTTTACACAATAGACTCAGATATTAGCTGTACAAAGCGTCACTAACAGGAAAAAATATTGAGACCCTCATTACGTAGCCCTAAAATGTTCCCACTCCCTGTGCCTAAAGCTGTAATTGGTCCTCAAAAAGACAGACGTACCAGATCACACACACACACACACATTTAATAAGGTAAGATGGCAGGAGGCTTTAAATCCTGTTGACCTTAGGGAGTTTCAACCTGGATTTAATTTACATATGTTTAAAAAAAGGGTGGTCCCAGCAGAGAGCACTGAATTTGAAAGTAGTGAGCCATGCAGTAAATGTGTTTTCCTAACAAAATTGTTTCAATGTCCTTCGTCTGTATCAAATGACTGTAATATGTACAGATATTATAGCTGTGACAAAACAAATTTTGTTAAACAGTTATCTAAATGAATGCATCTGCAGGGTTTTTTCCATTTGTGGAACCACAGAGGAGTCTCTTGGGTTTAGTCTGGCTGAGCTGGTTTTTGGTCCCTGCAACTGCTGCAGGAGAGGTGGCTTGGACAGGCCCAGTCCCCAGCACAGCATTTTATACTGTGTGAGTTATGTCAGGTTGCACACTGTTCAATTTAATTCAATTCAATTCAAAATGTTACAAATGTTATAAATAATGACAAGGAATAAATGCACTGTATAAAAGTTATGTATCAGTACTGAAATGTATTGTTAGTAGAGACAGAAAAATCCTTTTTATTCTCAAAGAGTGACCTATTCACTTTACCTACCAACTAATTCTTCTCTTGATTGTTCTGAGCTGACAGCTCAGTGTATTTTGCAGCCAGCTTTATTTCACGCTTTATACTGTCAGTAAGAGACAAATTTTGCTGAAATGAAGGTCTCAAATGTGGATCAAATACGTAGCTCTCAATAAATGCAGCAAATCTGTGAGGCTTAATATAACACAGTTTTCCTTTGGTGCTAATAATTCAAAGTTAAAGACAACAAAGCTTATCGAAAAGAACATGGTATCATTTTGACTTTAGTGCTGACTCACCGAGGAGACGTACTGGATGTCCCGGCACACCTTCGTCTCTCTAGGGAAATCTGCCAGATCCAGGAAGTTGTCCACAACCACTTGGCCAATAATATCATGGCGTGAAAATCGGTCGAAGTCATAGACACTGAAGTGAAGTTTACGTGTGGGAAGCTCAGAGTACGCCACAGGAAACAGAAAGACCTCATCAAACACAGGGTTCAGCGTCTTGCGGTGTACCTTGGTCTGGTGCTTGGTCATACGATCAGGAAGCAGGTAGATCTTAACATAAGGGTCAGAGGTACCGGAGAAATCCTTGGCTGGGAGGTCCTCTGCCTTGTGGATCTTAACTATCAACTGTTCCAGGTCACAGTCAAATCTGAGGATAAAGTGGAGACGCCCACAGCCGCTGCCTCTGCGACTGCCTTCATCTCCCTCGAGGGAGCGCTGTTTGTACAGCTCAGGTTTGAGGCGGCCGAGGCCCAGGCCCATTCCAGTGAGAGAGTCCTGCCTTTGGAATTGGGCCACATTGAAGTCTGGGTTGGAGAGGTTCATATGTCTGCGAATGGACCCTTGTCTGTGGGCACAGGAAATCAGCAACAACAATCATTAAACCACATCAACAGTTTGAATCATGAAAAGTGCCCTGTATTTAGCCAGGCCGAAAATAAGGGTGTGAAGGTTAGATGGTGACATGGTGTGTTAGTGTGACCAGCTTTCAGGCCGGAGATCAGAATCCACATCCTGTCACAGACCTGCAACTGATGTTTGTTTTTTCATCTCAAGCATTTTTTAGTTGCCTAACCCTAACCATACCTTAACCATAATTTTATTGCAATAACCACAATCTTTCCTTTAACCTCGAACATAATGTACTTTGAAGCCAGGTTTTTAAGTCGGCTGTGGAAGCAGAAGTTTTTCTCAATGGAAAATCTAGAAGTCCTGACTAAGGAAAGTAAAAAATCTTATACTGACCCAATTTCAGACATCGAGTGACCCGAGGGTGGGGGCTCGGTGGTCTGCCTCTGCATACGGGGATTAGTGTGAACCCCATTTTCCCGGCTTTTACTTTGGGCGTCCAGTGGGATATCTGGGGATGTGTGACTGATCTTCATAGCTGCCTCTGGTGTGGCCATGACCACAGGTGGTGGTGATACAGGAGTCACCGGAGCCTCCACTGATACCACAGACGCCACAGGAGTGGGCTCTCTGGCGATAGAGCAGTGTGATGACTCACGGCGGTTGTGCGTCGGGGGGTCCACGGCTGTGTAAACTGGCTGCCTGGGTGCAGGCTGTGAGGGCAGAGGGCTCATGCTGGGGTTGAGGTGCCCGTGGGCCTCTTTGGTGGTGGGGGACAGCCCACGCTCCCTCCATGGTATCCAGCAGAGCTTCCAGGAGACAAATAGGGAGACCCCAAACAGGGCCAAGCCGCAGGCAGTCACTACCAGTGACAACAGACTCACCGATATATCTGAGAAGGGAACAAGAGAAACAGAAAAAAAAGGATCTGACAATGAATTGAACAAATTTGCCCTCTGCTTTGTTACAAAGCTATACTTTTACAGCGTTACCATTGGCATCAGTAGCAATATTTATTTATTAAGTAATATGAAAACCCTTTTTAAAAAATCATAGTGTTATTAGAATAACACTCATGGGTATGTGATATGTCAGGCTGGCATTTCATACATTAAAGAAGACAAATCAAGCTTCTTCGCACCACCTAACAAAAAGCATGATTTATTATAATAGTCGAGTAAGCTTTTTGTGGGATTTTCTCCTCTTCTTTTCTTAACTGTTACAAAGAATCCTCGACAATATTAATTAGGATTAACTACATTTATTTAATTGTCCTCCTGAGCCTTATAGCTGTTCCCCAAGTGGAGTGTGTGCCGTGCTTTTAATTTCCAGTCGTTTGTTGATAAGAGGAGGAACTGTGTGTTAAAACAAAAGCAGCCTAAAAAGCAGCGTAAATGCCTGTTCATACTGGAATACTGTCAAGAGGGCGAGCTGCTTTATCGACATCAATTTAAAATATAAAAACAGTTTTGGAAAGTAAAACTGAGGTTTGAAGCTCTTTATATTGAGCCTGTGGTTACAATTGTATAAAAAAAAATTAACACTGACAAAGAAAAATGGCCAGCTTGTCAACATTAACACTGAGAGGTAGAAACCAACTTATTTTGTTTGTCAAGTGGAAAAGAAAGGCTAGATAGCCATTAACACACAATAAACACAAAGCAACCAAATTTGTGTTAAAGTAAGCATTAAAATGGGCAGATTTAGAGGAGAATTTGATACTGTGTCAGACACAAACATTCGCAAGAAATCTCTTCAGCTAGTCATACAAAGCACATACCAGCAACATGTAGATAACAGTTTGATAAGCTACGAGTCATTTAGCCAGTTATAAAACCCAACCAGACAGACCAGTCTTCTGTAGTATTACTTAAACCATGCACTTCTCAGCAAAAAAGGTCAAGGCAACTATCATGCATACCATATATGAATGTTAATGTACTTGTGGGCAGGAGCAGCAGCAGTGGCTGTGGGAGTATAAACTATTTACAGGAGTATCGCACCAGGCTTTGGTCTGTCAAGTAAGAGTTTATGGTTTCAAAGCATGACACTGAATATTCCTGCAGTGCATTTGTTTACACCAGCACAGGGTGCGCAAGTCCCCATGGAAAGGTTGGTGAAGTGTGAACCAACAGAGTCATCAAGGGCTTTCTGAATCATCTCTATCCTCAAGAAGTGGGTGACTTTTCCCAAAAGAATTCTTTTTTGAAAGATATATCATAGGAACTGCTGCAACACAACAGAGAGAAAGGTTCTAATCTATGCCTCTGTACAATAATGATATGCATTTTGTTAACTTTCTTATCAGTCGAAGGAATTTATATCATCATGGCAAATAGAAGGAGTACCTAAGTATTAAGATTTAACCCTTGTGTTTTGTTGAAATTTGCTTTACTTCTTCATTCTTTTAGGTTCCCACAGCCCTCAATGCTTTATTACAAAATATTTTTTCACTTTAAACACATTATTTCTGATTCTGAACAACATAAGTAATAATATATACTAAAACATACTAATTATTCATTTAAAAGATCTCTGTGTCAGTGTTAGGTCATAAACTAACTGTATCTTTAAAGCCACAGGCCATGTTAATGCGCACTGATGTGATATCAGTGGTGCGCTGCTAAAAAGAAACCTGAACATGATTTATGATGTGAAATAAAAAGAAATTGGTTTCTGAGTAGTACCACAAAATACTGCCACATCATATGTGAGTTTGCAGTGAGGATAAAAATATTTCTTCGATAATGTTTAATGTCTCTTGCAGTGAATTTTATGTTTGTTATCATCTGGTTTCATTTGAAAGTTAAAGATTCAGAAGCAGTCCAGAACGGTCTTTTGATGAACTACTCATATCAGCAAATGGACTTAATCAGTGAGCATGTAGGCCATGGTATAACAAGGACTGAGAACATTTCTGTGATTCGCTTTTTTGAGCTTATCTCAGTGAGTATTTATCAAAAACATACGCGTTCTTCTGTATATGCTGTGGCCCCTCCATCTGTGTGTTTATGCTTGAGTTTTTATGAGGCAGAAAGATTGATTGATTACTGAAATTTCACAGGTCACAACATAGCACATCTATAGCACAGTCTGCACGTGAGCGATATGGTGTCCACTGCATCTTAATCAAATCTAATCTTAAGCAGTAACCTTTCACAAACATCCACTGGAGGGTGGCCGCTGCCTTGCAATCACCAGATAATGATGAGTGTGGTAAAATAGTAATAAGTAGCATTGCTAATATTGTTCTGACCTCTAAAGGCCTTCAAGTCCAGATCATTTGGCCATCAAGAAAAAGGCTACATTTATTGTCATACCAATGTATGTACATGACAGGACAGCACATGTGTGACCATTTTCGCCACGTTTTGCCCACTACTTCTCTAAATGAATGGGATAGGGCCAGACAACATAATACTCATACATACAGTTGCAGGTGGTTACAGGTGTATTGGAAAAATTTACAAACTTTCAACTGTGTTCAATGAACAACTTAAACAAGAACAATTAAAATAGCTCAACACAACTAATATTACAGGTGGTGTCTCCAAACAGAATATGCCACTTTTAATAACTACTGCAGTCTCAAAATTATTAAATCCCTTCTTGATTAGCACCTTTAGTACTTTGTAGTGGATCCTTATGCTCTTCTGACCTGCTGCAAATGTGATGCATAGCCAGACACCAGGTTCTGACAGCGTTCCTGAGGAATCTCTGCCCATTCCTCATGGGCAATAGCCTCCATCCATCCATTCATCCATCCATCGTCTATACCGCTTATCCTTAAGGGTCGCAGAGGAGCTGGAGCCAATCCCAGCAGACTTTGGGCGAGAGGTTGGGAATACCCTGGGCTGGTTGCCAGCCAATCACAGGGCTGACATACAGAGACAGACAACCACTCACACTCACACCTATGGGCAATTTAGAGTCACCAATTAACCTAACCTGCATGTCTTTGGACTGTGGGAGGACGCCGGAGTACCTGGAGAAAACCCACACAAGCACAGGAAGAACATGCAAACTCCACACAGAAAGGTTCAAGGTTCAAACCACAAATCACAATAGCCACCAGCTCTCAAATATTCATGGGTTTGTGGGATTCAATTCAGTCACTCTCGTATCTTCCAGGACTTTTTCTTAAGCCTTGGTGGACCCTGAGGTATGCTTGGGATCATTGTCCAGTTGGAAGGTCCAATGATGCCCAAGCTTCAGCTTCCTCATAGACGACATGAAGTTTCCTCGTAGGATTTCCTGATACTTGATTGAATCCATCTTGCCCTCAAAACGTGCCAGAAGATGCAAAGCAGCCCCAGAGCATCACTGAGCCATCGCCATGCTTCACTGTATGCAGGGTGTTCTTTTCAGCGTATGCCTCATTCTTCTTCCTCCAAACTGATCCATAGACCTGTAAAGTTCGTTGCCGTTGACAGCTTCCTCTTTCTGCCCCGTCCAGGTAGTGCAGCCAGTGCTCCTTTAGCTTGGAACTGGTGAACTATGTGTCCAGCAGTATCTCTAGGAACATTCAGTGCCTTTGCTATCTTTTTATATAATTTTCCTTGTTTGTGCAAGGCAGTGATCTCAACTCTTAACTTTGTGAACAATTTTCTTATCATATTAGACTTATATTTCTAACATGCAACCAAATGTCTCTGTGAACAAACCCCTAGCCAGTCTGAGTATTTGATGTGTTCTATCTCAAGCACACCTGATGCAACTAATGGCACCCTTGATTAATTGCGTCAGGAGACAGGAGACAACAGCTAAATTAGAGTGAGTGCTCTTATGAGGAATTCAGGGGGTAGAATAATTTTGAGGCTGCAGTAGTCATTAAAAGTGATATTTTGTGTTGAATTCAGTGAAACCACTTGCAATATTATTTGTGTTGAGCTATTTCAATAGTTCTTGTCTGAGTTGTTCTTTGAACTCAGCTGAAAGAACTTTGCCAATACACCTAATTTGCAATGGAAGTTGAATATTTTTGAGTGCAACTGTACGTCAATTGAAAGAGGACTGTAATCATTTCCCCTCTTGCCATCTTGCCATGTAGTGATCCTTCCTGCTTTACTACAGTGGGAAATGTGGGGAATCTACGGTCCACACTCCACAAGTTCAGCCAAAGCTAACATTAATCTGTGATGGACAAATTAAATGGGTATTTCAAAAGCAATGCTCCTTTGAGTACAAAATTCCCCCATGTCTCCCTTGAAATTGTTTCCCTGCTGAGCTGTAGTTGGGGGATACTGACACAAAGAGGGAATTTTGTTCTACAAAAACCTTGGACAGTTGCCATTTCATTTGGCTAACTCAGGCTGCTGAAGCACCACATCATATCATATTTATACGGAGGAGGACAGAGGAGTTGCAATCACATCACTACTAGTACGGACAGGAGGAATGATTACAGCGACCAATAACTTCTTCTTGTGTAAGGGTCTGTGAGTACTGCATTTAGCCAGGCTTGGACATTTCAAATCCTATCCTATCAATCCCCTCAAAGGTTTTAATGATTATTTATGATGCTGAACTAACAGACACATATCAGCTGCCTAGCAATCTCATAGTCTGCATCAGTGGAGCTTGTGGTAGATGCTCACATGTTCACTTGATAATATTACCGACATTAGGGGTCAGGGGGTCACTGCTGTCTCATTTTGAAGCAGTATTACATGTAATTATCAAATGTTCTGTGATCACATTATTGACTTTTAGTGAAAGTGCACTTACTTACACTTCTTACATATTGATTCTTTTCTATATTCTCGTATGATGCTAAATAATGCCAACAAATCAAAGGTAACAATTAGCCTATTCTTAGATAGTTGAACACTGTTTTACTATAATATTATTGTAAAATAATATTCATGTGCAAAGTGAACTGTTGCCCAGCAACAACTGTTGTGTGAGAAGATGGTCTGAAGCTGTGAGAACATTGTGAGGGTACAAACTATTCTTATTTTGTAATAAAAACCTGTCCAGTGATGGTAATGCATTGTTCATCTATTGAACCGTCTCTTGCAGAACATTTTGAGAAAATTCACACTACAAGTCTGTGCTTACAGTAACATTCTGTGTATAATGCTAATGAATTTCAATCCCTGCATGACTGCTGTAACGTTAATTTAATTTACTGCAGTGAATCTGTCTTTGAAAAGTTTAGGCTGCTTTTAAAATAGCCTTAGTCTGCTGTATCATCCTAACCATGTCTATTATTGGCTAAGGCTCATTCTCTGCCAGGGCAGTGATACAGACTTATTCCAAGTTTATATGCTGACTGTGCAACAGACTGTTGGTTGCCTACAGTAATAAAGCTAAGGGATTTTGTATTTGTCCATTTAAAGTCAATGTTGATGAAGATTTGAAAGGATTTTTTTTTTTAAAAAACCCAAATAACTCAAAAGAAAAGCAATTCGTATATAATCAGTGTAATGAGTAAAGTTATCCCATTTCACTAACGATTGCTTTTCCTGAGTAACAACCCTCACATTGTTTAGAACATTGTGCGACTTTATTAGCCAAAAACTCCAGGATTTCAAGGAAATGCATGCCAATAAAGATAATAATCATAATAAACATAATGAGCATCGTGTCAAGTAAGGCCGTTACGATTACCAGAATAGAGAATATGCATAGATGACTACAGTAGTGTCTTTTTTGTTACGAGCTGACAAGATCATCATGTGTCTTTTCAGTGACGAACTGACTTTATGAAGAGTTTAGTTAATTAAGTTAAACAACCTGTGGTTTGAAAAGATAGCACCAATACTTTATCTTTGGACTGTAATTAACACTGGCACAATCATACATATGTGTAAATTAATTTGTAACACAGCGATATGGTGCACGTCAGGAACACAAACAGCTTGTTAATCTCACTGTTTTGCAATAAAACCATGTACATGTGATTGTAACAGTCCAGCGTAACTTTAATCTAAAGCAAAACACACTATTCCCCTCCTGTGTCACAGTACACTGTAGTAATATGAAGATAATATTACCATTAAGTCTTGTGGAACTGTTGCTATGCCCTCAGTGAGGCCTGATGAATTTCAAGTAAACAATGTTCTACAATCATCACATTTCATCCTTTCATCCGTTTATTTTCAGGTTATTGCACTCTATAACATCAGACATTCCTGGATATCAAGATATGCCACTAGATTTTTAACTGAAATAGTTTGTTGTTTTAAATTATACAGCCCAGCATTTTGACATTTTTTGAAACATCCCATCTCCTCCCACTTACACAGCTGTATACAATTTCAGTGGTGTTTCTGAGCCTTTGATGATGTTTCATTTTATTGATATGACAGACAGGATTTCTCATCAAGAGAAAAAAAATGTTTTTAAAAGTAACTCAAATTACAGAACATCTTATGCAATCAGGAATCGTGCCTGGTGAGCTTTACAAGCTGTAAAACTTTGTTAGGTCATTAATGTGCTTATTAGTTAAAAGTAAATGAGACAATTTGTCAGACATGTAAAGACTGTTTGGTTTCAGTCACAACACATCTCAAAAGACTAAAATAATGAAATGCGTATTGCGTTTTTCATTACCCATCCTCCAAATCCAACAGCACTGCCTAAAACAGGACCAGCTCTATGTGCGTGGGCGCTGTCATAAGACCTCACACGGGAACTCAGACAAATTGTCCTTTCTGTGCTCTGAGATTCTGTGAACACCAGAATATGTGTGATTTGGGAGAATAATGTGGAGAAATTGAGGGACTTGCCATCTGAGGACACTGAGCCCACAGTTAGCTTGGCAGGCCGCCCAGGTGCTGCCTTTCAGAGAGGAATCTATAGACATCTGGAAGGATTCAGAGACTGCATCACAACAAAGACGGAGGACCAATTTTAGAGCACAGGATCTTCAAAGGTGCAATAGTGTAGGAGGCGAGCAAGTGCTGAAAAAGCAATATCTGGAGCTTCTACCTCATGAGATGCTGTTCTTTGCCTTAATCATACCTCTCTGTGAGGAAAGCTGAATTTATACAATAATTGAAAATTAATTTTCTCTTTGTAGCACAGGTAATATCAACACAGAGTACACAACATGGTGTACTGTTACACGTGAGTGGTTGTGATGGGCTGTCCTCTGGGCCCTGACTACAGCTGGTTTCTATCCTCACAGGATGTTACTGTAGTTGCATTGACCTGATGGTCTACGTCGAACTAATTAGATGACAATAATTAAAAGCAGCAGTGCTTTGAATCCGGCTGTGGGAACAAGTCAGTGTTGAGTTTTAGAGAAGTTCTTTTACATTTTGGGAAATATGCTTATTTACTTTCTTGCCTAGATCCTAGGACAAATGATAGATACCACCTTCACCTTAAATATTCATCTCCAGTCAGTGGCCGGTTAGCTTAGCTTAGCATAAAGACCACAAAAAGAAGGACACGGGGAGTCTGGATTACCCAAAGGTAATTCAATTAGCCTACTAGCACTTCTAAAGCCCATCGCTGAACATGTTGAATCTCATTTGTTAAAGTTGTGCTTTTATGAGGGTCGTGCCATAGCTAGCTAGCTATGTTTCCAGTCTTTGTGCTAAGCTAAGCTAACCGGCTGCTGGCTTTAGCTTCATATTTAATGGACCGTAGTGAGAGTGGTAATGATCCTCTCATCTAACTCCCAGTAAGAGGACTAATAAACATATTTCCAGAAATATCTAATTATTCCTTTAAAGGTTTTACAGTTTACATGAATGTTGATTTCCATACGAAGAAGGGAGGAATATAATATTCGTTCATCTTTACACAGTGTATTCCAATTACTTACTTGTTAATTTATCATTCTGATTATCTTTCTGTTATAGAACTAGGCGTTCTCATGAGATGGTCACAAACACATCGCCATTTTAAATAGCCTATAATAAGAAATATCAGTATGGCTTTCAACTATTGTGTTTGTGAAAACACATAAATGTTCATGGGCAGGACCCATGACAAGCACACTGAATCCAAACCTTGAACTGTGGATCAAAGGGTGTCGGACCTTTGATATTTTCGCCACCTTTTTCTACTTCCTTTGTCATTTTATTATGGGCGCTGCCACCATGCTGGGTGACACATGCCAGCTGGAACTGAAATTAAATCTTATAGGCAAGCCATCCTGATAGCTAACTCCACCACAGCACCTACTATTGCAATTCCACCTTTCAAACTGTCAGTGCAAGACATGACAAGATTGGCCTATATGATGAATGAGGGAGGAGGAGAGAGCTGGGAGACTGGGGGATGGAGGGGAAACAGGAGGGAAGGGTTGAAGGGAAAAGGCTGCAGAGGGGGACAGCAAGAGGTAAAGAGTGGGAATTCACAATCATGCAAACTAAAGGAAGTAATAATGACTTGAGTAGATAAATGGAGGACTGCAGTCGCTGTGCTGTTACTTTGCTTGTTCTCTCCCTTCTTCACACTCACTCACACACATGCTCGCAGGATGGTTAGCTTTAGGAGGTGGCAATGATGAAGCGTGACTCTCTGGTCACATTAATGCTTCACGCCCTCTTCTGCAACACTGATCTACCTAAAGTTCATTATATCAATCCATTAAATGTTGCACGGTGCCCATGGGCTTTAGGGGAGCAATCTGAGGTAAACTTCCAAAGAAGTGGGATGCAGAAAGTGTGTTACTGCCACCGGCGAGCTCAGGTACAAGAACAACTCATTCCAGGGAAGAGAACACTGCCTATAGCTGCATGCACTTTAATATGATGTGTCATTATGTGTGACTGCACGACATCACTGCCGGCATCTGTGCACAGCAAGTGTGTGTGCGTGGAGAATGAACTCGACTAATGCCACGAATTTTTGAATCTTGCAGAATGTGAACTCACGTGGATAAAAAGCATTTAAGATTTAAAAATGTTAGACCTCGAATTTCAGCAGAGGCTCTGTCCGCGCAAGTGCGTTTTGGCAGCAAGAGAAATTACATAATTAAACTAGATAATTAGTGTGAGGAAATTGGTGCAGATCGAATTCACGAACAAAAGGATGTCGGTGGTGAAAGCGCTCGAACCAGCAGCTCGGATCACCTATTTAGTTTTAGGGCGCATGACATTCAATGGAAGAAGTCACATGCGCCTTCACTTCAGTGCACCCGTTGAGTCGAGCGTGCAAATGATGCCTCACCTGAATCCGTGTAGCGTGGCCTGGCGAGGTCTCGGAAATAGTAGATAAAATCCAGGCAGTGTTCGTTGTTCACTTCCCCCTTCGAGCAAAGATCTGACAGGAGTTCAAGTGCCTTTTGACAAATCTCGTCATCTCTGTCTCCAGGCATTTCCCACCAGCATCCTCACAAATGGAGGGTCTCTTAGGCACCACCACCACCACCACTACTACTACCACACCACCACACCACACCACAGCGCCCGCGTGACAGTCACCTATTCCACGCCGCTCAGCACGGCTTCTGGAGTCAACCACGCGGCACGCCTACCCACGCGATGGAGTCGACGCAGAGGCTCTGCTTCAGAAAGAAGGCAGAAACACGGGTCCGAGTGGTCCGCGAAGCCAGCAGCCTTTCCCACATGTGGAGCTCGGCCAGCTTTTATGAAACACTCAGCCCCACGGTCCCCTCACACCGCTGCTCTGCTCGAAAGCCACCGGTTGAATCCACACATCGCCACTGCGGCGCCGTGCGCTGTCCAAGGTGCTGAGATGTGTATGTGTGTGTGTGTGTGTGTGTGCGCGCGCCTCAGAGCCGGACTCTCGCTACAGTGAATCTTTGCAGCTGGAGGTCTGTGGCCATCGAGTCCAACCCCCCCCCTTCCTCCTCCTCCTCCTCTTCCTCCTCCTCCTCCTCCTCCAAGCTTTCAAGCGATAACAGGCTCAGGAAAAGTTGAGCAGCATTTTACTCCATGTGGAGAGAGCTGCATGTGAGGGCAGGACTACCTGTAGCGGACGCCGATCACTTCACGACAAAGCTGGTGTGGTTTTACGTGCCTGCACGTGGCCAATCAGAGAATGGCATGATCTGGGGTTTTGCTTTTTTTTTTTTTTTTTTTTCGTTTTGTGAAATCAGTTCCTTTTTTTTGATGCAACAAGCGAGATATAACTACCTGCTGATGTAATGATGCACACGTAAGTTTAGACTAAATTAATTTAAAGGAGACGCACCAGTAAAACCAGTGCATCGCAGTGGAATCCTTGTCACCCCCCCCCCAGCTGAAAACAATGATCTTCACACTGAGCTCTTCGTGTTGTGGCCCCTTCCAAGACAGCCGCTGCTATGCATTCATCTGCAGTGACGTCCATGATTTGTCTTCCCATACACTGAACTAATTGGGAATTAGGAATGCCCGTGCAAGGGGCGAGAGAGGGGGAGCGTTTATTTATCTCCCTGTCTTTATTTTTTTATTGGTCCAAATCGTCTCTGAAGTGCTCACAGCATAATTATAATCAACAGCTTCATAAATGTCTCCTTGGGACAATCAATGTCAATATTTCGAAGAGCGTGCACTGCTCTGCTGTCATTCCTGGTATGCAGTCACTCAACCGCACAGTAAGTAGTCTAAAGGCAAACAGTCAATTTCACCTTCATTTCAGTGATTGACAACCCCAATATGCATTGAATCTGTGTGGTTTCAGGGCGCATACTGTTACACTTGAGTGGAAAAAGTAATAGCCTGGGCTCATCTATGTGTATGTGGGCTTATCTATATAACATAAACACACACTGAGGAATAATTTCTTGTATGATGTAAAACGGGGCTTTGATGCAGTGGGGATGTATAGAAATCATTAATGAGATTATTGGACAAAGGAACGAGAACAAAGATGATGCCAACAGAGTGAAGAGTGTAACAGAATTTCCTCATCTAAATGCTTTTTATTGATGTATCGGTACTTCAGGATCTGCCACATTTTCTGGTCATTTTGGGAGGAACAAAAGATAAAATAAAAGACAGTGAGAGAAAGCGACGAGGGGGATGAAAAATGACACATAAATGAGCTTACTGTGTTGGTGGTTTTAATGCTTGTTCCACCAAGAATAAAGAGGGCCGACAGTCATCTCCCATCAAAGACAAATACAACTTCTAATGAGGTGTGGCCCTGTGTGCGTTCATCTCGTTGCTCTGCTGCCTTACAAACAGTGTGCTGTGCTCTCCTACCTTGTATTAACGAGAGCCTGGCAGGCATCCTAAAAGACTTTGTGTCCGCAGAAGAGAACACGTGAGCGTGGTTGGCATGCTATTTATGTAAAATACATTCGTCTTCTTTGAACAGTTTAGTAGAGTGGAGAGAGTGGGTTTGATGGCAGTAATGTGTGGTAATCGCGTGTGTGTGTGTGTGTGTGTGTGTGTGTGTGTGTGTGTGTTTTCCATTCAAAAAAAAAATCTTCACTCAGCAGTAAGTCAGCTTTCTTGGTGTCCATGGTAACTGTAGAAGACAGAAGGCACTCTTCACCCATTTATTTTCTTCAACTCTCGTTCTGTCAGCCACTCTCCTCCACACCGTCCATTAATGCTCCACCACCTTTTTTCTACTCCACCTCCTCCTTGTTTTTTATTTCATAATCATTTCCCTCTTCTCTTCTTGCTGTCTTCTTTTATTATAAACTGCTCCACATTTCGTAGCACAACTCTCTCTCTGTCTCTAACTCATTTTCTTTTGCTTGTGGACTAAATTTGTTTTCGGTTTACCAGCCTGTAGCTCGGGAGATTACGGGGGCAGTGTCCTCAGAGTGATAAAAGACCAGTGCCCGCAGATACTATTGACACTGCATAGACTGTATCCCATGAGTTTGGACATTTCTCACTCTGTTCAAGTGGGATGAGGATGGAGATCCAAAATAAAAGAAAATCAAGAACTTTCTTTCTAAATTTCCATCAGAAAGTAAATCATCAATTCATGTTGCACACTACCTTGAAGGAGTTTATTCCCCCTCTACTTCATGCCCAATTTAAATCAACCAATCAATCATTCAGTCATTCACTTGATCAATCCATCCACCCATTCCAGGGGTACATTCTGGTGTCTATGCCATCCCTGAAATCAAGAGATCAATAAGAGAACAGCCCATTCTTGGGATGAGAAGAAAGTCAAAGTCAACATCTGCCAAACATGCAGACACTGTGTGTCTCAGTCTACAGAGCAGCATTTGTCATAAGACGCCGATGATGGAGAATTGAAGCTATTGATACCCATTTATGCTAGCACAGATAGAAAAACCTGATTGTTCGGTTTACCAAAGTCAGCCGTGAAATCAGTGAGTATTAGGACTGCTGTTCCTGCAGAGTGAAGTGCCTCTGTGACTGGCTGTCGGTGTGTGATGTTTCGAACCATGATTGGTTTGGATCTTTAATTCCGTGTTTGGATTTTCAAGCTTCGAGAGCCAAATGTGTACAGACATACACATGACACACAAGAAAAAGCCTGCAGTTCAATCAGATGTGATGATGTAATGAGCAAACCAGCCTATTTGCATTTAAACAAATACTTATACAAAATGGAAGAGAGGTCACCAAACAATATTCAAGCAAAGAGCTGTGGTAGATTTAAGATGGATTATAATAACAAATATGATAGTTTGTTTGTTTAATATATACCCTTACATGTTGGAATTAACTTATCACAACACCTATTTCTGAGGAAAGTCTGTAATGAGACATATTTATTGTTTTATGGATCTCTAATTCTTTAATTCCATGTTTCCTGTGATCAGAGAAATTGTGTGAGTTTTCTGCCTCCGGCTTTTCAATGCTGAGCAGATTATCTCAATAAAACTATGGCTTGGCTCTTCCTCATTCGTTGTAGGGCTTTGGCGCCTTGGTGGTAATGATCTCCTGAACACGTGTTTCACGCTGAGTGAATCCCTGAGATGGAGACGTCAAAAATGTTTCCTTCAGTACGTATAATCAGTAAGTGGTGCAGCTTTGTTAAACAAGTCAAGATGCAAGAGGAGAAAATGAATCAGTAATTACATGTGTTTATTTGTGCATCTTAAGTTTGTGTATCATTGTATTATCTCCGCCTTTATGTGGATTTTTCATGCTGTGCGCTGTATGTATAGAGTACACAAGCACAACGTGTGAGTGTTAGTGGATAGTTACATATATGATGAACTTGAAATGTATGTGTACCTACATATGTGTGTATGGACTCATATAAAAAATGAGACCCTTAGGCAAGGTCCTTGGTGCTATTAATCTACCTCAGGATTAACTATTTACTACTATTTTATTTATTTTTTTATCTCCATATGTGGGTTTTTAGTGCTATCATGTGTTTTTGTTGTTGGATGTATAAAATTAAATAAAACATTTTTAAAAATCCTTTACTTCCGATAAAAAAAATCGCCCGTTCAATTGTGATCAGTTGAAATAGTTTTATCATACAAAGTCACACACCTTCTAATTGTGAAGAACACTGGATTACAATAGTAAAAGGCATAGATGGAGTTTTAAGTGCAAACATAAGAGGGAGAATAGGAGGCATTGCTTTGGTAAATTGATCCATCAGCCACAGTGAAGGGAGAACAGCATACATGTGAATAGATGAGTGTTGAAGAGATTCATTACTGGTTGTTTTCCATCAAATCTCACATCTGCTGTCCGAGCCTCACAGCAATCTTTGAATCAAACAAAGTGTGGTTCGTAGAGGAGCTGTGCAGAGACAAGGAGGAGGATGAGAAGGAATTTTCTCTCATCTCAATTGCTCTTTTCTCTGCCTCTATTTTTCTCTGTGGCTAAAAGAGAGGCCTTGAGGGTTTGAGTAACGGGTCTCCAAAAACGAAAAGGCACAAAGGCAAAGCCAATTCGAGATATTTTGGTTTGTGAGAGACGGTGACCGAGATCACACTGTGTAAATGAAGAACCGAATAATGTGGGGAGCTGGTATGTGGGGGGAGGGGATACGAAGGATAAACTGTAAGTGAGAGAAAAAAAATACACTCAGGCAATACACTCATTCACCATAAAGCCAACAGAGGTTTCTTAGACTGGGATTTGTGTGCTGTACATATATCATCCAAGGATGACATAGATGCTCAAAGAACTAGAATTTAAGAACTAGAAATGTTAAATTTGGCTACGCATTTTTGGCATACTTGCATAAAACCGACAGAAACTGCTAAATAACATAATCTATTTTTGTCTAATGTAGGCAAATATCACAGAAATGAACTTGTAAAAAAAGTATTTCCTTTGATGTTCAGCTCTTAATTGTTAATGAGATCATTTAAAAGAAAGATATGACAGTGTTTTAGTGTTCACTGGTGGGGTTCCTTAATGAATACCTCAAGTTGTTTCATGTATGTTGGTAGCACAACCTTCAACTGTGAGCTCATTACACACATATGTTGAAATGGAATTTTGAAAAGAGGATCATCACGGCTCCTATTAAAAACCTCAGCACTGCGGTAGCACTACATTATACATCCTCTCCTCTCTTAGCGGTTGAATCTGGTCAGAAGCCATCAGTTGTGTTGCATTGCACAAATACATCTGAGTCTTAAAGTCATTATTCTGTCAGCGCAGTTCACTACTGTGCTCGTGGCCTCATAGAAATGCATATAGTTTTTGACAAGATTGTTCCACGGCACATTTTTCTCATGCACAACCCAAATTATGCCGGAGCTGTGAAGTTGTGAAGGTCGACACACATGCACCTTGGCGCGATGCGAGAGGAGACTTGTGAGACGAGGAAGACGACGTGTAATCACATAAGCAGATAAGGCGCAAGGTGCGGTAATTAGAATGGCCTCGGCTATACAGCAGCTTAGATGATGCGATGAGTCCCTCTTGGGGGAGATGCTCTTATAGAGTTACAGGGAGCATAATGAGCCAGAGGGAGACAGCTGTGCAGGCTGGTAGCGGGGTCACAGGGGTAATCAGTTGATGGGAAGCAGGTGTACAGGAAACGGACCAAAGGGGCCTTGTGGGCAGGTGGGCTACAGCCAAGGCAACACAATAAGACGCAGACATAAGAGAAAGGGAGTGTATGCAGGTGTCACATCATGACAGTTTGATATTTTGAACTGGCAAAACATTACTTGCTCTCACAGTACCATCAAGTTTTTTTTTAAATATTATTACTGAATTTTTTTATACTCTTCAAACAATTTGTTCTGCAAAAGATAAAAGACCCATTCAGTCACCACTTCAGCATGAGCTGGTATAAATGGCTGAACAGTCCACTCCATTACACCGGTGGTTTCATCGATTTAGCTTCCTTTAGTGCATTTATAACCTGAGGTACTAGAGAGAGAGAAAAAAAAAACTTTTCATGTCAGCTTTTCATGTGAGACAACAATTAGTGTTGATGGGTAGCTGTACTTACAAGTCAAGAATTCATACTTTTATTGTTGTCTTGATGAAGAAGAAGCTCAGTCTTGTTCATTGTTTTTGATGGAGTGTTAAACGTACTTGCCAAGGCTGTATTCCCCTGTGATCATGAGGAGGGTAAAAACAACACCTGAAAAAGATGAGGCAAGAGTTAAACCTATGTTGCTTACATCAAACTGAACAACGTGTATCAGTCGCACGTGGCTTAGAGATTTCCGTAAGTGATACAATGATCTCTGAGATGATTGCTGCAGGACTTTACCAAGACACAGTATAATCCCAGTTATGCTCTGTCTATAACGAAGGAGCCTTCCACTGAGCGATATGATCACTCACACACTTAGCCCCCGGGTATCAGCTTACCATCCCTGGGCTTTGTTGCTGAGCTAAGACAAAAAGTGCCTGTTCCTCCTTTGGTTTTGTGGCCTGCACACAGAGAGAGAGAACGACAGAATGCTGAGCTCAGCTTCTTCCAACTAATAGCCCACTGTT
The DNA here is from genome assembly GCF_042242105.1 of Pempheris klunzingeri. NCBI lineage: Eukaryota > Metazoa > Chordata > Actinopteri > Acropomatiformes > Pempheridae > Pempheris > Pempheris klunzingeri. The sequence continues at coordinate 17,914,233 of NC_092012.1, forward strand.
ATTTGCTAATTATCCAACTCACTCATACAGACTCAAACACAAAGACATCTTTTTTTTTTTTTTCAACAAGAGTTAAGTGTGGGGGGCTGCTACAGTATGACAGTGGGAGCATCAGAGGTGAGTGTTTCCTGTTGGACATGATCACATGCAGTGGCATGTGCAGGCACTGCAGTATTTGCCCTCGGGAATTAAAAGTTTTACAGTATGCTGCTACCAGTATACTCTAGTGAGCCAGGTAGTGGAAACAATTAATCAAGTCATTTAATATCTTCCGGCCTTTACTTTTTAGTCACTCTATGTGTTTCTAATTAAAAAATAACGGAAATAATAGATGAATAGCCACTAGCAGTCAGACTGGTTTTCAGAATAGTGACTCTGAATCTTAAAGCACTAATGTTTCAGTGGACAGACTCCATGCAGAGCACCTACCAGGCTGTATCGAGTAGACTACTTTCGAGTTTGTCTTAGCAGCGTGCAATTACAATGTCAACCTGGAAAATTATAATCATTATTTTATGTTATTAATAACTACATACCACTATGATATTTGATGAATTGAAGTATGTTCATAATGCATGATGAGACAGCTTTACTGCAGAGTTACATCTATGGTCACTGAGTCATCTATGGCATATTTCCAACATTGTATCCCACAAGACTTATCGATGTACAGTAATGATGCAGCCAGGACACTGTGACAGCCACTGCTATAATAGCAGTACAGCCAGTAGTGCACTAATAGTACATGGAAAATGACTGTGCCATTATGTGAACAACAATCAGACCTGCAAATTCCCAAGTGTGCACCAAATTGTCCATTTATTCCAATCATCTTATTTGAAGATAAGCATCTGCTAATTAAAAAGAAATAGGCAATTAATGTCAGGCATGAAAGCATCGACTTTGAAACGTTCAGTGTTAACTGGATGGAAGCGTGGCCACCATCCTGTCTGCATGCCTGAATGCAAACTAATATGTGAATGACGCTAAAAATAACTACAAAGGCATATGCTATTCTCTGTAACCAGAGAGAATTTAATTAGATAGAATTAGACATTAGATATTACTTTTCCTCCGTCTTGCTTTTTAGATTCTGTTAATTGCCAGTGGCACATATGATATATGTATGGCTAGATTTTTTTTATATCAGGGAGTCATTTTTTGACTCGCAGTAGGTTGAACATGTAGCATCAGGTCTGCTGTGTGTTTCTTTCCTCTGAACATGAAGCCCAAAGGTCTCATAGATGTCGATTTGACTGTATCAAGACATAAGAGAGGACAAGCAAATGAAAAAAGTTGACCCCAGAGACAGCCTGAGTCCCATTAGTTCTAGTCTAAACTTTCATATCACATATTTCATGTCTACTATAGTCATGAATACACACCTTACAAACCTCTGGTGCTTTCCTCATTGCATTTACAATGAGTAACAGAGCAGTGACATGAGGCATGTTTTTGGAATGCAACATGCTTTGGGGCTCCATCTCACGCTCTCAAGCTCCCAAAGCAAATATGATGCCGCTGCTGTTATCTTCTCTGAATATATCACACGATAGTTTTCCCCGTATGATGACATGAGATTAGCTCATGAACCATGAGGAAACTTTTCTCTCCCACAGCACTGATTCATCTTACTTTCTGTACAGCAAGTACTTTCCGAGGCCTGCCGAGACGGTGGCTAGAGGTAACAATCTCTCACACTCATTAACCATCATTACTGCAGTTGTCACACAATAATAAAACAGGGAGCTGACACAATGTTAAGGCCGAGATGCAGTTTTGATAAGCTTAAACATTCACAGGGAGAAAAAAAAGATTATTTTGCTGTTAGATTCCTACATAATCAGGCTTTCCGTCTGCAAACCTCTTTTGGACAGTTGTGCTGTATTCATGAGCTGAAATCATCTTTTTGTCCGTCTCAGGAGGCAGACAAAATAACAGGAGTGCTTTACAATATAGTGCAATGTAACACAACACCCTTTAAAAATATATCACGACCTAAGAGGCATATAAAATAACTGTCCCAGAGCGCCACAAACCATTGCTCTAAATTGCAACAGTAGTATCTGCACCCACAGCTAATGGAACAAGAGGCCCCACAAGAGTCACGTGATGACCCGCTGTTGTGGAAATATCCATTGCTGTGACATGTCTGTGCACACTGTTCATTAAACTGCAACACAACATGACATGAGTTTATAAACAGCAAAACTGTTTGATTTGAGAAATTTGTACAGAGATCAGTTTGTTCTGTGAGTCCTGAAAGTGCCAAACACATGAATATATGAACACCAAAACCTTGGAGCATGCTTGACACACACATAGTATCCTTTCTGAAACCACAATGCACATAAAGCTAAACTCGGCTGTTGAAAATGCAAATATTGTATTGAAGCACGTGCATAGTTAATACAATGCAAAAGATAGTAATCAGTGTGTGTGTGTGTGTGTGTGTTTCCTGAACAGGATCAGAAAGTTATATAGCGACTGATGGAGACTCATTTGCCTGCCCATCATCTCCACCTGTGTGATTGGCAGTCTGCTAACTGCACAGGGAATGAGAAGTGCTGCTCTGTTAGACTGTGTGTTGCCTCAGGAGAGAACCTCCCAGAGAGAGGTTAACACCTGCTAAACCTGCTGAGGCTCGTGGGAGGATGCTCCTATAACAAAGATTTAGTTGGGAGAGTGGAAGATAAACAGAGCTTCCAGCTCCTGCTGGCATATCTACTGTACTGGGCAGAGATAAATTAAATTGGCTTTCATATGAAATCATGACACAGTTTGAACAATTGTTGACCTCTGTGCGTATCTGTTTTTTACCATCAGATGTCAATGTTTTTCAGGGGATCGACACAAGGAGCCTGGAGTTGATGCCAGCTCGCTCTTTTAATAGATCTCTTCCCCCAAGTGACCATCTCTATAACAGCTGCATGCCAGTACAGTGTAAAATCTATACGTCGAATTTTCATACAACACCTGTTGATCGTAGAATATAAATTGCGTAATTATATGAAAAGCACGAGTTATGTTCCCCTTGTATTGGCACTATATGTGACACAACTGTTTACAGTGCTGATGCTTCACACAGCCTTCACACAGCCCCACAGCTGTGAAACAGAATTCCTTCATTTTTTGATAATAAAATGAAATTACATTTGAAAGGTTGAGCCCATTTTGCAATGCTTAGTTGCTCTCCATTTCATTTAGCCTTGGGGTACTGAGGAATGTTGTTGCATTGCTAATCATTATTGCAATTTGAATCACTCACAAAACACTAAATTGCTTGTCGGCATATAGTCTGTAGCAGACTCCCAGATGCTCCATATTTGGTCATGGCCCATTATAGCAATTAGAAATGAAATAATTTGCATAAACATGAGGAAACAATGGAGCTGATATTACCACATCTATTTGTCACAGTTTGATGAAATAATCGGGGAATGAAATAACATTTCCTCAATATTATTTTCTTTCTGGAGAATTTATTGTTGACAGATCAGTCATTTCTTCTTGTTGTCATTGAAAACACATTTTAAATGACATTTGTTCTAAAAGTATTATATGCGTAAGTACAAAATGCTATAAGTAATTGGGGTGTTACATTCAGTAGGAGGATGGTTGCACCTTGTTGTCAGTGAGCATGAACACTTGTGAACAACATGTAATAATATATTGGAGGTTTTGTGTGTAGCAGCCTGTGATTGATTGTGTTTGAGTGATATCCTCATCCTGAGGGCGGTTACCAGTGTGAACAATGTAGTAACTATCCTTGCTGTATGTCTGCATCTTAGTGAGAGAGCTCTGTAAGGAGACTCAGGGGAGCAGGGCAGGGCTAAGATTCACAGTCATGTGTCTGTTTGTGTGTGTGTGTGTGCAAGCATGCATCTGTTTGTGTTAATGTGTGTACTTAGATATACTGCATAATGCATGTTTTCTGGACTCGTATTGAACATACAGTATGCACCGAGGGACAGTGAGATATCTCATGTCTGTGACTGTGTTACCCTGCCAGTAATACTTTATCGGATAGAATCTGTTGGGCTGGATGTGTATATTGCACACATGTCCCCTGGGTTCAGCGTGGTGAGGGATGCACAACAAGCTTCACTGACTGAATATTATAGTCACAGCAGTGCAATTAGGGAACATACAAGTACTGCATATGCATGATATGATAGAGTAATAAATATTTAATCTGTTCATCACCTTTTAGTATAGTAGGAGCGGTAATCACATTTGATTTTATTTGGTGTGTTTGATTTGCCATAAATGTAGTATTATATTCATCATGAAAATAAAAAAGCAAACAGTTGTCAGCCCTTACCTTCCATCATTGTAGTGTAAATAGACCACAGCGATTTGTAATGTACACAAAAGGACCAGGAAGCTTCTTTAATTGTAAAGTCTGATATTGCCATTATGTAATTGAATCATACATTCAAGCTCCTGGTGATTATCCCACGCTGTCACTTGTCAGATCTACAGTCTTCCCCATTTCTCCATCATGAATCTGCGCAGCTTCCACCAGATCAAGGTAGATTGAAAATCAGTCAACCACTTTCTGTGTCTCTCTGAGGGCAGAACAGCCAACTACGCTGAACCATTGCACCAAACCACTAACAGCCAATCTCAGGGAGCCGATGATGAGCCCCCCCAAACCACCCCAACCCCCCAACCCCCAGCCCGCACGGCCTGTTGCCGTGGTAACAGTGCAGCAAGTACCTCTATAGCTCTTATGTCTCTGGTTATGGCCGTCTGTTTCCATTCTTAGGTGAAGGGATTGATCACTATTCTGTTCACCAAGTGTCAAATTAGGGTAGCACTGGTGCAGAACAGCTGGGAATGGCCTGAACTGAGACTAACTACCCGTTTATTACTTAACAAACCACAGGAGAGGGAGAACCTGATGAATCCACTGATGCCTTTTGGTTAGAAATCTGTTCCATCTACACTTCAGTGGACCATGTGGAGTTAGAGTATAGCTGACCAGAGTCTTTGGTACTGTTATCACTACAAAGTTATGAATTCCTGTTAAAATTTTCGTCTGTGTGTTGCAATAAATTTCAGATATAAATTTCTAAGGAGAGTGCTTTTTCAACGTGAATGCTTCACTCAGTAAGTCCTGTGGAAAAAGTGACATCCTCTGTAGCCAAAACCATCTATGAATGAGGTCGATCTTTCAATAAAAAACAGCTTTTGGCTTTTATATCTGTTGGTACAGTTGAGATTGCTTAGCAACACAGAAGTAAGCTAATTAAGAAATTGTGTGTTTGGGGTATGGCTGTGAAGCGCAATATGATAACAGTGTTAGTCACAAGGGTGGCAGAACCTGTTAAGATGCAAATAACCATGACAAATGGCACAACTGTGTCTCTTAACAGGAAAAGAATAGCTGCCACAATACATCATTTTGACATGTAGCATCATATGAGCACCACTGAGCCATGTTAGTGGCACAATATCATGTCAGTTCTTTACACTTTTTAATAAATATTCCACTCATTCTTCCACGTACACTAACTGCATGCGAGGAAAGAATCTATATGCGTTTAATAGAAGTATTGCAGCGATGGCAGTCAGAGACCACTCTCTGCTTGTGTTGCTTACACTTGAAAAGGCATCTTTTCAACAGCGTCAATATTTCTCATGAGATGGAGCAGCCTGCTGTCTGAGCTGAGCTGCATGCCTCAGAAGATGTTGCTGAAGATGTTCAGATGAAGCGTCTGAACAAACAATTCCACCAGTCCTACTGAAACCTTCCGGATGTGACACCACGGTCCGCGCTTCCATTAAGTTCTCCTCATGCTTCATTTGCATCTGCACACTTTCATTACGATCATGGAATACTTCCACATCACGGAAAATTCAAAGGAAATGAGACTGAAGGCTACCACATAGTCATGAAAAGATATAAACATGTGAGCTTTTTGGTGTTCAGCAGTATTGTCCAAACAGATCACTGTATCATTCAGCAGAAAAGGCACAGCCGTCAATGAGGCACTGGCTTGAATCGCCCCATTGATATTTGATATGCAGTCCGTCTTTATTGATCAGTGGGGCTGGATGGAGCAAAGCATATGTGTGAGAGCCAGATTTACAGAAGCATGTTTGCGTACGACTCTTCCTCACCCAGGTACTTTGCCTTTGAATCAGCTTATTCTGCAGAAGATACAACCCAACGCATCGACACACACTTCCCACTTCACGTGCTGGCCTGCAATGCCAAATGATGCCTGAAAAAAAAAACATATTTTGAAACGTTTCGGTTAAAGGGAGCAGCACTAGAGTCAATTTGGGAGAAAAAGACAGGATTTGAAGAAGCAGGAGTTATATTGCTCTGCGATAAAGAATTCCTTGAGGAGACAGGAGGTGAGAGAGAATTACAGAGAGAGCGCGGGAGAGAGAGAGAGAGAGAGAGAGAGTTTAAACGATGTGAGAAAACATTAGTAGGAACCATTACATGCTCTGGTGCTGCTCTGGGAGCCATTAGCTTATATAAACAGGTCATTCTTCCACTGAGCTTTACTCATTGATTCACAGATAATCTGTCTTTGCTCCTCCTGCTCACACTAACCGAGCACAGTCTGGTCAGCACCACAGTACGTGTTAGCGCTGCCAAAAGGGTTTTGGCTGACCTGTGAGCTCTTTCTATTGCGGAGAATCAGTCTGGACAAGAAGCATCCCTTGTTGATGGCAACGTGTAAGGAAAAAGCTCCCTCCCCTGCTGTAACCATAGCACCATCTTAGCTCTGTTTGCCCTTTGTGGTATGGTGTTGTGTGACCTGCCAGAAGCCGTGAAAGACCCGATGGCACATGTGAGCAGCATATAAGACTGTGTACAACGTAGGAAGTGTGCAAAGACGAGAGCGGGTCTCAGCCAATCAGAGGCACTACAAAAACAACACTTCCCTTGATGAAACAGTGTGTCCTCTTGCGTGTGACTTTCTCTCTCAACGAACATACAATAAATTGAGTATTAACAAATGTGTGAAATACTGTAAGCCAAAAGCTATGCTTGGGGTTGGCAGCATTCTGTGGAAAAGAGTGACATGAAGCATGTTGATCCGCTATGTGTCTTTGAATGAGGAAACAGTTTTATCCCAACCTTGAGGTCTCAAAGCATTTGATAAGTCTTGGCAATGCTAAATAAAGTGAGAAGTACCAGAGGATCACCAGCAGAATAAATTAGCCTACAGCCAACCTTACAACTTCACAAAATCGTTTTATATCCATCGCAAGCACCCACAAAAATAATTAACTTTGCAGAGGAGGTCATGTCTTGTGTCAGATAGTCTGTAGTGTATCTGAAATTTCCATGAAATTCAGTAGACCGATAGTCCTCAGGCCATGAAATAATTGATTCTGGTTTGGTCGTAATCTGGATCTAGGATTTTTATCCTGAGACAATTACCCTATTTAGCCATGACTATCAAAACTGTTGTTTTCAGCTATCAAACTAACAGGGATAGAGACATGAATCCAAATCTCAAGGCTATGTCACCAGAGGGAGAAAACTGCTAAACCCGATACTTCAAAAAATAGGAACTCAATCTGTTGACGCAGCCTCAAGTTACATAGTTGTTCAAAATTGTGGGAGCTTTTTATCTCGTGGTGTCTCCTAATTACCTGATTTTTTTTGTTCTAATACTTGATAACAATAACAGATGGATGTGTGATGCTGGTTTTTCTTTGCGTCTCCCTCTGATGCATCGTGACCCAGACCAATCTGGATGGAGGGAAAGAATCAACAGATCTGGTGAGAGGGGGGGGATTCATACTCTCTTTGGATGTAACCGCACAAACATATTGTATGCACATCCACATATGGACACACAAGCAAACAACAAACAACAGTGTTGTCTCAAAACAAATGAGGATTGTTTAATAAGACATTAGAATGGATTATAAAATCGTCTCTAGAGAAAACAGCAGATCTATTTACTGACGCGTACCAACATTATTTAATAAACATACACCATGATCTGTGCCTCACTGGAATTCCCACTTTTTATTACCATTATACAAATAAAAAACACCTTGATACAAATTTTTAATGTGATTTAAGGCAACATTCAAACTCTTGGAAGTTAAAAGTGAATATTGAAATTTGGATAACAGTTGAAAGCTCTTTGATGTAAAGTATTCTACATTGTTAAAAAGTCGTTAAATGTGGCACAATGCTGACGGCGACACGAAACCTGACTTGAACCAGCGGGCAAAATCTTGCTTTTGGTTCGAGATCGTCTGTGACTCAACGGAAGAAAAGCAATTTTGAAGGCAGGAGAATTATTGAGACATGTGCGAGCTACCCCTTTGAAGTCCATATGATACCTTAAGTGTTATTACTAAGGTGATGGCTGTGTTGTCATGGTAACAATGACAGCCTAAAGCTGAATTGTAACACTGCAAAACGTTCAGTTCCCCATTGATATCCGGAGTATGACAGGGATGTACTCAAGGCAACACACCTTTACAAAGACACTCACATCATTTGATTTATGTGTTACACAGAAACAGAAGAGAACCCTTATTGCTCTCTCCCTTACTCACACACACTATTACAGCCGGATACATTTTAATTTAGATAACTAGAATGTCCAAGTAGGTTTAATGTTCCCATTTTTCTTTCTATTTTTTCAATTTTCAGAAATGTTTGTGAGTATTTGCCACCACATTCACTGTTTATACACAGGCCAACAGGCATGGTGAGGTATAAGAGGCCGTATTTGTACATCACTAGGACTTCATTCCCATCCGTGCAGAGAGAATCTGCCAATTCACCATACAACGCCCACAAACTGATATAGACTCTGGCATGCACAGGGTGAAAGACTATCCACCTACCAAAGTTTTCTGCACGTCCCATGGGGCATTAGGGCTGTTCTGAAATAGATTAATCCCAGACCTTTATCTTGTTGAGATTGTAGCTCACAAAGGCAATGAACAAAGTGAGACAAGCTTTAGAGTAAATTCATCAGCAGATATTATTATGAATTATAATTGCAGCTATAATTTGAGACTATAATAGCTAAACTATTTAGCACGTCTGACAACAATCTCATATTATTTGATGTTCTGTTTTTCATTTGTGTTGTCACCCACTCAAACTTTAATTTACAATGACAATCAGGCTCTGCAGAAGCCTGAAGTCTCTACAGCCTTGCTGTGGAATGCCAGTCAATTTCAGATTAGTGCCCTGTGAATCCCTGCAAAATGCGTTTCCCCAGCAACAGGGAGATAACATGACAGGAAAATCATCTTGTGCTATCACTGTAAAAGGGTTTTCCTAGTGTTTGCCAGCACTAGAAAGGGGTGACAGTAAATTAAGGAGAGAAAAAAAATGAGCAAGACCATAAGCAGAATAGCCAATTCTGTTTTGAAATTAAACATGCACAACACTGGAGCCAGATAATGAGCCATACCCTCATCTGCTGCCTGGGGCTGCAAACTTCACACAGAAATGCCCCGGCTCTGCCTAACAGGCTGTAATTGTTTGTTTAAGTAAATATTCTGAATAAGCTCTAATGCTAACTGACATTTCTCAGATTCCTCCTGTTCAAAGTCTTAACAGGTTATAAACTCAGGACATTGATTGTTGCTGTGGTCTATAAATTTGCTGAAAAGAGCTTTTGCAGGGCTAGCCACCATATTGATTTCCCCTCTGAGGTTTATTAGGTTATGAAATCCTATATTTCCTCTGCCTCTGTGTCCAGGTGGAGGAAATGGCTGCCCGGCCAATAAAAAAGGGAAACTACACCATACCTGTATTTCCTTCCTCGTTTAAACACCTGAAAGGCTGCTGGATTTATTTCCCTCTTCCTTTTGTAGGTTTTGTCAATGAATAGACTGACCCTGTCACATTCAAAAAGGCTCCAGGGCAAATCAAACCAAAAGCTAGCACAAGTTGCCAGCTCAGTCACCCACCAACCAAGTTGCACACAGCTTTTTCCTTTCACGGCTCACAAAGCCAAACAAAATGTCTGCTGTTAAATGGAAGAAAACAATAATAATCCACTTTATATAACAGACCCCATTCAGCTGAGGCTTGTCCCTGTCATTCAGAATAATTTCAAGGGAGACAAGTGATTGTTGAAACTGCTCAACAGAAATTAGAGCTTGTCAAATCATGGGACTATTTGTCATGTAACAATTTGAGGACAAGGCTTGGTTTATATAAAATGGTTCTTAGAACACATATTAAACGAGGATATATCGCTGATGTACTGCATTAAACAAGCATGTGAGCCAGTGAACACGTAGGAGAGGAGGTATACAGACAAACAAAATGGAAACTATTAAACTGACTTTTGGTTCAATTTTATTTTGTATCAGAGATGAAAATGCATCCAAGCATTTCCACTTCAGTTTAGAAGCAAGACTAACATGGGGTCAAAGTTAAAGTGTTTTCTTTCTCACTCCTTGTTCGCTACGATCTGCATCAGTTGAATAGTTCCTTCATCCTGGTATTGCTCGAAAAAAGTCATGAAATATCACACCTGACATGCTCTTAGAATAATAAATCACATATGTTAAATACTACATCATGGATATGAACACGATGTAACTATGATACAAAAATAGCAATTTGTTCACTTTTAATTACTTATCTAAAACAAATGTGACATATCTATCATTTCCTTTTCCGTGCACAGAAATGAAATGATCCTGCCTGGAAGGTAAGAAATAAAACTAAAACATTAAGGTAGCCAATGTTTTCATAAATGCTGCTCTTAGGTGTGCCAATTTGTAGTTAATGGGTTAAAACAGCAGAAACCACATTATATTCACAAGACTGTCACAGAGGTCTTAATCTCTTCACAAAAAACTTTTTATCTTCCTGCCACACCAATCATGGGCTCTCGACAGAACAGCTACAGGCTTCAGCCTCTATTTGTCAAGTCAAGTCACGTTGATTTGTAAAGCCCAAAATCAATGGGTAATATAAATGGGGATGGCAAAAAACTAGAAACAAGCAAATCTCAGCAGCACCATAAAATTTAAAAAAGAAAACAAAAACACAAAAGTTATATTAGAACTTTCAGTTTGAAGTCAGGCTTCATTTTAGGTCTGCTGCCCCAGACTGCGTTGGTTTTAGCTTGATGTACCCAAATAATTGGCAACTATGTATTTGCAAACAAGCACACACACACAGGAAATGATATGCCTTCAGTAGTCAAGAAAATCGATGTGTTTTTCGTTTGCTGCAAAGCTGGATTCATTGTGAAGGCATTTTCTTTTCTGTGAGCATTGATAACCAGGAAGACGCCAGACAGAGAGGCAGCAAATCTTTTTGATTTGGTATCAGATGTGAATCATTCTCACTGCTAATCAGATGAATCTTAGTAAAATGAAAAAGGGGAGACCATGGTTTATTCATCAGAGCATCTTATAATAGTCATTTCCACATTAGAGGGGAAGTGTATATCAACATGATGAAACAGCGCCCTCTAATTTGGCTGCGATAAGCATTGTGACAACCAACCCATGAAACAGCTAACCCTGTCCTCCCCTATTCTGAAGCCACAACATTTATTTCTTCTTGTGGCATGTTGGATAATAACTTACCATCAAATTTGTCAGGATAAATTCACTTGTGTGTTGTGTGTAACTTTTAGACACACTAGCAGCATGGCTCAAGGGATGACAGTGTCAGTCTACCGGTCGGTTAATCCTACTTTGGTCCACACTGACGTTATCTCAACAACCATTTGGTGGATTGAGAAGACATGTTGTACTGATATTCATGGTCCCCAGTGGATTGAAGGGAAAATGACTTTTGTGATTCCCTGACCTTTTCTCCAGTGCCACCAGCAGGTCAAAGCTTTCGCTTATTCTGTGAAATATCTCAACATGTACTGAACGTATTGGTACAACAGCTGGAATAGACATTCATGTTGCCCCACATGATGAATCCTAAAGACTTTGCTGATCCAGTGACTTTCCCATGCAGACAGATGTTTCCATTTAGAAAAATGATGATTGAAAGAATTGCAGCCCTGTCACAGATTTAGCACGGTGTGGTCATCGATGATCAAATTAGTATTTGTATCATAATGGGAAGGGTTTGTCAAAGATGAAACGATTTTATAAATAATATATCAGAGACTAATGATCCATGTTTGCTGAGATTTATAGATACTGTAAAACCTCTTGGACATAAACGCACTGCCTTCACCACACGGTGTTGTGCCTGAGGCATAAATAAGAATAGAGGTGTTGCTGCAACTTACAGGTTTTATGGCATAAAAATAATACCAATCTATCAAAATGGTGGTGGTTTAGCTGGGTGATGCTACTTGTGAGTACCTCCATCCCAACATCACGGACATTAGTTTTTCTGTTATCGAAAACTTGCAAGCTCAGTGAGAAACTGGCTAAATGGGGAAGCGGTCGGAGAGTTCAGCTTTAATGTGAGCAGTGTGGCCTGACCCCATAATATAAATATTTATCGAAATGTCTACAGACAGAGGAAACTCATTATAATACAGAGACTTAGAAGGTCTACTGGCATAACTGCATCTTTAAGTTGATCTCCAGTCTGATTTTAGAAGTGCAGCTGGGCTCCATAATCCCCACCCTGCACTGCACTGCACTAGACTGGGTGAGGTCTACAGGGGTTTCAAATCAGAGATAAGCAAGCTCACATCGCTTTCTGTTTTTTTGGGTTTTTTTTTTACCTATCCACCTCTTGTCACAGTCTCCACAGCAATTTCATTTTTAACAGCTTAATCGCAGCCATAATAATTCCCCCTCCATGTTTCCATTGCCTGTGAAGTGTGTTGGCTACCCCCATGTGTGGTTGTGTTGGCATGGAAACAGGAATGGCATTGTGATGTGTGTGTACTGAATTTTTTCACCCCTGTTCCCAGAGTTCCACAGTGAGGAAAGCCATCCCCTCCCCCCAACCGATTACACCAGTATGTGTGTGTGTGTACTGGGTGGGGTGTGGGGGCGTGTGTGTGTGTGTGTGTGTGTGGGGGGGGGGGGGGCGCGCAGATTCTTTCGAGATCTCAGCTGGCACATGTACATAAAAGCTTGCTGCAACCCAGCCTTCACATTCCTTTAAAGTGAGAGTACACCCTCTCATACAGTAAAGTAGCAAAAGACCTTTGAATGCTTTCAATTTCTGTCTAGAAAGTCATCACTCTAAAATCATTTTCTTCTTCCGTTGCCTTTGACAAAAAGATATCCACTTTGCTGCGGTAAATATTATATAGTGCTGCATATAGCTTCAGGCTGTTTTCAAGTATTGCTTTTATACCAAATTACAACACAAAAATTAATAAATTACCTATCTGAATTAATCTTGCAGCCAACACACTGCCCCCATGCGGCTGTTCTATCTATAGAAAGAGGTAAGGAGCACCATTGCAGCATAAGGATTCACCAAGCTAGTTAGCTCCACCTAGTGGCAGCAGGTGTGTACACCATCAGCCGCCTATGTTGCATCTTTAACCCCCAAATAAAAAGACAGATCCAGTAACAAGTTGTCACATTTACTTTTATTGTAAAGGTGATATTATTCCAAAATATTAATATGTTAGAGGAACAGAGATAAAGAAAAGGAGGAGAAGAGATCTAGAAAACATCTACACAAGACTTTGGTAAGAACCTTGGGACACATTCTTATCAAAAAATTCAACAGCAAAAAAATAACAAAATCTTCTAAAAATGCTCCAAATCATATAGATCTCAGTCGTGGTGCATCTACATGTACAACAATATAGCTGGGTAAAAAGTCAACTGGGCATTTTGTGTCCTAGAAACAACTGAACGATCGAAGGCATATAAAACACTGGAATGGCTGGGCACCTGTGCTTTGAAGTCTGGAGTATACTGTACTACTTAAGGATACCACAAGATATAACAGTTCTTTATCTTATTATTAAATCAATTTATATTTCATAATTATATTTGTCAAGATATACTATACCACAACAAGTTTACAGTAACCTTGCAAAAGAGTCGTGTGTGTGTGTATCAGAGCTAGTTTGAAAGCACAGAATCGGCCAAGTTTAAATCCAGAGTTTTCCAGTGAGATCTTTAAGTTCGACTGACCCGAGCTCTGGATTTAACCAATACAGATTCAAGTATGTGCCATTTCAGCCCTAAACGGAGTGCATTGGATCATTGTGCGACATTGTGCCATGCCCTGTCCTGTTCCCAGCCCCACTGTCATCCTTCCCTCCACCCTCTACGCCAGCTCCTTCCTAGCAGGGGTGCACGTTACAGGCCCTGATCTCCTTCCTGTCCTTGCAGCTGGACAGCTGGGCCGTCTTGAACCTCTGCTTCACTGTCATGAGCCGTTCCTGAATACCTCCACCGCACAGCTTGGTGCATTCTGTCCAACTCGACCACGGCCTCATTTTACACCCTAAAGGTAGAGATCGAGAAAAAAAAAGCAAGAGACTGTCAGAATAACGTGTCATTCGTTTTAAAATGATCTGGTTCTGATGAAACAAGGACGGATGACAACCTGGATGCTCGGAGGCCACCTCAGCTCTGCCCTGTTTGCTCCTTCTCTTCTCGCGCTGCTCCTTGCGGCGTTTCTTCTCGTCGCTGTTGGCTTGACCGCGGTTGCACTTCCTGATCTTACACTTCTTCCTCTGGATGGTTTCCAGACAGGGGTCTCCTCCAAACTGAGGCTCCAGCTTGACCATGCGTGTCCGGATCGTGTGACCCTTACCACAGGACTTATTGCACTCAGACCACTCAGTCCACTCTGACATGACACAGTCTATGGCTGAGGAGGCAGAATGGGAAACAAAAAGGAAAGAGGAAGTTATGACAGAGTAGAAAAGTGATGTGAGAGTGGTAACTGATGAGGAGGATGGTAGATAGTGAAGACGAAGGAAGGTAAAACAAATTATACAAATGGATTATATATGAATCCACATCCAGGGGAAATAGGAATATAGTGCGTTTTATCTTAAATTATACAGCGGCACCACGGAGAATACTTTTCTGGTTTCCCGGAGGGTGTAATTTGTTTTCACAGAACCACATGGCTCTGATGCAGCATCCTCACCGCTGCAGTAAACTAACAAGCACTGACACAAAAAGCACACACGACATGGATTTATGCGTGTATTAAAATCCTTGCAGGTTTATGGTTTTGGCTGGTTTGGCAACAGCTTCTCTTGCTTCTTTGAGGAGTCAAGTGTGATTTATTTCAAGACTGATAAAGATGCCAACATTCTATTTAAGGGGCATATTTCTAAAAAATATTCCCCTACTTCACGTTTTTTTTTTTTTGATAATCACACAGCTCGTCATGGAATATCTGTCAGGATTTAACAGAGGAAAACAGACAGTAAATAAGAAGTAGATCCAAACCAATGTACCAATATCTGAATTTGAGAGATTAAATATTGAAATATTGTTGACAATATTCTTTTTTCTGACATAAAAACACAACATGAAAAAACATTTCTGATACAGAATCCTGTGACCACAATAAGTATAGAGCAGAACAAACTACGCAATGGAGACATTGTTCCTAAATTAAATTTTAACCTTCCTAATTTTAATATTTCATTTAAAACATTCATATCTGTCATTTAAAAGTGCTTGACAGGAGTTTTAATTCCATTTTAAATGTGAAATGCAGCACATCAACTCTCATTTCCACCATCAAGCACCAAATTACTGTAAATTTAGAATTGCTGCACAATACGTATTTCTAACAAAAATGAAATTACCATTCATCTCCATGGATTACACGTGTACAGATGTGTGTTACTTACGACACTCTGGTAGCATGCACTTCTCCACCTGCTCTAACTCTTCCGTACACTCTCCCAGCTCCACGGGGGACTTGAGCATGCGCTGTCGTGTCCTCATGCCCTTCCCGCAAGTCACACTGCAGTCGCTCCAGTCAGACCATGGAGTCAGCATGCAGGGGATTGTGTCTGCACACAGTCAGCAGTCACTTAGTAACACATACTTCTAGCATTCAGACGTGTATTGTGACATCAAAAACTGGCGTGTGTGAAATCTTTTAACTGGGACGGAACTGATTCAATTATTTTTTTGAACAGCAAATGGCAATTTAATCATGAAGGGACAAGGGGACAAAAGATGATTAAAACGTTTTGGTTATTGTTCTGAATTCCTTCATTAAGAGTTAAATCTGAAAAAGAAAAACAACCAAAAAAAACTTTTTGATTGTCTACAGGAAAAGAATGTCTCATCAGTACTTCTGTGGATCTGCAGTTAGACTACTGGCCCCTTGTGCCCGACTGCTTAATGAGACAGTTTTCACCAGATCTGACGTGTAGGAGGTGCGAGGATAGTTGTGGTCCTCAAAACGCTGCTACTCACGACATTCTGGCATCATGCACTTCTCCACTTCTAGCACCTCTGCTCCACAAATGGAGCCATCTGCAGGAGGCATCTTCACCATGCGCTCTCTCCTCTTCATGCCAAGACCACAAGTGGCACTGCAGACGTCCCATTCACCCCACTCGGTAACCAGACAACTACTGGGAGCTAAGGCCAAGAAGGAAAGACGAGGTAGGATAAACCAACGGTGCCACTTATATTGGATCTACAGTATGCATTGATACATTTGGCAGATCATGTGTCAACAGAGAAGTTTGACACATGGAAAGAGAGGGGGAGAACTCACAGCATTCCTCATTGACCACACAGTTTTCAGTCTCCTCTGTGGGCAGGGTGCACACTGAGCCATCATCAGGGAACTGCTTCACATAACGCTCCCGGGAACGTGAGCCCGCCCCGCACGACACACTACACGGAGACCAGGTGATCCACTCTGACATCATACAGGTGGAAGAATCTAAAACACAGAACTTATTCTTATCCAAGTGACAAAGAAAAAGGAGATTTGTGTGAATTTGTGGGTGTGACTATGAAACATGTTTTACAGCTGGAGCGGGCATGTAACATTTTACAGCTTGCTGCATGGGTAAATCTTCCCTGTCTCTCTATCCAGGGAAACAGGTATACAGAGTGCAGTGTGCAGCTTCTTTTGTCATTTCGGGGCTTGTTGAGTGGATCTGTGTATTGATCTTCAGGTTACTGATACTCGTCAGTGTATGGTCAGTCTGGTTGCTGGTAGGCTCATCGCAGTCCAATATAAAATTTATGGCTGTGAGATTCCTCTGTTGCCTTTATATTGAAGGAAAGACAGCCAAAAACCAGTTGGTGAATAAAGCATGGTGTACTGGAGAAGAGTTAAGTGTGTCAATTTTGATGGACCTTTATAGTGTGCGCCATGTTTGTGTGTTGCCATAGCAACCTACAACATAAGACTCAGTTGTTTCCATAGTCGTCATTGATTTGATTTGCTTTCAATTAAAACACCCCTCTCATCTGGACTTCTGGAAAAATCAGCTGTGATTTTTACTTTGGTGAGGTTTTGTGAAACTTTAAAACATTTGCACAGCACATCACATGTATTCTTACATAACGATGTAGGAGGACATAGTAAGAAACAAGTCTCCTGTAACTTTAATTTTAGCTCCATAATGCACTGTCTTGCGATTAACCAACTTACACTTAAGACATAGATTGAAAGCAAGAGGTCAAGTGGTGACACACGAAAGCATTACAGTTCATGTTCATGGAGTTTGTTATTTCCTATTCAAGATTAATTAGATTTGAAAAGAAACACTAAGTTCTGCTCAATAAAGCAGTGGTCACTGTCATTACAATTCACTTTGTCACAATGTCACATTGCAAATTACAGAGCAGGAAATAAATCATTGAGTCTGATCTAACTTTCCAGTTGTACATAAGGAATGTAAGTAAAGCAAGAAACTTTCATTTGTAATTATTAAAAAATGA
This sequence comes from Pempheris klunzingeri, assembly GCF_042242105.1. NCBI lineage: Eukaryota > Metazoa > Chordata > Actinopteri > Acropomatiformes > Pempheridae > Pempheris > Pempheris klunzingeri. The sequence continues at coordinate 17,932,044 of NC_092012.1, forward strand.
GCACCATTATCTGAGATACATTGATTGCTGCAGTGTATTTACTCTCAGGCAGAGTTTGTTCAAAATGTTACAAACAGTTTTAACTGGACCAAAGAAAAGAGCTCACATGCTCTTTGTTTTTATGTTAAGTTCCAGTTAGTTTTAGGACAGATCCTGAAATCAGCTTTCATTGTCTTTCATGTGGCTGCTTCCTAACTCACCATACAGCTGTTCTACAGACCTCATTATGGATCATTTTGCTACATTAAAAGTTAATTAACATTTCCTTCCCACAACCTTTTTTTTTACACATGGGTGAAATATACAGTGGGGCAAAAAAGTATTTAGTCAGCCACCAATTGTGCAAGTTCTCCCACTTAAAAAGATGAGAGAGGCCTGTAATTCATGTAATCATAGGTATACCTCAACTATGAGAGACAAAATGAGAAAAAAAATCCAGAAAATCACATTGTCTGATTTTTAAAGAATTTATTTGCAAATTATGGTGGAAAATAAGTATTTGGTCAATAACATATAAAATAAATAAAAGTTAATCTCAATACTTTGTCATATACCCTTTGTTGGCAATGACAGAGGTCAAACGTTTTCTGTAAGTCTTCACAAGGTTTTCACACACTGTTGCTGGTATTTTGGCCCATTACTCCATGCAGATCTCCTCTAGAGCAGTGATGTTTTGGGGCTGTCGCTGGGCAACACAGACTTTCAACTCCCTCCAAAGATTTTCTATGGGGTTGAGATCTGGAGACTGGCTAGGCCACTCCAGGACCTTGAAATGCTTCTTACGAAGCCACTCCTTCGTTGCCTGGGCGGTGTGTTTGGGATCATTGTCATGCTGAAAGACCCAGCCACGTTTCATCTTCAATGCCCTTGCTGATGGAAGGAGGTTTTCACTCAAAATCTCACGATACATGGCCCCATTCATTCTTTCCTTTACACGGATCAGTCGTCGTGGTCCCTTTGCAGAAAAACAGCCCCAAAGCATGATGTTTCCACCCCCATGCTTCACAGTAGGTATGGTGTTCTTTGGATGCAACTCAGCATTCTTTCTCCTCCAAACACGACAAGTTGAGTTTTTACCAAAAAGTTCTATTTTGGTTTCGTCTGACCATATGACATTCTCCCAGTCCTCTTCTGGATCATCCAAATGCTCTCTAGCAAACTTCAGATGGGCCTGGACATGTACTGGCTTAAGCAGGGGGACACGTCTGGCACTGCAGGATTTGAGTCCCTGGCGGCGTAGTGTGTTACTGATGGTAGCCTCTGTTACTTTGGTCCCAGCTCTCTGCAGGTCATTCCCTTGTGTGGTTCTGGGATTTTTGCTCACCGTTCTTGTGATCATTTTGACCCCACGGGGTGAGATCTTGCGTGGAGCCCCAGATCGAGGGAGATTATCAGTGGTCTTGTATGTCTTCCATTTTCTAATAATTGCTCCCACAGTTGATTTCTTCACACCAAGCTGCTTACCTATTGCAGATTCAGGCTTCCCAGCCTAGTGCAGGTCTACAATTTTGTTTCTGGTGTCCTTTGACAGCTCTTTGGTCTTGGCCATAGTGGAGTTTGGAGTGTGACTGTTTGAGGTTGTGGACAGGTGTCTTTTATACTGATAACGAGTTCAAACAAGTGCCATTAATACAGGTAACGAGTGGAGGACAGAGGAGCCTCTTAAAGAAGAAGTTACAGGTCTGTGAGAGCCAGAAATCTTGCTTGTTTGTAGGTGACCAAATACTTATTTTACCGAGGAATTTACCAATTAATTCATTAAAAATCCTACAATGTGATTTCCTGGATTCTTTCCCCCCATTCTGTCTCTCATAGTTGAAGTGTACCTATGATGAAAATTACAGGCCTCTCTCATCTTTTCAAGTGGGAGAACTTGCACAATTGGTGGCTGACTAAATACTTTTTTGCCCCACTGTAGGTGTATATTATGGGGTTTTAGTTGTCTGCAATTTTTTTCTCACAATGTAAATCACTGTGAGCTGGATTTTTTGTACTAAATGTTCTATGGGGCTAATAATAATATAAAAAATGTAATCATACTAGAACCTGATACTTTTTTGTGAATACAAATAGCTTGTACATTAATTTTGGATGCTGTTCTGCTTTATGCGTTTATGCAATCATGATAAGTCTGAACATCATTGAAGCTGTCAGTGTGGGCTCATTAAAAATGTCCAGGTTCAACATCACACAAATCAATGACAACTTCTGTCTTGTTTTTTTTTCAAATGCAGTAGACAGACAGCACAGAAAAAAGACAATAGTCTCAGATGTAGGGATCATTTACTCTGATTTATGCCTGTAATTTTAGACTAATGAACACAGGCAACTCTAATGGATGTCAGTAGCAGCTCTGCTTCACTCTTCTGCTTATAAGAAGTTTAGAAGTAAGTAGCTCCATCAGCAAGAAGAACAGCTACGGATGCAGATAAAAACTATTTCTCTTTTAAAAATAGCGTGTTGTGGTTTTTTTAATCTAAAAAACAGTTAGACCTGATGAGTGGAGATCAATTAATGACAAGTTACATCAGAGTCAAAAGGAACGAAAGGTGAAATAAAGTAGTGATGCAAGACGCTACTACCGCGTAACCTGACCAACAGCCAGGGCTCAGTAGTTTGTCACTGCATGCTTTATATCCAAGGGTGGAAATGGCATTTGTATTGCATATTTGCATGATTTTATCAGCATTAAGTTAGTGTTGTAGTGTTGTAGTTAGTGTTGTAGTTAGCAGCAGTGGGCACTAATTTGAATATTAAAAGATCACTACAATGTGCACACTACACACACCAGCTGTCTACATGTGTGCAGAAATGTCACTGCACAGTGAGAAGATGAACCCTTGTAATGACATGGAAAATTAATGAATAAATTATTTGGAAATGTAAAAAATGAATAAAAGGCCAATAACGACTCATTTGAGTCTTTTAATTCTGGGAATTGGGCTTATTGTCCCATAGCACTTGAGCCTTGAGTGTGGATGTAAAGTGGCAGAAGATAAATTTTAGGACAGTGACTTTTTTTCTTGTATTAACACAACACTTACTGGATTTAAAATAAAGCAGCGATTGTAACGTTACAATGCAAACTTTCAGCTTTAATTTCAGGGTAGTAACAACCACATCAGGTGAAATATGTAGGAATTCTAGTCCTTTTTACACATAGTCATTCCATGATGCTATTTGATGTGTCGATGCTAAAGAATAACACCTGTGTACATGTGCTATAGGCTACTAGCACATTTAATTGGAAAATATGAGCAGCAGGGTTGGACAAAGTGACAAAAACTGACCATCTGTGAAAGTGAATTACTTTATTGTGCTGTATTATGTCTCATCTTCTATGCTGTTGTTTGCCTGACTTTTCATTTAGCTGCATCCTGAAGTGTTTAAAACACCACCCACAAAAAGCACGTTGTGTTTGTAGTTTTAAAAGGTGCTGTATAAATAAAAAAAGTTTACCTCATTATTGTAAGTGGGTGTCTTAATATTTCTGCATATTCATCATTTAAGGTATGAGAATGTTTTTTAAGTTTACTTTCTTTCTTTATTGTGGGTTGCAGCGGTATATCCTTTTTCAACATCATTCAACATCAACTGGACCACTACAGGAACCTTGAGTAACCTGCTGAATAACTAAAACCTTGTTGTGTATGTTTCTTGGCGATAGAAACATGGTTTTAATGGACAAAAGGAATCCATTACACTTGTCATGTACAGTCCCTGACAAAAGTCTTGTCACTTACCGAAGTTGTTGGAACAACAAATAATAACTTGACTTGTAGTTGATCAATTGGAATCTGAAATGGCTTATATGAAAGGCAAAGGCCTCTGGATTATGTGTATTGTATCAAAATAAGGTTTTGTATCATTCATTGAGTTTTATCATTTAATTAGAACAGAAAGGTCAGATTTGGCTTGGACAAAAGTCTTGTCGCATACAAAAAAAATTTATGGTAGAAATTATATTTTATTTTGAATACACAAACATGCTACAATAACATCACAGCATAAAGCTATGGTCCCTTGGGAAAAAGAATGAGCTAGGAGGACTGCATCCATACGCCTCAAATAATTTATTGATGAAGTCATCTGGAATGGCAAAGAAAGCAGTCTTGCAGGACTCCCAGAGTTCATCAAGATTCTTTGGTTTCATCTTCCAAGCCTCCTCCTTCATCTTACCCCAGACATGCTCAATAATGTTCATGTCTGGTGACTGGGCTGGCCAATCCTGGAGCACCTTCTTTGCTTTCAGAAACTTTGATGTGGAGGCTGAGGTATGAGGAGGAGCGCCATCCTGCTGAAGAATTTGCCCTCTCTTGTGGTTTCGAATGTAGTGGGCGGCAAGAATTTGTTGATATTTCAGGCTGTTGATGTTGCCATCCACTTTGCAGATCTCTCGCACACCCCCATACTGGATGTAACCCCAAACTATGACTTTTCCTCCACCAAACTTGACTGTTTTCTGGGTGAATCTTGGGTCCATGCGGGTTCCAACAGGTCTTCTGCAGTATTTGCTGCGTTTGGGATGCAGTTCAATGGATGATTCATCAGAAAAATCTACCTTCTGCCACTTTTCCTCTGTCCATCCTTTCACCAAGCTGTGGGCCTTTGCAAATGCAACACGATTTTTTAGTTGCCTTCTGTTTAATGCTGGCTTCTGAGCATTAATTTGGCCATGGAGACCACTGCGTGAGAGAATTCAACAAACTGTTCTTCGAGATACAGGGGTTTCTGGTGATCACTTCTCATGCAGCTCTGCTGCAGTTGAAAAAGGGCTGGCACTGGACTGTCGAAGCAACAAACAGTCCTCTCGAACAGTTGTCTTACGGGGTCTGCCTGACCTGGGCTTGTCATGAACAAATTGTCTTCTTATCCTCTCCACTTGTCGTTTGGATACACTGAAGATGTCTGCCACCTCAGCAGCAGACTTGGTCTTCAGGTTCTTGATGATCAGCACTTTGATCTGTGGTTGAATCTTTGGCATGTTGTGAGAGGTCAGGTTGCACTTCAGATGAAGGTCTGGTGTGCTGGGGTTCTTTTTATACACACCTGGGAATGTGTTAATTACAATATTTGTCACAGGTGAAGCTCTAATCTGTGATTGGTTGAATCATTTAAAGGCACGACAAGACTTTTGTCCAAGCCAAATCTGTTCTAATCCTTTCTGTTCTAATTAAATGATAAAACTCAATGAATGATACAAAACCTTATTTTGGTACAATACACATAATCCAGAGGCCTTTGCCTCTATAAGCCATTTCAGATTCCAATTGATCAACTACAAGTCAAGTTGTTATTTGTTGTTCCAATAACTTCGGTAAGTGACAAGACTTTTGTCAGGGACTGTATTGCTGGGAGACAAATAGATAAAAAGAGAAGATGAAAAAAGAAAAGCAAACCTTGAAAAACCAGCACACATCATTTGTTGAGTACTTTTATCATCTTACAAAATATATTCAGCGGCATCACACAATTTAACTTGAATATCTAAAAATAAAAACCTCCTATATAAACAAAGGGGTCCCCTTGACTTTTCTTCTGCTCGCATTTAATTGCTGCTGTAAAATAGTACCTTGGCTATTATTGATGGCCAACAACAATAAAAACTGTTCTGCGTGTCAGAATGGAGGCAACAATCCTGAAATTTCAATACACATTCTAAAAGAGATTAATGATGCTCATGAAAGTGCTGGTGGAATATTTAGAAAACTGATGAATTTAAATAGTAACCTTCAGTCTTTGGATAGATACTCACCCTCATCACTGCATCCAGGCCCCATGCAAGGCTCAAAGTCCTGGGTGTGTGGGCAGGCCACGCTGAGGTCCAGCTGGGCCTTTAGCATCCTCTGCCTCATCCGCTTGCCCTTTTCACAAGTGGCTGAGCTGCAGGCGGACCATGGAGACCAGTTGGAGTAGATACATGTCTCAGGAGTATCATCTGGAGGATGGAAAAGGGAATGAAGAATAGCAAAAACTGTTTGGTTACTACTAATTTTGTATAACACAGATAGAGAGAGAGAGAAATGGGAGCAGGATCCTGACCTTCCTCCTTCTCCTCCTGGGCAATATCTGCTACAATGTCATCCACATTGTCCGGCACAATGTTACACTGTTCACCCTGTGGACACACAGATACACAGTGCTGTTGTGACATATTCCAGCCCTCTGTAAATGCTCTGTTGCTATGGGTTTCAATCTGTGCCCTATAGATATATATATATTTTGATAGCTGTCAGAGAGAGTGATAGCTGGTAAACTGGAAGGTTAGCATTAGCATACAAATGCTCTTAACCATGATATCCACACAGTGCTCAGGGAGAAGACATACTGTATAAGAATGAATGTCCGTGCATTATTCAAGTGTAAACTGAGTTTATGCGAATGTGTGTGTGTTGTTTGTGTGAGTAAATGATGAGAAACTGGCTGAGGTGAAAGGGTGACAGAATAAAGAAAAATATCCTCCAAGTTCCCCACAGCAGCCTCTAGGTGCCACTGAAGGACTGCTAACCTTTCTAGCCTCTCTGGTATCACCCTTACATGGTGCCACGAGATGACTTTAGCCGGTACAATCATAAAATACTGATTGAAGAAATATCACATTTCCATTTTTATAATTATACCTTACCTACTTTGAAATAGAGTTGTTTGATGTACTTGAAACTGATGTGCACATTACTTACTATTACTAACAACTGGCATTTGATAACAAATTCTAATTCAGCATGCTTATATTTCATGTTTATAAAAATTGCAAAGCGGCAAACTTGTTGGCAGGTGTCCCACGTTTTTTTTTTTTCTTTTTCACCTTAGGAATCACAACACCTACCGCACATACCACAAATACAAGTACATCCAACACTGATCAATAGCTGTATTGATGGGCAGGATTGAACTCATCATTGTACCTGCTGAGCAGTGATAAAGAGGAAGGAAAGGTCTCTCTCCCTTCCTCTGTGTCTCTGCTTTTGAAGCTTGCAAAGGCATCTATACTTCACTTCGATGGCAGATATTAAAGGATGCCAGCTCTATTTTCATGTTCCTCTAATTTATCAGCGTTGCTTTGAATCAATGCTAAGAGTAAACTTAGTATGTAGTGTATGTAAAGAGGAGGATTATCTCAAACTACAAATAAAGCAAGCTATGAGATGAAAGGGCTAATCGCTGGGTCACTGTACTGCCCTCTGCAGTAATATGCACAATATAATTAAAATTTTGATAGCACATTATTATGATTATCAATCGGAAACATTGTTTTACGGTCTGAATGTTAACCTTTATCTGTTAAAATGTGCTACCATGATGCAATCACCTGCATTCGTGATACAAAGGCTATCAAGTAGGAAAACAGACCTTTCTGGCGATGCGTTCCACTATCACCCTGGCCACGGGAGTGATGGCGCCCCCTTCTGGGTCGTAGAATGGGCTCTGTGGATGATCTAGACTGGTCAGGGGACGGATCTTGTCCTGGGGCATGGTGGGTTTGTTGGGAGACTAATGGACACACCCAGAGGAACAGAAGAAGATAAAAAAAAACATAAAGCTGTGGATCTTTGGGATTTCAAAAATAAGCCACTGTCAGGATGTGTATGAAATATACATTTGTGCAAGTACAATGAGCACAAAGTCACTGAAAGTTACACACAGCACAAGTCACGCAAAGGACAAGTCACAAAGTCGAAGAGCAGCTGTGGAGGAGTGCTGTAGTTTATACGGGAGATGCTCTTATTAGTCAACAGTAAAGGTCTGCCAGCATGGGGTTGATAGAAGCATCACCGCCAGAGGCTGTCTGGAGGCAGAAGACCAGCTCATCCTTCACCCCCGACTGAGGCCACCCAGAAAAAAAAAAAAAAATCAGGGAAAGAGCTGTGCTGTTTGTGTTTGTGGGAGAGGGAGATAAGGAGAAGGGTAATGAGTGGTCACTAATTAAAAGATACAGTAAAAGTAATGGCACAAAGGATGAATCTCATTACTCTGTTAAAGGCCTGTGCCTTTAACAATTTTGTAAGAGAGAGCCAAGTCCCACCCTACTTCCAGAATAGCCTCTGCTCCACTATCCTCGGCTGTAAGTATTTTTGGATAGATGGCTTATTTCATTGAACTTTCTGAAAAACTTAAACATAATACTTGTAGGTTCTGTCCTGATTCCCATTTTTTCTATGATTTCTAAGCAAATTCATTGACGTTTATATCCGATGGACATCAGAGATAATGATATTTCAGATGAAAGTATAAATCACACCATTTCTAAAAAGATGTTTATCAAGTCCGTAGGCTCAGATCTGACAGAGTAATGAATTCAAGAGGAAGTACGATTTTTGACACTAATTGCGGAGATCAGGTGCTGAGGGCACCAAAGTACCTTAATTGCCTTCATGAGCCGTGTGTCATGGCCACTGTTGCAGCTCCAACTGCTGAATGTGTTGATTAGCAGGCCAAATCAGCGGGTTTTAAGAATGCCTATTCAATTCATCACACGAAATATCTTGGCCTTCTGCCTCTTCTGCCTGTGGGAGGTATACCTCACAGTTTGAAAATACCCACTGTATACTAATAAATGTCTGCACTTTCAATTTACAAAAGGTCTTACAGTTGTTTTCCTGTGACATGTTTTTGCTGTTGTTAAGGATTATGGAGCTGTCCAACAATGAATGCATCAGACTATACAGTCATGGCACAGCAAGCTGAAGCTGTATTTGCAATGAAAAAAATTAGAAAACACCAGCATGAATAGACTTCAGTATTTTTGACAGCTCCTTTCAGTCTCCTAACAGAGGACATTGTTGGTCTAGTTAAACAAAACACAAACTGAAGGTACCTCAATATTCCTGAGATGCCCTTACAGTGCAGTTCAGTTTAGTCCGTGTGAGCCACACAGTGTCTGTGCGCAAGGACAGGTGTGATGGACAAAGGAGGGTGTGTGTGTGTGAGAAAGAGGAAGAATTATTCCTGAAGCTGGCCACAACAAGCAGGAGAGCACAGTTCAGTGGGTTCATCTGTGAGCTCCGAGGCATCAGCCAAAGGTTTCACACATGTCGTCATAGAGTTTGGTCGAACAAACACACACACAGTCTAATCTGTTAGTGCTGACTAGAGATACCAAGCACGCAGCAGACCGCACCTCGGGGTGAGGGTGGAAGGGGAAGCCGTTCAAGGCTGTTAAAGGAGAATTGGATGGGTGATGACACTTGAATTGTTGCAGACTGGCGGTATGTGAAGAGGTGAGAGAGGGGGTGATTGTAAATGTAGAGGAAGAGGAAGAGGTTGGTATAATGACAAGGTCAAATTGCAAGTGTTAAGGGGAGACTCAGCTGGTGATGTGAGTGAGAAGGAAGGCTATACGGGGGGTAAAAGGTGGAGAAAATAACAGTTTGCAAAAGGCTGTGATTGCAGGGTTGTAACCTGAGTCACACATTCAGAGGGACCCTGCTATTTTTGTTACATGATGATGACAGGAAGTTCCTTTTCTCCCCAAATTTTTAATTAAAATAATGATCAACATTACATTTTAACACATACAAGTTATTTATCTAATACATTTGAACAGTCTACATTTCAAAATCTACATTTCAATCGATGTGATTTTAGTTAGTCAGTATGCACGTTTGGGAGCATATTACTGAAGTGGCATAAGGCTTCAATGAGCTACAATTTTTAGTAATAAATATCTAAATGTTTGATTGTCCACACTGACCTCGTACGTCACCCCACTGTCAGTGCCTGCGTCCCAGGGGATCAGGTCCTGGACCACCCTCTGGGCCCAACCACACTCCTTGGTACATAAATCCTCAGCAGACAGACCCACATTCCAGTCTGGACTGGGCCCCAACATGGTCAGGAAGGACATGAGGTGACGGGTCCGGTCCACTGAGAATTCAGCTGAGGGGGCAGCTCGCCTGAGGAAAACAGTGACAATGAGGTCTTTGTGAATCACAGTAGTTTGTAAGTAAGTGTGAGTAAGAGAGAGACAGAAATGTTAGCCTAATGACAAGTGGCAACTTCTGAAGGGTGCAGCCCATGAAGTTGTGTCCTTCACAAGACCTGCAGCGAGGCTGCGCCTACTCCACCTTCAATGAGATGTCCAGCCTAAATGAAGCCAAACCTAATAATGAATTTAGTTGCTCCTCATGAACTACAATTCCAATTGTGTCACCAGCAACGTGATGTAAAATGGCCAATAAAGTGTAAACACAAGAGGAAAACTATGACAAGTTTCTGATACCCAAGTTAAAAAGTGATGACATTTTACTGGCAGTGTACCAAGTTAACAGTTATCCAGATGGCAACAGCATTATTTCCCTACAGCCTCCAATTCAGTCCTGCAGGAAGATTTGCTGAAGCAGTGCTTAGGATATTCAAAACTCAGTCTGATCAATAAGTAATTGCACTGCTAGACAACTTCAATTATGCTTCTTTTGTTAATGTCTTTTTTCTTTTTTCTGAAAATGATAGTAGTGACAGGGTGGCATTAGCTCACTGGCAGGGTGTATGCGTGGGTCAGAGGAATTTTGATATTTTATATATTATAATAATGATATATAAACCACACAAAAACAATGCACAAAGCACAACTTAAATATACACAATTGAGTGTCAAGGACACAAAAGCTCATAACAGTACATATCATCCACATGTGGCTGTTACATACAAGGTGTTCATCAAGAATATGTGTATAAAGGAACAAAACAAAGACGAAACAATCCAATCAATATACAAATACAAATGCAGTCAAAAAGGGACCCCAAGATTCTTCCCACTTTTCCCACTTATGTTGACATTTTAATTAATTAATTCTCTATGTGAATAACCAAAACAGATTCATGCAACTACATTTTGGACCGGGGTGGAGTTGGTGTCATCTACTATTTGAGAATAAGCCTTTTTGCTAGCACCTTGCTCTTCAAAAGAGCTGTTTAAATGTGTGAAGGAAGAATTAAAGACTCCTCTGAGCATCCAAAGAGAGCCAAGTCCCTGTCAGGAGAGAGTCCTATGGTATACCCCAGAATGGATATGCAATAATGTATTTATTCGGATCATATTTATCATAAATTGGAGAATCAGAGGGTAAAATTTATGTAACATGATTTCATAATAATTAAAACAGTGAATCACATTGAACTGAATTAACCTGTGTCTGCTCTTTATTGAACAATATACCCATATATACAATGTGTATATGGGAAAGTGCAGTCCTCCGTATTTTATCAGCACCACATTTATTTAATTTTCCCGAGGCTTCTTATTAATAAAGTTGACAGATGCAGGATTCTTAGGGAAGAATTTCAATTATTTGGTGATAAGCTTCTTACTGTCTGGTGAAAGAGAGAGCAATTCTGAAAAAGTGTATCTCTCACAAATGGACATAAAATGGCTTATAAGTTGCATATAACAAAAAAAAATTATAGCGAGGTCGATTGGATTTCAAGCTTAATTGACCAAAAGACTTCTTTATGCACTTGATACCTTTTCACACCATGTAGCAAATGTGTTGACCAGTACTGCTGGCAGAAAGACACGATTGTGGCAAAGTGGTGTAAATCAAAATAGGGACAATGTAAATATGTTTAAGTCAAAATCTTCAGTGAACTTCTGACAGCAAAACTTTGACTTATATAAAAAAAAAAAAGAAGAAAAGACTGGAGGACCATGAGGAATATGGTTTTATTAAGGACATATGCTGTGTGTGATTAATTGTCTAAAGAAGCCCTTTGCCAGTATGCCAATGCCCAATAGCTGTCCAATATTAATCTTAAATACTGAATGGCCTAAACCTCCACTCAGAGTGAGTTTTTTATAATCTGTGTTTTTATAACCTCAAATAAATTCTAAAACGATTGTTTCTGTTTCTGCTTTTAAAAAATTGTAAAAAAGTTTAACAAATTTAAATTTGAGCAAAACTTTTTTTATAGATTTTTTTTGAGATCTTAAATCCAAAATATATGCTATAATCCTGTACAACTTTAACAGGACAATCTCGTAAAACTGTATTATTTCCACTAAAGATAAGTTCATTTTTGAAGAGTAGGATGGCATCATCTGTATAAAGATTAATTTTGTGGGTTGCTGCAGCTGTGGTAGTGGATGAGGATGCGTGTAATCTTGTTATTCTGGGTGAATGGTAGTGGCGAAAGACGGCAACATTGTCTTGTTGCGCAAAATTTGATGATTCATTAGTAATGACAGTAGCCTGGAGTGAGTTGTAGTTTTCTGAAATGAATGACTGTCAAAATCTAATTGTTTTGAGTATTGAGAACAGCAGTTTACATGACTGAATGCTTTTTCAGTGTTTACTAATTTGGCAGTAGCAGGTATTTTGTTGGTAGTTCATGTGGTTGAAAAGGTCCAGGTGAATCAGATTTGGAATGACTTGTTCTGTTTGATTTTTCTAACATTTTACTCGTGATTTTAAAATCTGTGCTCATAAGAAAGATGGGACAATAACTCTGCCAAAGACTAGAGTCTTTATTTGGTTTGTTACTTATTGGTTGGTTTGGTTTACTGAGATAAGAGCAGCCTTCATATAAGTCAACTATAAGGTTGCATTTTTTATGTCATCTACCATTCTGATGAAAAGAGGTGATGTTGTTTCCCGAAATGGTTTATAGAATCGTATAGAGTAGCCATCCAGGCCTAGTGCTTTGTTGTTAGGGAATTCTGATCTATTATGGTAAATGGGGAACCTGTAACATTGATTTGTTAGTTATTCAGTCCAGGAGGCGAGATGTTAATGATTTTTCTTCTTAGTTGGTATGTTAAGTGATTTCCTATATTATATCTATATAAAAAGGTATTGTAACATTCTGTTTCATTGATTTCCTGTAGAATTTGGTCAGACACATAATGAAGAATAATGATGGTGAAGCTGTTTAAGTGTGATTTCTACTTTGTTTTCCCATTCTATTTTTTTTGTCCTTTTAGCAAAGTGTGAAATTATTCTTCCTAAGAGAAAAAGATGTTTCTGCCTTTTCCCAGAGGGGGGTGGGTGTTATTTCTGGGGCACTGTTATGTTCCTTGAGAAAGGCCCATTCTGTCCTAAAAAATGTGTAAAATGTTGTTGTGGCAAGATGTTGAGGGCCAATGGGTGCTAGAAGATTTGCTGAAATGGGGATGGCCACTGACTGTAATTGGCTGAATTATGGTTTTTGATATATCTGCAGTTATGGAGCTGCTAACCAGGAAATAGTCTATCCTAAATTTTTGAACTGGTGAAAAGAAAGTGCAGTCATGCGTGGATGGGTTTTGTAAGTCTGCCATATATTGTTTCATTGTTTCAGTTTTGTGACATTTTTTGGAATGAAGCGCTGATGCTGCTCTGTCATGCAGAGCGTTAATGGCAGTGTTGAAGTCTCTGCCAATTATTGCTGGAGTGATGAAGTTCTCTCATGGATCTAAAAATGTGAAAGAAGGGTTTACAACATTTCTAGTATACACAAATACTTGGTTGCACAGTAGCTAGTGGAACAGAGGCTAACCCTGACATGGGGCAAGACTAGCTACACTATACCACACTATACACTGAATAGGAGGCTGTAGGAAATTTAATGCAAGAGTCAGCCACTGGGAAGGTTTATATAATCAGTCCACTAGTCTGGTACACACAAAGCATATCCAGATCAGGTTTTTTTGGCCCAAGGCCCAATCTGAGTCCTTTAATATTGACTATGTGCTAATACCAAGGCCAATCCGTTACTTACATATATTTATCAAAATAACACAGCTGCCCAGTGCACACTTAAGATGCAACCTGAAAATGAGATGAGGTTGAACTTATTTAATCCCAAAAGTTTTTTGTCCAAGTTACTCAGTATACATAGTAAACGTTATAATATAAACATCAACAGAAGATATGCAATATAGATCAAATGTGTAAAGTTCACCTTATCTTTTACAAACAACTTGGTCTTGGTCAAATACTGAAGCTCCCGGTTCAAAACTATTAAGTTCATAAACTTAAATTATTGACATGATATCAGAGAAAATTTAACTGGGAGAATGCGACTCCTGAAATTCCAAGATTCGATAATCCATGTATTTCCGGGTATCAGAACTTTAAGTCACTTGCTCCAGTTTCACATTCACACACTAATTTTTATTTGCATATACAAGCAAAATGGCCACACTGTAGAGCCCAGCTGTTGAAAAGGAAAGCAGTAATGCAAAACTCACATGCTTAAGTGCACAAAATAGTACAGAGCATACCATACATTAAAAAAAGGATTTGATGAGGTTTATTTTAGCCGATACCAATCTATCAAAATGTGCCACAATTAGCCCTGATACCGATCCTTCGTCTTCACACACCTGCACACCCTATCCTTTTACGACTTATAATTTTGTCAGCATTCAACAGTTAGATGAGGCTTGAATGCACCTATGTCAGTGACTCAATGGAGATGCAGTTGTTCTGTCAGCTAGAAACAATCACTGAAAATGAAAGTGGAAAGATGAAAAGAAACATTATGAAATGGGTGCAAAACTAGAGAAGCCTGGAAGTGAGGAGCTTCGACTCTCGAGGAAAAGTACTTAACGGTGCCTAAAAATCATAGTGACTGGCACATATTTACTTGACATATTCTAGATTCACACTGCCAGATCACATCTATCCAAACCGCATTTGCTCTGTTCCAGCAAAGGAGACGCACACACCTCTGGCCATCTGTCTTGACCAGTGACTGACAGCTAAACTAATTACACGACTTTTCCCAGCCAATACAAGATTAATTGGGAAGATTCTTGTAGTAACATAGACAATTAGCCAGTGATTTCTTTCCACCTGTCATGGTGCCCATACAAATCCATTTGACTTCAGCCAAGTCAGTCCTGCCCTTGCGCACTCTACTAATGATGGCTTCTGAGGATGTGAAATAGACTTTATCCCCTGGGAACACACAACTTGAATCGACTCTCCTGGGCCCTGCTCAGTGAGTACTGCAAGTCTGAGGCTTATCTCAGGCAGCTACCTGGGCTCTACAAAACGGTAAAGTGTAATTGACAGAAAAGGAGAGGCAGAGCAAGTCTGGTAGCAAATGAGTAGGGGATTAATTACCCTAGATAACCCCAATGAAATGCTTGTTATTCAAAACTGTTTCTGGTATACAAAGGCAAGCGCATTTTTGGAGAGGTGTTGATATGAATATTAGTAGGTGTCATGGTGTTACTACATGGATATTTGGCAATATTTTCCTGTGCTCACTTTTTCCCTTACATTTGCCTGTTTCAAAAATGATTTCTGTTGGTGGCAAATTAGTATTTTATGATATGTCAGGTTAAGTTCATGCAACAAAAACTATTTGGTTTAAGACAAGGGAAACATTGCTTTATAAGAAACAAAAAACACTTGTTTTTCTTCACCCATGGAAATTACAATTGGTTTAATAAATTCTTCCTGTCACAAAACCTCTGTAACGTCCAATAATAGTAATAGCAGTCTTATGTTTCATATGTTTGTAGTATGTAAAAATTCTAGAGGGGCTAGCCCAAAAGTGGGGCACAGCTCACCACACTACCATACCACACTATACACACACATAAACCATAGTTATCAACCCCAAAAAGAAATTCTGAGAGCAACAGCAAAAAAGAAAAGGCAGCTCATTAACAGCTGTATTCTTGTCTTCAAAAGCTCCTTATTTCACTCCATTGTCAACCAGTTTATTGTTTTAGCCGCTAATCAAATGTAACCCTCAGAACACCAAAGTAGTTTTCTCGTTATTAGGAAGATGCCTGACAAGAGAGAGGGGGAGTGGGGAGACAACTAGGAGCCAGTTCAGTCTCATGGAGTAGCTGTCATGGATGCCACCTGTTTAATCCAATATACAGTGGGAAAAGTGGCATTGAGAGAGGTTGGACTAATGAAGAGAAATTTACTGAGGAAACTAGAGGAGGAAGACACTGCTGTGTGTAGCGAAACTTGGTAGAGAGTGGGAGGATACAACAAAGAGTCAGAGTTTGTTTTTTGTCAGGCTTTTTTGTAAGGACTTGAGAATTTTTTATTCTATTAAGGTGTATGAGAAACTTTGCTGCTTCAGAATCTGGGCTCCCTTTGTGAGTGACAGGGTGTGTGTGTGTGTGTGTGTGTGTGTGTGTGTGTGTGTGTTTAGTGTTGATTAGGAAAGGTCCTTTCTCGCTAACAAGTGGGTTTGAATTGTGGGTTTGTACTATACCAGAATGAGCAAAACAGAACTGCAAGGAATTTTTTTAATAAAATGTGTGGTGTCATCCTAGATAATGTTGAAAACACTAGCTTGTGGAACTGAAATTGTAGGCTTAAGTTAGCATTACTTTAAAAAAAAATAAAGATGCCCTTTGACAGGCATGCAATATGTCTACAGTAGTCAGTTTCTGTTGCAGTAACCAGAGGCGATACTGAAGCTACAGCAGCTGCACTGACATTAGTACATACACGCAATGTCAGTCAGTATTTGACATGACTGGACTAACTGAACTAACTCAGCGACATAACTGAAATCTAAATATCAAGTTCTACATAAAACTTCCATCACTACTTTCAGCAAATGCAACTATATGTTATAAACAGACTTAAACAGAACCTCGACGTCCTCAGTGCTTAGTGGACAAGGAAACTAATCAGGTTCTGTTTAGCAGATGAAGAAATTCATCAGCCTCGGTCTTGTCTCCTAACGTACAGAGCAACCATCACAAACAATGCTTCTGTCCAAATGGTTACAGTAAGAGGGGAACTGAGGCTGGTTGACTGCACTCCCCTGATTTTGAAAGATGTTCCAGTTGCTCAAAATTATTAATGGTATATGTTATTTTGCTTCTTTTGGGATAAGGCCAACAACCTGCTCCTTGAAATCTTTCAAATCGTTAAAATACTTGTTTCAAGGCTGATATCTGATCTCTTATTACAGGACAACTGCTCCACTAGGCATTACAAGACAGGCATTTTGGATCCACATCTATTATCCATGAACTGTTTCACAGAAAAAGGGGCTGTGAGTTTTGTCAGTCCGTGTTTCTTAAGGTTTGATTTATACTGTGGACATAAGAAACTCTGATACATACAAAACTGTGCTCTGATAAAAACGGCATTTAGACAGCATACAGAAAACTTGTCCAGGCTGCCACTGCACATGGGGGGGTGGGGTGGGGGGGTCACTCAGGCCACTCACTGCATTGTGGGGCAATTTCTTTTATACGAGTACATAGTACGCTCACATTTGTTTTTGTTCCTCTTACAGATTTTGAGGTTGTTTGAGGATAGAAAAGAAATGTGCCTCACATGTGGTCAGGAAGTCATCATGAATAATGACATTCATTGATTAACTCACCCTTTTTAGAATCACTGACTTTTAAGACCACAAACTGAGTCACTTGCTTGGGCTGAGTAAGATCAGATGGAAAATACTGCTGATTAAAAATGAGAAGGGAAACAGCGTTTAAAGGTTGAAAACACACAAAGAGTGTCTCTGCTCAAAGTCATTTCCGTATAGTCTGGCTGCAAAATAACATGGCAGTGAAAAGACTATGTGAAATGACAATTAAAGTGATCTTAAGAACATCTGCGCTCTTGTCAGCTGAGCTGGTTCGGTACATGTAGGCACAGTGGGACAGGCTCGCTTAGCAACAGAATGAGAATTTCTCTGTCACTATGCACTGTGGTGCCAAAGTGATTGTAGTTTTAATGGACTGCAAAGACCTCCACAGTTTGGACAGCCACATAATTAGCAGAGAAATATCCCTTTGAAATTTAAACTACCAGCATCTGGCATGTGTTTTCAGTTTATTTTACTGTTTTATGTTTTTTATTGTTTGAATATTGACATGATGATTAATATGAATATTGATGTGCTTTTCTATTCTACAGCACTGTATTCATTTAGCAAAAGCCCAGAGACCCTGACACATATGGATAAGTGGTTAAGACATCTCTTATGGTTCTGTCTATTGTACCTTATATTGTGGAGAGGACCTTAACATTCTCAACTTTGTCTTCTTCTCTGTTGTATTGGCTCTAAGTAGAGGCACTGCTGTGGACATACAGCTGTAACGTGTGATAATGGCTGTCACTTCTTCAGCCTAGCTCTTTTCTCATCTCCCAACTCTCCTCCCCCTCTACATCTCTACATCTCTGCCGCTTTGCCCTTTGTTCCAGCAATCACTTAGTTCTTTATAGTCAAATTAGAATGAATGCTTGGTTTAAGAGGAGGCACTTCATTTTACAGAATGCAGCTGCAGCACACATACCAGTTGTTAACCACATAGTTAACCTAAAAAATAAGCCCTACTAATGTAATTAAACTCCAGCCTTCTCAGAAGCGTTCTTAATCACTTCCTTGTTGATATCCCTTATGGTTGCCCTCCCACGCCTTCTGTCTTTCTCATCCTCATATTTGTTAAAGCAACATTGGAAGATTGAATTGACAACCACGATTTTTTGTGTTTCAAAAAAGTTTGCATATTTACACTGTGTTAGTGGAATTGTAGCACAGAAACCCAGAGATCCACCTATGAAATATGCTAGCATAAATATGCACTCATGCATTTTTCATGCTGGTCATATGTAAAGCTAATAAACTCTCTAATGACTTTTTTAAGAACAGAGTACATCTTCCAGTTTGTTGAGTAAAATGCAGACTTAACTACTTCCACGAGAGGGCACTTCCATGTAGTGATCGATAAAAAATGACCTTCCCCTTCTCGTTCCCAACCAACGTAATTGATCTGACACACTCCTGCATGTGCGGTACATAATCATTGTGTGAAACAATTAATTGGTTGCTTATACAGCACAGAATGAGCTAATTAGCCCGGGTGGATGTTGTTGCTTCCAGTCCAGGCTGTGTTCTTCCATTTGGAGACTAAACTCATGGCCCTCTCTTGACGCCCTGTGGTCGAGGAAATAACACTGCACAGGCTTTTACCACTGAAGTTCTTCTGAGCGAGCTGAGCCAACAAGCTTCTTGTTTTTCTCATGAATAAGAGATTAATGGATCTTATGAATTTAGGACTAAATGAGCACACACACTGTGAGAATGGTGTAGCTGGCAGTTTCAGGGCACCTTTGAGCTGGGTTTCCCCTGATCAGCAAGCTTTGGGTCCAACTTTGGATACTAACTTCTTGTTCTGACACCTTACGCCTTAAAAAGCTTAGGACCTACGGTACCATATATTTGAATTGATTAACATTAAGCAGTTTACCAGTGTTGGAGGATGTCTTGGCCCATTAACTACAAATTGTAGATGCTTTATATAAATGTAGATTATTTTCAAAAACATTCCATTAAATTTTTAGAAAGATTTCCTACCTTGCAGGCACATACTGGGTTCCACTTATTTTAATGCGGTATAAGATAAAAAGTGTTTGAGCTAAACCACCACTGTGGGTGTATTTACTAAGGCGCATGCCAAACAGTTTCTGTGCCCTACGTTTTAAAGAGTGCATCTTATTCCAGATAAGTGGCTGATTTGATATGACTTCAAATTCAAAACACGTCCAACACCATTGTCAAATTAAAATAGCGGAGGCACTTGGACCATACCATGGACCCATTACAGACCACGCATAGTTGCTTGAGAATGATTAAAGCCCAGCCTATTACAAATTCACTGAAGGGGTGAAACAAGTATTTAGAAGAACTTCAACATAAAAAGTAAAGCAGGACATAAAAGGAAAGCCTGTTTGAAACCAAGACTCCACCTATTAAAGGACTGTTGTAGATCAACATTTTAACAACTCCTTTTTCTACAAACTACTTAAGGTTGTTGTTGCATGTCTCTCTCTCCGCCTGTTTCCTGTTCACACATAATCCGTTTGACTTAAAAGACAGAATGACAAAAAACAGTGCATGATTTTGAAGTTCCTTACTCCACTAGTCCTGATGTCCTACCGCCCAATGTAATCCATTTTTCCTCAGGGTCTTTTCCTTATAGCTCTTTTACCTTCAAGATACTACAGGCTAGGAAATAACTAATTATGTGGAAAGTGATTCGTTAGAAAATATAATGATTTAAGAGAGTTTATTATCCATGATTTCTGTGATTTATGAATTTTGTTGTAGGCAATGAAAGTCTGAAGATTTGATGGTGAAAGATGAGGATAACATTATGATAAGCAGGAGATATAACTTACACATTAAGTGGTTGCCAGGCTGGCCACTGTGCTTTCATTTTGATGACTGTGAGGACGTCATCACCCTGCAGAAGAGAGATGGGCAAAAAGACAAAAAAGACAAAAAAAATCAATCTCGGTTCAGCGGAATAATCAGCACTTCACTATTGAACCATCACGCTTCACAGGTGAATGATTAAAAAGGATCAATGGAAGACTTTCCCCATCTCCACAGTTTAATCTATGAAATAATTATGGTCAGTGGATAAAGGTGGTACAGTGTGTGTGGTCAAAAGAGCTATAAATGCAACTTCAAATAGATAAGAAATGCACTTATGAAAATGTAGCTATAGAACTAAGATTCATTCGAATTTCAGAGGGATTGATTGGAATTGAAACACAGCACAAAAGGTTAAAGAGAACCTGAAACTAAATGTTCTCAACAGAAGATGAGAGAAGACTTTGCAACTAAATATATGGCAGAATTATGACACAAATGCAAAGGACAGCTGAAACCAGTTTGGAATGAAAGAAAGGTACTTAGGTTCTGCTCCAATACTTAGAGCAAAGTCAGAATAACTGCTCTGACAAACTATGCCAAGGAAATTACATTTAAGAAAAGGTTCATATCATTTCAGATCATTGCAGATAATTTCTAGGGACACAGGAAGGTTACAAGGCTGCATAAGTCTCCAACTGGCACTAAAGCATAACTTGAAAACAATAATAACCCCCACATCGGATGGGTTACAATGGTGCCATACATTTATGAGGAAAACTAACTCAACATGCTCTCAAGTTTACAGACAATGGTAATGGCTATCTTGTGTGCATCGTTCAATCAAGTGTACCATTTTTCATTAAGATACACAGTTAGAAAAATGTCATAAATGATCACATGTTAAGTTTATGCAATAATAATGTTACACTCGTGCTATTTCACTTGTAATTCTTTGGCTGAAATGGAGATTTTATGAAGCGCAGGACATAATGCTCTAAAAATGGGCTACTGAGATCACACTAAGTTCATCAGCCTCAACATGCATTTTCACAGCGAGACGGTGGTTGTCACATCCTTAATACAATGTTCATCCCTGGTTTAACCAAATTCATTATAATCACATTTATCAAACCATAACTGTAGTGCTTTTTAACATTCATGCTGACACTCCTGAGGTGTAAATGTCTCTGCTCCCTATGACGTGACCCTGACAGCCACTGGTGCGTGATGTCCCATCTCCACCACTGTTTGCTCAAAAACAGAAATGAGGATTTAGTAGAATCTCATTGTAATTTTTAAAAGTTATATACAAAATGGGCCTTTGCACACAGTATCTGAAGCGAGGCCCGCCGGTTCACCATAAAGTAAAAACAATGCACATATAAAGGAGTACAATATGATGAAATCCAATAAAATACCACAAACTGTGCATGTGTAACGGGTGTGTGGATGGGCATCACCAACAGGACCACTCCATAGACTGTTTCCCAGAATTTATTTAGTACAGCCTGAAGAAGACAAACATAACAAATGTCTTCTGGGTTTGTTTTCTCCTTTCCTGCTCCCCCAGCAAGGCACAGCAGTACTGTGTTTTACATTACAGAGGAAACATTCTTAATATATATAACAAATCTCCTCAAAACCAGAGGACTAAAACAATGCCACCTGGTGGCGAAAGTACCATGGGGGTCCGTAAGGGACGGAGTGATTAAACATCAACAGAATTACATTACCCAGTGAAGCACATACCTGAAGAAGACAAACATAACAAATGTCTTCTGGGTTTGTTTTCTCCTTTCCTGCTCCTAAACATATAAACGACATTACAAACAGTTAACAAGGAAACTAGCTAACACAGGGCGGGCTGCTGTTCGCGCCAAAATAACAACACTAAAAACATCTATAAAACTTATACTAACGGCAAAAACAACACAAAACAGCCTGGCAACACAAAAGTATACATCGATAAATAAAATACACCGAAGATAATAACTTAAACGACTACATTTACAAAGAAAACAACACAATTACAACAGCAGCCTTCACTCACGCAACCTACCCCCAGCAAGGCACAGCAGTACTGTGCGGGGTAAAGGGGAGGAGCTAGAGAAACACATGCGCTACGGAAACCCAGAAGGCAATAAAAAGGCAAATCGATTAAAAGTAATCTCCACAGGAGAAATTATAAAATAAAGTATAAACAAAAATAACTCATAAAGATAAAATTCACAATGATTAAATAATAAAATTAACAAACATGAATTGAAAATAAAGTGCATTTTTAACTCCGTTACACCCACCCCCACTGAATTTAATCGAACATGAGTGCCAACTACACAGTATACACTATACAAAACAGTACCAATTCACAATTTACCAGGGGTCAACACTGAGAAAACCAACACAAAATGTATCCCATAAGGATGAAGTGGTATGAGGGCAGCGCTTATCCCTCAATCCAGCAACTGTCAACAGGGTGCCTTGTACACCCCACAAAACCCCGACACAAAGTGTAGTGTAGACCCATGACATGAAAAACATTGCAGCAATACAAAAACTCACAGACCCAAAAGGGGCATAGGCTATCTGAATAAGATTTTAGTCAGCAAAAGCCTGGAACACAGATTTGCAAACAGCTTTAACACTGAACTTGTCTTGAACAACGTCCTGCCTGGACATGGTTTGTATTAGCCTGTTCACAGGTTTCACCAGACGGCCAAATCTTGACCTAACCTGTGCATTAGAACGGTCACAGTGCAAGGTCGAGGTCTGGTCAGCAGTGTGCAGAATGTCTGAGGCATTGTCTGTCTGTGTCGTGGTATTGAGAGCAGAGCCTGGCTGTCTCACACGTACTGGCACGTCAACAACAGTCACAGGGGCAGAGTCACAAGTCACAGACTGATCCGTTGTGTGGCTCTCAGGTGAGACTGAACAGTCCCGGGGGTCAGAGGTCGTGCTCTCTAAGTCAGTGACCTCTCCTCCAGACAGGCTTGGTGCAGATAGCTGTGTGATCCAGTCTATGGTTCTCCTCTCAGAATCCACAAGCTCTGGATTAGTTAAAGGGCTCTCTCCTTCTCCTGCAGTTATAGGCGAGTTCCCGTCACTTCCAGCAACAAGGCTCACACTAGCTGCACATGTCTCATTCTCTCTCTCATACACGATCTCTCCATCCTCTCTAACATCATCAGTTCCTGGGACTGAGGATTCTGTAGCAGGCACGGAAGAGGCAGGGTCAGACGTTTCACATACGGCCTCCACAGGGAGGAAATTGGCCAGCATGAGCAGGTTTCTGTGGATCACCTTCTCCTGTCCAGTGATTGTGTCGCAGATCCGGTATGTGTGCGTCTCTGGGTTAATGTCCACCACAGTGTAGATGGTTGATTCCCACCTGTCAGCAAGCTTCTTCTTACCCCTTTCTTTCTTGTTGGCCAAGAGAACTCTGTCGCCAACGTCAATGTTTGATCCCCTCACTTTCCTATTATACAACTGAGCGTGCCTCTTCTGCTCTTTTGAAGCATGGTCCTGAGCAATCACCATCGCCTCTTTCAGGTCATTGGCAAGACATATCACATACTTGTCATAGTTCACCACAGCAGAGTCATGCAGGACAGTCTGAAAGAGAATATCAACAGGCAGACGGGGTACTCTGCCAAACATGAGGTAAAAGGGGGGGTAACCTGTTGTCTCATGGGCTGCACAGTTATACATAAAGGTCAGTGTCTGCAAGCGTCGTGGCCAATCAGCTTTCTCCTCGGGGGACAACGCACGGATCATGGCACCCAAGGTCCGATTGAATCGCTCCACACTCCCGTTTCCCATGGGATGGTAAGGGGTTGTGTGTGATTTTCTGACACCCGAGACTCTGAGGAGCTCACTTATAAGCTGACTCTCAAAGTTAGCGCCTTGGTCACTGTGAATCCTTTCAGGAAAACCAAAGACACAGAAATACCGGTCCCAGAGAACCCTCGCCACCTGCTTAGCTGTCTGATCTTTACATGGAAACGCCTGAGCCATTCTTGTGAAATGGTCCGTTATCACCAAGACATCAACAGACTTGTTTCTGGAGTTTTCGGCTGACCAAAAGTCAATACATACCAGCTCTAACGGCCTTGTTGATTTTATGGTCTCCAAGGGGGCCCTTCCCTCAGGCTCGATTGTCTTACTGACAATGCATCGCTGACAATGGCGAACATAGTCTCTCACATCTCTGTCAAGGTTTGGCCAGAAAAACCTCTGTCTTGTCAAGCTGAGGCTCCTGAACTGAGCTTGATGTCCTGCTCCATCGTGTACTCCCCGCAGAACCTCAGTCTTGAGTGAGTCAGGGACAGCATATTGGAAGCGCTTTGCCTTGGTTTTCTGGTCCCTTGAAGTCCTGTATAACACACCGTTGAACACAGTTAGCTTATCCCAGTGCTTCAAATATTTTGTTACAGAGACAGACTCCCTAAACCTTTCTCTCCTGGAGGGCCTCCGACGTCTCTCAACATAGTACAGAACCCGAGAGAGAGTTCCGTCCTCCAACTGCTTGTCACGGAGGTCCTTTTCAGTGTAGGCAGGTAAGGCGTCTTGTCCAGGTGGAACCAACTGAGGCAGGTACTGCAACACCTCAATAGCACGGGCCCTCGGACCAGCATCCCACTCAGTGTGCGACTGTAGTACAGCAGACACATCCTCCCTCGCAACAGACTGAGTGTGCATTTGTAGTGGACTGCATGTGGACTGAGCATCGATGCTCACCGGAGAGGGTTTCTTGTGACCACTGGATGACCGGAAGGCATTCTGGACAGAGGAATTTGACACATCCTTGACCTCGGTGAGGAGACCTGCATAGGGTTCAGCGAGCAGTCTATGGCCAACATTCTCCTTGACAAATGGCACACGGCTCAGGGCATCAGCCACAATGTTTTGTTGACCAGGGACATACTTGATGTCAAAGTTGTAACTCGCCAACTTGGCTACCCAGCGCTGCTCACAACAGTCTAGTTTTGGCTTTGTCAGTATATGAGTCAACGGGTTGTTATCAGTCCAGACTGTGAATTTGTGGCCTTTCAACCAGTGACTGAACTTGTCGCAGACGGACCATTTCAAGGCCAGAAACTCTAACCGGTGAGCTGGGTAGTTCTTCTGGGACTGAGACAATGACTTGCTGGCAAAAGCAATGGGTCTGGCTCGTGCTTCACCCTCCTGAACCTGAGACAGAACAGCACCTATGCCATCCAGGGATGCATCAGTTGACAGCATGAAGGGACGGGTAAAATCTGGATGAGCCAGGACAACACTGTGAATCAGCGAGGACTTCAGGTGTTCAAAAGCCTGTCCCTGCTCCGCCGTCCAGTCAGAAGCACACAACTTCCTACATGAAAGTTTATTCACATGCAGTTTGCCTTTCCTTTTTCCACCCTTCAGCAGATCAAAGAGCGGCTTTGCAATGGCAGAATACCTGGGCACGAAGTGCTGATAGTAATTAATCATCCCCAAAAAGGACCGTATCCGCTTCTGAGATGGGGTTACACCATCAGGCTCCATGAGATCGGTGGGTGACATGTTTGTGATGTTCTCAATCTTACTGGGGTCTGTCGAAACACCATTCTCATCCACTATGTGGCCAAGAAACCGGACAGACCTCCTGAGAAAGAAACACTTTTTAGGGGCCAGCTTTAAGTTATGACCACGCAGCCGTTCAAACACCATTTCCAACCGCTGCAAGGCAGTCTCCTCATCAGGTGCAAACACCAACAGATCATCCAAATAGCACAGTAGACTCAGATAGTTTTGGTCTCCAAAAATGCTGGTCATCATGCGCATGAAGCTCCCAGGGCTGTTGCAGAGGCCCTGCGGCAGACGGTTGTACTCATACAAGCCCATGGGAGTGGTGAAGGCTGAGTACTTCCTGTCGTCCTCGTGGAGTGGCATATTGTAGAACCCGGAGGTCAAATCCATTGTGCTGAACAGACAGTTCCCTCCCAGTGCCGCCAAACAATCCGCCTGGTGAGGAAGGGGATGGGCGTCCTTCAGGGTTCTCTTATTCAACCAGCGAAAGTCTGTACAGATTCGGAGATCACCATTTTTTTTCCACACGAGCACCAATGGAGATGCATATTCACTTGTCGATTTTCTGATGATCTCCTTTTCCTCCATCTCACTCAGCACTTGGCGCAGCCTCTGGTACTGGCCAGGGGGCACTCGCCTGTATGGGAGCCTGAATGGTCTGTTGTCTGACAGGTGAATGCGGTGCACAAAGTCCGTCGCCTCTCCACAGTCAAGGTGGTGGCGTGAAAAGACATCCTCATACTGTAAAACAAGGGCAGCCATTCTCCTCTTGCAGTCCTCAGATACTTCACATGACTGAATATCAACACTACTGAGCCCAACTGACATGAGTTTGTCTTTGGCAGAATTTGCGTCTGCAGTAGGCGGCACAGCTGATTGAGTGTAGCTAGCAAGGGGAACCTCAGAGCTTTCAGCAACATCCATGTCCTCAAGTGCCATGACGGGGTAGACATCAGCCAGCTTTGCATTGCGCCTCAATAACACTGGCTTACTAGATGTATTGATGAGCTTTAGTGGGACCCATTTGTCTCCCCACAATGTAGTTACAATCTTTGCGACCAGAACACCTCTGGGAGCTGAGCGGGATGAAGTGGGCTCTGTCATGACGGTGCTTCCTGGGGAAACAGCTGTGTTTTTAGGCAGTTTCCCCCAGATGAGATATTCACGCCCAGGCTCGAGGCAGGTAGCTGAGTTACACCTTACTGTACCGACCTTGTCAGGAACATCTTCACCTTTCCAGGGATTCAGACCAGACAGCATGGACAGGAAATGTTCAGTTTCTGGGTCTCCAGATGGGCAGGGGCCGGACACTGTCCTCCAGTAGGACTCACATAGCTTGGACTGATGCAGGACGTGTTTTATGACATTTGTCCCTAGTATCAACTCATCATGCTGTCCGGAAACAACAAGTGTGGGGACTAACATTTTACAGCCATACACTTCCATCTCCACATCAAAAGCACACTTTGGCTTAACACGAAGTCCGCCACATCCAACAAGGACCACATTCACATCAATCAGTTTTTGGTCTGTTATCACTCCAGCCTCCCTCAGCTTCATTTCAGCTGTCTCACTGATGCTGCAGGCCATTGAGCCACTGTCCAACATCCCGCCCATTCTCATTGTCCCACCCATGTCCACAGTTGTGTAGAAGAGACTGTTACTGCTGCCAACTCTGTGAACATTCTGATAAACAGCAACTTCAGCGTCATTACATGAGTCTCTCACAGATGTGTAAACAGTCTCAGCATCTGACATGTCATCAGTATGGGAGTTTGTGGTGTGACCTGTACTGCCTCCCTCCGAATACAGGTCGGCTAGTTTCCCTCAGACTGGGATTGGGAAGAATTATTAGCAGGGCAGTTCAGTCTGGTGTGGCCAGGGGTGAAGCAGGCAAAACAAAGTCTTTCAGACATGCAGTGTGAAATGGTAGTGTGACTTGAGTCATTACAGACTTTACAGCCTGCTTCTCTGGTACGTCGCTCACGAGGGGCACGCTGGAACCTCCCACCTCGAATTGGATGAGAAGTGTTGCGTTGCTGCATTTTCTCCATCATCTCCTGAAACATGTCCACCATACGAGTGAGAAGTCTCTCTTCTGACTGTTGGAGATTTTGCGCCACAACTGGCACAGAGGCTTGGCTTTGAGCATGTTGGGAACCATCCTTAACTGAGACATGCGCTGGAGAGGGGCATGAAGGGTGACACACATGACGTTGGGCTTGGAGAGAAGAGGGCGAGGGTATTGGACTTGGGGTGTGGCACTGCTCATATGCTGCTAGGCTGGATGATGTTGGGCTGGGCTGCTCAGAGGTGATAGTGGCGATTTGGCTTTTCAGCTGTGTAGCACCAGTGATTCTGCTACTAGCCCTCAACTCTCTCTGATAATCATCAACCCTCAGCTGAACATCACGCGAGGTCCACTCATGAATTGGCTTACACTTTAAGGTGCAGGATAATTCTGGATCAGGGCAGTGTTTGACGAACATGAGAGCCACTTCATCATTCATGCTCTCTGTCTGCTTCCCTTGTCTGCGCAGGCCGTCAAGAGCTAGGTCCGCTGCCTTATTGAGTCTTATCCAGTAGTCGACAGGATTTTCTCTGTGCTTGGGCAGAGTAGCATAAAAGTCAGCAAGAGGGAGACAGGAGGGGGCTTCACTGAAATAGTGCAGAAGAACATCATATACTAGTTCAGGTTTCTTTTTAACATCAAGGGTAGGATCAGAACGCATGGCAATATTCACAACATCCCTGGCCTTGCCCATTAAGTGGCTTGTGATTTCTTCTGCCTGTTCACACACAGGAATTTCCTGTTTTCTGAGGTGAGTTTTAGTCAAGTCAATCCAGTCCTGGACTGAGTATTTGTCAGTGTTGTCACCTCTGAATGTCTGCAGTACTTTATCAGACTTAACATGGACTGTCACATGTGGAAGGACATGCTTGTTAACGTCACATTGTGAGTCCTGGGCAGAAGAGGCAGTCTGCTGGTCACTATTCATGTTCACAACACCAGCTGACATTAGCTTAGCAACAATGGATTCACCTATTTGAGCACCCAACTGCCCTACCATGTCTGTAAGGTGGTGAATGGCATCAACATCACTGCGGGGTGTGGAAGAAAGGGGACCCTCCCTCATTAACCCACTAACAGGAGTACAACCTGGGCTCTGACCCAACCCTGATTCTGCGCAACCATCAGGTGTGAACTTTGAATGTCCCACAGCCCTACTATCAGCAATGTCACTGAACCAAAGACCCCTACCTTTAGGTAAAGTGGGGCTAGAAAACTTATCCATTGTTATTTTAGCAGCTGCGTTTAACCATTAAATGTACTTGCGTTGTGTTTTTACATAAAAAATAAAATGGAGTGTCCTAAACCACAGTCTTTCATAAACCTGATCACATAAAAATCTTGAACTGATGGATCAAGACGGCTGCACAGCATCCACGGCGACGAGCATCAAGCTGATCTGAAGATCCAAGGGGTCACGGCACCAGTGTAACGGGTGTGTGGATGGGCATCACCAACAGGACCACTCCATAGACTGTTTCCCAGAATTTATTTAGTACAGCCTGAAGAAGACAAACATAACAAATGTCTTCTGGGTTTGTTTTCTCCTTTCCTGCTCCCCCAGCAAGGCACAGCAGTACTGTGTTTTACATTACAGAGGAAACATTCTTAATATATATAACAAATCTCCTCAAAACCAGAGGACTAAAACAATGCCACCTGGTGGCGAAAGTACCATGGGGGTCCGTAAGGGACGGAGTGATTAAACATCAACAGAATTACATTACCCAGTGAAGCACATACCTGAAGAAGACAAACATAACAAATGTCTTCTGGGTTTGTTTTCTCCTTTCCTGCTCCTAAACATATAAACGACATTACAAACAGTTAACAAGGAAACTAGCTAACACAGGGCGGGCTGCTGTTCGCGCCAAAATAACAACACTAAAAACATCTATAAAACTTATACTAACGGCAAAAACAACACAAAACAGCCTGGCAACACAAAAGTATACATCGATAAATAAAATACACCGAAGATAATAACTTAAACGACTACATTTACAAAGAAAACAACACAATTACAACAGCAGCCTTCACTCACGCAACCTACCCCCAGCAAGGCACAGCAGTACTGTGCGGGGTAAAGGGGAGGAGCTAGAGAAACACATGCGCTACGGAAACCCAGAAGGCAATAAAAAGGCAAATCGATTAAAAGTAATCTCCACAGGAGAAATTATAAAATAAAGTATAAACAAAAATAACTCATAAAGATAAAATTCACAATGATTAAATAATAAAATTAACAAACATGAATTGAAAATAAAGTGCATTTTTAACTCCGTTACACATGAACATTACAAGCTTCACAAATACATTTTTATTGCAGAGCTAGTGTGTGGGGTGACATTGTACTGTATATGGCTTTGTGTTATTCTATCTAACCCCTGTTGAAGGTTTGTCTAAGCAGTAAAACATTAACTGTATCTACCTTCAAGAACAGAGGTATATGCCAGACACACAGAGGATGAGAATCCCTCATGGTGAATCTTACTTATCAAACATACAAACAAACAACTTTAAAAGTAGTAATTACTACTGCATGTAAATTACCACTTCTCAATAACTAAAGGTGTGAAAGTATGTTTGTGATGTGCTTAATTGTTGCACTGATGTCAGTAAACCTACTTCCTGTAGTCAGATATTATTTTCTTGTTCCAAAAAAATGTTGTGACCAAAATGACAGCGCACCCATCTCTTGCTCTGTTAGTGAATTTCATTGCAGCAAATCTGACAGGCTGATAATAAGCAAAGCAGACTAATCCTATTTTAGATTCAAGAATGCTACTGAAGAGCTGTGACTGTGCTAGGATTCAAATATGATGTAGTCATACAAGTTTAAGGAAGCTTTACATTTATGAGTTGTTTTTTATTTGCAAATGATAGCACAGCGTGCTTTCTGTTCTCTTGCTTTTGGAGGAAACATTTCAGCCACTATTAAATCATATTTAGTGAGGCACTTTTTTGCAATGAACTTTGCAATGAACAGCAGTTGACAAGCGTGAAAATGTCTAGGTGCTACTTTTGGTTCAGGTCATCATCAGGTGAACTGAAATAGTGAAAAAATGTGTGTGTGTGTGTGTGTGTGTGTGTGTGTGTGTGTGTGTACTGGGAAAACTGTTATTTTCTTAAGATAGACTAGTTACATATTTTGTGACAGTAATACAACTTCTTATGTACTGCCGGTCAATATACTGAAAGAAAAGCTCCCTCATTTTGTTTTTAACTGATTACTAACTCTTAAATCTGATGAAGAACAGACGCTTTCATCATCCTGTTTCCCTGCAAGAAGGTGAAAAGAAAAGATCCTAGAAACAAAGGTCTGAT
This sequence comes from Pempheris klunzingeri, assembly GCF_042242105.1. Taxonomy (NCBI): domain Eukaryota; kingdom Metazoa; phylum Chordata; class Actinopteri; order Acropomatiformes; family Pempheridae; genus Pempheris; species Pempheris klunzingeri. The sequence continues at coordinate 17,963,065 of NC_092012.1, forward strand.
GCAAAACAGAGCAACCAAATATTGCTGCGAGACCTTTAGAGAAACAGATATTTCACTACTAGCGGCGTCCAAGACGGTGACAAGGATCACTTATGAGTGAGCAAATAAAAGACCTTCCTCCACAATTTGGTCTTTTGGCAGCCATTTGCAGAACAAATTGAACTGTCAAGATATGACTCATAACTGCTGAAAAGGATACATTTCATGTTCTGCACCTGCAACCCCAGAAACATAACGGTTTTCTCAGTCTCTCACTCTTTCCCTCAATCTCTCTATTTTGCCATTGAACCAAAATAACCATACCTAAATGGCCATATATACAATGGGCTTTTTGAATCAGCTTGGCCCCCTAAAATTGTGTAAGATTAGCGTGATTCTGCTTTGAAGGTGTGAAAATGTGAGGAAAATGCATTTCTCCACTATGAAGTGATTATAAAATATCAAAGTGTAGACAAGTGTGTGGATTTTAAAGTGGTGCAACCCTGTGCCTCTCTGATAAGAATATTTGTCTCTCCTTAGGAGAGGACAATCCGGACTCTACTCCTTCCACAAAGTGTCAGTAAGTCATGCCAGTCAGGGCATCACTTTTAACGGGGATCAGGAGAGCTGATATGATTGGATGTAATTGATGCCAGCTTCACAAGTTATCAGCAGGCACACTGTGTGCCTCTGGTTGTGAAAATACTACAAGTGCAATCCCAAGTATGGTCCAAAAACTAGTTTGCAACACACATTCAAGTCTCGATGATGTAAGTTGTCTGTGTAATGGAGGTGTACCATAATCTCTTAAATAACACCAACTTTTCTTTGATTTTAAACGCAGAGCGCCATTTTCAGGCTGTCATGCTCATTAGCTACATCACTCAGTCTTTAATCAGTCAAATCTACACATTAACCCAAAGCCCTTTCACACAAAAAATACCATGACACATATTAAACTTCTGCAAACATCTTCACTCCAGCATCAAAACACATCTTCCCCCTGACCTCTGACACAAGATATTAAGACTTCTCCCTCTCCCACACCATACTTCCTTCGATCACTAATCTCCAATGGACCAATCACATCTTGCTAGTATCTGAGTTCTGTTTACCAGAGCTGGAGGTCCAGTTCAGACTCTGCAGAATTACCACTGGTGACTGTTGTAGAAAAATCGCTATATGAAATAAAACCAAGCTCGGTGCAATGTAAAGCAAACTGAGTTATTTAATATCAGCAGATCTTGCAAGAGAGTCAAGTCACACACACTACAAGAGAGTGAAGGAGTTGACTGGCACAAAGAGATATGAGACAGAGTATTATAGGCAATTGGGCGTATCATAAGCACAAATGGTTTTCTTCCTTATAAGGTAAAAATCTAAGTAAAACATAGCATTATAAATCACAGACACAAAGAGCGACAATAGCCAAGGTAACTCCCTAATTTCTGGTCATCCTCCCTAATGCTAAAATCAAGGTGGTTTCCTGTTTTCTGATCAAATGCCCTCAAACTCAACTCCAGGTGTTTTCCTGTTTTCGCCATGTCCTTTTCTTAGGATCAGTTGCAGGGCAGATATATACATTTGGCATGTTTCAGTGTTGTTACACTTGGTCTTTCAAAGGTCATCAACAACTAATTGTCATTTCAGTATTTTTCCATTACATGACACAATTACATGGACAGGGGAAACCAGCTAATTACCCCAAGAAATCACATCAGCTTGTGACCCCAGGACACTGTACTCTTCAATCAAACTTTCCAATGATTTCAGCAAAACTCACTAACTCACTGACACTTTGAATGACTAAATTTCAGTTACTGAACTGTTAGATAATAATAACAATAATAATAATAATAATCATAATAATAACAGACAGGCAATTTAGAGTCACCAATGAACCTAAGGAAGCTGGAGTACCTGGAGAAGACCAACACAAGCACGGGGAGAATAGATTAGACAGAGAAAGACTCCATGTTCAAACCTGGATTCGAACCTGGAACCAGTGTTGCCTGGCTCTCATTCCATTAAGACATAATTGAGTCTTCAGTCAAACGTAAAAAGTCTGTAGGGTCAATACAGAGAATGTAATCCAATATTTCTCATCATTACTTGCTGATTAAAAGAAACCCATCATTTAATATATGGAATTCCATCGAATATGGAATGGACAGATTCCATTTGATGGAATGGATACGCTTCTTAATTAAGTATATAAGTATATAATACAGTCCTGTCAGCACAGTGACCGCAAGCTAAGCCGTGGCAAGAGGCTCATCTGCCAGTCGGTACAGAATGATTCATGTTTTATCTCCTTACAAGTGATATCATCAGTGGTGAAGATGGATTTGCAGCATCAAATACATCACCATACCATTTTTATTCTATGCTAAAATATACTGCTGTAGTTTGCTGACTGAACAGTTTTATTACGTGTTGTTTAGTTGCACAATTGAAAACACACTAACTTCTGACACTGAGTTCGGATTCATTAAATTTGTGTTGGGGGGGCAATCTGCATTTGAAATTGACTTCTATTTTCTATGTTGCTTGAGCTGAGTGCTCAGAGTTTTCATCTTAGTGACTAAAAAATCATGCAAATCAAGAGCGTTACACAAGCAAATAGCCTCCTTCACCACCAAAAGCACAGCTTGTAAACTCCTACTGGAACATTAATCTACTAAATCGGCAACCTTGCACCCTAATGGACTGCTTTTGACAATGTAATAAATCATTCTCACATTCCTCCGTCTTTCTTAGCATTGTTTTAGTAGAAAGCATCTGTGATGTTTACTAAGTTATTTCCAACATTTTAAGAGAATGAACATAAGACAGAATATAACGGAAAAAAATGTCCTGCGATACATTTTGCATTTCTGTTCTACATAAACAATGTACATGTATTCCTTACAAATGTATTCATTTCTTGGGTTCACATAATTCAAGCAGAATTAGCCTTGAAGGCAAATCATGTGGCCTCCTTGAGGGCTTTTAACTCTCTGTGCATGTAGAAAGATACAGTAAGTCAACTGCTCACCAGGCTGCCATGAAATCGGTTATGACACTCTATGAGTTATCTAGAGTTCAACGGCTTTTCAAAAATGTCATAAAATGTCACGTTTTCAAAAATAGAATTTTTTTTTTAGCTTTTCAGCAATTTATTTAACAAAATATAAACTACAACCGTAAATACATTTGGAACAAGTTGAAAATATAGAAGTAAACAAATACATATTAACACCAGGAACACAGGCCCTAGGAGTGCTTTCCCACTCATTATAACTGGCTCTGGCATTATGGCTTCATCACATCTGCACAAACCTTTGCTGGATTCTGGGCTTTGCTTGTCTATATTGTAATTTGACTTCCATTAAGGTTTGAATTTGCATCTTTGTGAGAGAAACTGAAATGAAATTCTTAAATATAATTTGTTAAATAAAAAGTGCATTATTAGCTTCTATTAGCAGTACTGTCTCTCTCTCATGTATGCCGACTCAAACATCCCCCCATACGGACTCAAGAGAGAAAGCAGCAACCTTCTACTGTGCCCATCCATTAGACACAAATATTAAAGTATGCTCCCATATATAAACTCGCTTTTACTGCTTCGCACAGCTTTGTGGCGAGATTTAATGACTGGTACCTCAGAGATTTACTGGCTTAATGACAAAATGTGCAACAGATCATTAACTTGGCACAGAATTCGAAGACGCCGAATGCATCTCTCAATTTACAAGTGTAAGTGCTCAGTTAAACCATTAGTATGCCAGAATAAGATTCACTGACAGCAAGAACCAAAGACAGAGGAAACTTACTGCATTCCTGTTATAGAGTAACCAAGACCATCCTAGAATAACATAACAGACATATTAGAGACGTGCATAGTTTCCAAAATTACTACAGGAGTACTAACTTACTTGACCAAAGTTAGACCCTTCCCACACAAATCATTGCTTCAAGGTAAAGAGCCTCCTGGCTACTGAAACAGTACACTATTTTATTTCCAAAGGGAAACCTACCTTGCCTGCCAGCAAATGCATAACTGCCTTCAATTTACTTTGAAATTTTCTTTTCTATTTTTGTCAACTTGTTTTCTGTTTAATTGAATCCAGTTTTATGAAGGTGTTTTAATACGACTATGTTTTTGCTTTTAACTTGTTTTCTTAAATGTTTCTCCACACAAGCACCACCGTAGCTTTCTGTTTTCAGAACAGTAACTGACGGATCTACTGGTTAACTATTAGACTATTTAATTAGACAACTTACACCACTAATTACTAAAAAGTCTTCCCACTGGCACAATTATTTCTAAATCCACTCCCTGCTTTTCCCCATGTATACCTCAAAGGCAGGCAGAGGGATAGAGTTTCAAGGATTACATGTAAGTAGACCTTCTGCTGCTCATATGGAGTGCATCTCCACTAATGACAGGGATGTCTAAAGCTGAACCCTATTAGCAATGTAACTTGTCCCTTGCTTCTCCTGCCCAGCACGTGCATTAGTTAGCTTTTCATAGAGCCTGTCACTTCCCCTACTAATTTAAAATTGAGCAAAAGCTATAATTCTGTTGTATCCCATAGCATGGCATAGCAGGTAAGGAAGAGCCTCTCAGGAACTCATTAGAATGGGCTCAAGAAGTGTCTTTTCAATTTATATGCTTTAGTACACCAAGCCGTTAGCTACTAATAAACCTAGATCCTTCTACTCACTGCTGTCATATTTCAAGATTCCAGTTTCAGTGTTTTCTCATTTTAATTGAAATTTTTTAGAAAAATAGTATTGTTTGTGCTTACTAAGCTTCATGACCCTGAGTTCCATCAAGCTCCTTCAAAACCAGAGCTGGTCCAAAACATTTCTGAGAGTTAAAAAATAAGGCTGATTTATTGCAATCTTGAATAGATGCACTTAGGAAATATAGTGCTTTCATCACTTGTGCAGCACCATAAAATCCACTGAATAAATGAATACTGATGCATTACAGTTGATCTCTTTCTCTCTTTTTGTCTTTGCTGCACTCTGAGGCTCAGAAAAGATATTTTTTACTACATTTCTGCAGTCTACATGATTTGGACTTTCAATTTAAAACAAGCATTTGCTTATTTTGAGCAAAGGTTTGGACTATTTTTTATCACTCCTGTGAAAATCCCCATTACATTTGCTGTCAGACAACAGCCCAAGTGGACAAATATAAATAGAATTTGCCTATATTACAAATACTTTATAAATATTCTATACAATAACACAACATCTGCTCTGTGCCAATTATCTCCATACCACCGTCTCCAAATCACCATAATCGAGCGAAGCAGGGCAATAAAATATTTATGTATAGAATATTTATATTTTAATATAATGCTGTGGCTCGATGCACACACAGCATTATAATATAAATATAATGTAAATATTTGATACAATAACACAACATCTGCTCCATGTCAATTATTTCACTCCTTTATCAATGTAGGGCTTGTCATTCCCTTCTCATACATTTTTCTTTAATTCAAAAGAAACTCATGTATTGTGTGGCAGCAAATTTAAAGAGCATTCCATTTAATAATTGATAACCCAAAGTTCACATCATGTGCCAATGTGAATTTTTACCTTGCTTCTATAAAAACATTTATATTACTAATGAATGTTGCTGTTTAGTGGCCATATCTTGAGGTCTTCAGCTCTGGTATAGATTTTAAGCACATTTTCTAAAATTATTACAGTGTTTTATAAAACTGGTTACGTTTTTTGACTGACACTTTTATGGATACTGAAAATATGTGTCAAAACGATACTTCAGGGGGTGTGTTAACTGTTGGCCTGATTAACAAAACAACTATAATTATAATCGGGCAGAAGGGAAGGACCGTGTGTTGTCTTTCAGAAGTAAACACATTTTAATTGTTCGTTGGCATCTCTACTTGTGAGGCTGGAAATTCCCATGTGTCCTTGATGTGACATATATTTATGATGATAACAATGACAATTTTTAATTTTCCTAAAGTATTAAAGCTTCTAAAACGTGTCCACAAACATTCTAACCTCCAACTGGTTTGTTGAATGGTGAATTTAAAAACAGAATCTTTTTAAAAAAAATTAAAAAAAACACACACACACACACTGTGTGTGCTAGTAGCAATGCTTCCTGTGCTTTCAGCATCTGATTATGATCATTTGTTTTTGATTTTGCCATTGACCTGTTGGATGATGGCTTTATACTCTGGAGGTGAGCCCACTGTCAGAGGCCAAGTGTGTCCTGCTGGGGTGGAATCGCCCTGTCACAGTCCCCCACACTGAGGGTATCAGCCATGAAATTGGCTCAAGGCGAGCTGAGGGTGTAGTCTTTAAGAACAGCCTCAGCGAAATAATGCCAGAGTAGTGCATGGTTCTCCCACTGGCACAGAAAACTCTCACGTCTTTTCCTTTTGTTCCATTATCAGAACAACTGTGCAGGGTGGTTGTTTTTCATGCTCACATGGTCTCCATGTTGCATGTGTGCTTCTCAGGCAATACCTTTTTCTGCATGTTTAATCTATGACCCTCTGGTCTGCCACTGCCAGTACTTTCTACAGCATAATTTACTTAAGAGTAACTGACCCTGTTGTGATCCTAATGGTGAAACTCAAAGTAAGCTCTCTGTGACGTGTTGAGTCACTTTACCCATGTGTTGAACTATGTGACCAACCTAAAACCTAAAAATGATTTTTGTTCGTACTTCGATGTTTTTTACATGTGTCTGTGTGAAATTTAAGTTCAAAGGGTGGATTACTTGAAATATCTTCCCAAATGGTATAATATTTAACAAATGACTGTGGTTACTTGTGAATGCAGTGCTGTTTGGAAGTCACGCCCTCAGGTGGAAGGTTTCAGACCATCAAAAATAAACTCAACCTGTGAGGAAACACTGATAACACATGTTGTGTTGTCTCTGGCGCAGGTGCTGTCTCAGAAAAAACGGCTGTGAAGCTGGGGAATATATTCTTGTCTATTTGCATGTAATGCAGTGTGTGTGTGTGCGTGTGTGTGTGTGTGTGTGTGTGTTTGTATGCATTTCCACATGTGTGATTTGTGTCTTTGTGCATGTTGACCTGTGCTGCACCTGAGCCTTTTATTGACAGGGTGGCATGATTACATGTCTGCTCATGCAGTAATTGGCTTTCAAATGCCAACCTGGTCATACAGTGTAAGTGAATCTGAACAGCTGTGGATGTCAGTGTTTGCACACGTGTGTGTTTGTGTGACCAGAGCTGACACCATCGTAAACCACTCTGCGTGTGTGCAGCGTTAATTATCGCGTTGGCTCACAGATAAGCTGATGGCTGTTGTCAAATTGGCAAATAGGTTCATCTCAACCATATTTTCAAAGTGAGGCAATACGCGCAGTTAGTATAGGCCTCTGCAATCCTGACCTATCTATTTGGCATAGTTATTTATTGGTTTATTATCATCATTTAAGCGCAACATCACACCAAATTATGCAAATGAATAATGCTGCAGTTGCTGGATGATCTATTCACTAACTTTTATTACGTATATTATTTTGTTTTGCACACCAGAGAGAACTAGCACAAACTGAGTAAAATACACAAAGTGACTAATATTGGTAGAAATGTATCAGTCCAAGTACCTTTTCTCAGTATCTACCATTAAAACATGACACAATGAAGTGGAAAAATAGCTTTTCCCCATTTTTCTTTCCATTTAGCAAAAGTCCTCACACCCAGAGTTGTTTCAGCACATCTATCAGTGGAAATTAGTACTGACTGTACCAGAGAGCTCCCCTTTGTGAATACACAAAAGTATGTGTAAATTCACAGGGACTACCGATAAAGTGCACACTGACATCATATCATAGCTACAAGTGTTAGACGAAGCACAATTTTCTCTGTTGAGACGCCTCTCTGTGGGGTAAAGGGTGTCACTCTTTGTGCTTGATTACATTTTGGTTTGCTTGGAAGTATTCTTTTTTTTGCAGCATCTTGGTAATACAAGGGTTAAGGTGGTCTTCAAAGGAATATCGTACAACAGTAATTATTCCTTTCCAATATACTAGTATAAATAAGTATAATAAAAGTAGTATAAATGCACATCCTTGTGTAAATGTGTTCTCCTATATGAGTGTGTGATCTGCAGTCTAAAATTTGAGTGATCACATTGAAGGATTTGAAAGGATTTATTTCTGCAAGCTTATAAGTCCAAAAACAAATTTCCCTGTAACTTCAACTTTATCAATACTTACAACATAAATCTTACTGCCACTGTGTCTGGAATTTTAATGTTTCTCCTAAGGTGCCCTCCTAGTTCAAGCATCCAAAAAGACATTGTGAAAGAGTTTGACCCAAATAATTAAACTTTTCACCGGCTTGTCTCATTTTTCTTAATTTTCTGTCTTATGCCATCAAAATAACTTGACAGATGCTATAACACACAAATATTCTCCATGATGTGGCTTTAAACAACAACAACAATAATACAAACCATCTCTACCATATTCAAATCAACACTGGTACAATAAGCAGTGGTTTACAGTATATACTTTACACATATAGGAAGAACTGTGCCTAGATTCCATTAATGGTTTATTGGCCATTAAAATGCATATTCTTTTCCTAGCTTCAAAAATTACAGATAATGTCGCTATTTTAAGCATTTTTTCTTTTCAAAACCCACTCAACAATTCTACAGACTGTCTGTCAGACCGATTGCAAATTTAACTTTCCATGAATGTGACAGGGTGGGACACTGGGAGTTTAGATAAGACAGCATAGACAGAGACAGGAAAAGAGTGGACTACTAAAGAAATTAGTGCCTTGGATGGCACCTGCAGTAAGACTGAAAGTCGTAAATGCAAATCAATTGGACATGAGAATGGGAGGCTGGCATACAGATCATGTGTACTGAGTAACTATTCAGTATTACAAGTCTCCTACATGCATATTAAAGATATTGTTGCAGAGGCTTTCATGAATGACAAGCTTCAAATCAAATGTTTATGCACTGCTGACATTAAGGTGAACAGAACTTTCATCAAAATCCAAGTTAAATGAAGGACTGATATGAGCGATTATAATAATGTTGTATAAAATATTCTGCCTGTACATACTACATAATATACATAGTATGAATTTTGTTTAACAAGGCAAACAATTCAGCATTTGACAATTCCAGTTTCACTTCATACTAACTCAAATGGTGACTTTTTATTATTTTTTTTAAAGCTCAGTGAAAAGATAGTGAGAAAACTCTCCAGCAGTCATACCGGATAATGGTCGCTGAGAAGCTCTTTACATGGATTTATATGAATAATAAGACTTTACAAATTAGCAGACAGGTGAAAAGGAGACCAAGCATGAAATTAAAGCTAAAAATTGCAAGGCCAAAACAGAGCAATCCACACATGAACACAATGAACTTCACATGAATAAGTGAGCCATTTCATAAAATGTTAAAAAAAAAAAAGGTGGTAAACATATTTACATCAATCTTAAGCTGGTACCTTTGACAACTAAGAAACATCTGATTGCAATACCTGAGGTACCTTGTGGTATGTGTTGATGGGGAGTTCAGCAATGCAGGCGATACATCATCTGTGGACAAAGACTCCATAAAGAGATTTACATTGACTGCAGCATTGTTGACAAGCTGGAAAATGTAAATACCATGTCTGACTAATTTCAGCGTGAAGTGAAAGTGCATGAATGCATGATGTGTGATTGATGTAATTTCTGCCTACAGCTACATAGCTACCAGGCTGTCATTTATGAAAGGTAAATATTATGATTTCAGGGTCATGAAAACATACAGGAACTACTGCCTCACTGTTGAATGCCTCCGCCAAACCAATGAAGATGCAGTTTGCATCCATGCTTTTGCAGAACATTATGATGTCACAGTGTAAATTTGACCGTTGACATGATATAATGTCATTAAATGTCATTACTTCATCATTTTATCTTGTACTGTTGTCATAACTAGGATATGAATTATTGAGTTATGACCAAAAGTATGTTTTTTTTTTGGGTCACACAGCCCTTGACCTTTAGCCACCTAAATCAGTTCATCCTTTAGTGGATGTTTGCCAAATTTGAAGAAATTCTTTCAAGGTGTCCCTGAGACACATTCCTGAGTTATGGCCAAAAACCTGTTTTGTGAGATCACAGTGACCTTGACCTTTGACCACCAAAATTTCAGTTCATTCTTTTGTCCAAGTGGATGTTCGGGCCAAATTTGAGAAAATTCCCTCAAAGGATCACTTAGATCGCGTTCATAAGAGTGGGGCATACGGACATACCGATGGAGCCGAAAGCATCGAAAGTATAAAGCTTCCTGCAACAGCTGTCAGAGGCGCAGAGGCATAAAAATACTTATTTTCAATTTAAACTGTTTATCAGTCACATTTCTTCACCAGCAAAATTAAACAGTCATCTTTGGTTTTGGGGCACATTTTCCCTTAACAATGGCACATTCTTCTGCTGGTCAATATATGGACATTGAGCAAGGACATCTATAGGTATCTAGGTGTTTACCGAAATGGTGCTCAGGCTTGTTGTACATTAGCTAAGATCTAAGTTCTTAACACAAATGCAAATACAAAAGTATTATGCTAAAATCACCTGTGAGTCCTAGATGCCAAGGTGCTGAGCTTCAGTATATACACACAAAGACTTTGTTTGTAGGTTACTCCTGTGTAGTCTAGCCTGAACAGGTTTCTATTTTCTAATATGTTTGTCAATTCAAACAAACTAGCTTATGTTGTGAAAAAAATATATAATGTAAAAAGCTCAGTGAAGTAATTTCCAGAGCAGAGAAGTGCTTGTATCCATTAGAGAAGACACATCATGCAGTGCAGATGACATACTCTCTCATCTTGGAGGGAAAAGATTCATATTGCATGAATAATTTCCATCTAGTCATGACAAGCGCAGTGAACCTTCATTTGTGATGCTTGATTTAGCATTTGTAATTCCCTGTTAGGCAAGAAACAGCATTTAAACTGGCATCATCGCAAATAAGAAATGGTTAGGGACAGAGTCACAGTGTTAATATGGTTTAATATGGCCTGCTTGCTCCACTGACATCTGTGATCGTTTAATATGAATATGGATGGGAAGGCAGCCATACAGTAGTGCTTTTACAAAGCAGAATGAACAAGAAAAAATACCTCAAATCTGTACTGTCTGAAGGAGGCATTTCTGTTGTGATATCAATACTAATTTGTTTTCAGAAGCACTAAACACATACAGTCAAAGCATGTTTAAAATATTAAATTTACATGAATCTCAACTAAGTGTTGAGTACAGATTTGGCTGTCAGGGGGTAACACTGATTATACATTTAAAATGAACAAGATTACGTTTACCTTCTAGGGATTCCCCAAGCTAATCAGCATGTACGGAATCAGGGGAAATCAGGGCATTTTTTTAATCGTTTGATATTATCCCCTAATTTAAACACAATAACACAACAGGAAGAGTGGCCCACCTAAATAAATAGCCAGCAGTTTCACTTCAGTCACTGATGTCGATGCTGAGGTCAATATCCATATTACTTACATTGATGTCTTACATACAATCTGAAGATGTGTAAAAGCAGCAGGTGGTAGGTTTGAAAAGACAGTTGACATAGCCTCATAATTTGAAGATCCCTTCCCCTCCTTCTCAGCTGTGCTTCAGCTCCTCCTCCAAGACCCCTTCCCACAGACAAGGCTGTCATGCACATGCGGGCTAACCATAGCAACTGATGAGACTTGGTATACAATGGCGCCCACAGCAAATGGCCAGCTGGCCACGAAGCTTGGAGCCACTCAGAGCTCCAGGGAAATAGTTATCCTGCTGTGGAAGTCCTGGGCAGGAGGCAGGACCGGCAGAGCTGCTGGCTCGCAGTTTCCCCAGAGCCTTGAGGCTCCTGCCCACTGCTGGCCGGCGATCTCCCTGCTGTTCTCCTGGAGTTTCAAATCCCCAGATTCTTTTTCCCCTCTACATGATGAAATTTCTGTGCAGTGTGCGCACGAGCAGTGATTGACACTGTGTTAGATACTGCTCCTGCTCTGATTGGCTGTTTTCATTCAAGGGCAATTAATTTTTGCAAATGACACTAGAAGCACTAAGATTTCCTGTCTTGATATAGTGGCAATGTCAGTAACTATGACAAAAGACTTTTTTTTATAAAAGTTACCCGCAGCATATCTTCCTGAATATGGATGGGCTGACCAAAAAGGACAACAACAAAATGTAAGTTAATGGGATCTAGTGGTGAAAAACAGAATGTGTCAAAAATCTTACTGGACCTGAGCTATAAACACCTGTAAACACATTCTGTCTGCTGAGTTCTAGTCAGGTTTAAACTCTCACTAATCTTGGAAGGAGGCTTTAGGAGATTAATATCAACAAACAGCTGATTCTAAGAATTAAGGTTTTCTTTTAAAAATAAATCATCCACTTGATTTCAATTTGTGCATAAAAGCCTGAGTGGAAACACTGAAAATTTGAGGGAAAAAAAATCAAGATTTCGGAAAAAGGTTTTTACACTTGGCTGAGGTGGAAAAGTTGGTGGTTTATCCCGATGAATCTACTCCTAATATTCCCATAACATGGATGGTGGATGGATTCCCATTTTCTTTCATAGATTTAATGGAAAATTCAGTCAAAATTTGCATTGCACTTGAATACCTGGCTAGTGACAGCATATCTTATACATAAAAAGTATGAAGTATACCTTGTACATGTAATGTACAGAATCTTTTGTGCATAAAGTGCTCCAATCCTCCTCCATTACCAGAAACACATCGGCCCTCCAAGGATGTGTTCCCTCCCCATTAATCTTTGTGCTCTACCAAAATGATAATAACAGCAGGATAGATGCATCAACAGATTTGCAGATGATGTAGCACAAACCAACAATAAAGCATGTTACAGATCTCCAATCCACCCTTTCTTGCTGTAGTATGAAAGCAGTTCCCTAATTTTAAACACCAACAAGACAAAATAAGTGGTTATAGACATGAGATCAAAAGAACGACAGAACTTTGGAACATGAATAAATTGATCTAGAGTGCAAACAGATATGCACAACAAACCAAAGCCCAGCAATACCTTTTTTGCGGATTCTCAACTGCTTTGATGCTGACGAAACTTAAACTACTAGCTTAAACTTTCAACATACTGTGCTGTGGCAGCCCTGAAAGGAAAGAACAAACTTTACAGAACACTAACAATTGCCAGAAAAAGCTCAAACATTTGTTCCCGATATCACACAGCTTTCACAACACCACATTGCATCTCTGGTGAAGAGAATCATTGCTGATCTCAAACCATCTACAATGAATACAGCATCCCGCCCGCAGTTGCAACCAGCCTACCAGTTTTCACTGATGAAAACAAAATGAGCCGTCACATCATTAATTCCTAAAAGTAACTACTCAATAAACAAAGAATAATCAATGGAATGAAGGGAACTGTTCTTTTTGTATGTTTACTGTTTGACTGCTTTACACCATATGTCTTTAAAGTATACTTTAAATGCGTACCACTTAATGCCAATATGTGTATGTGTGAGACCAGTGCCTCTAGAACCAAAGATGGTTTTACTCTATTCTCTATGATTAAACAAACTGCGCAAGGCTACAAATGGTCCATCATGTGAAAATGATCCTGCGGCTGTGTACCAAAGCAGGACCTGCAGCCTTATAACTCATCAACATAAATTGTGTGCGCACTTGTGTGTGTATGTATGAGTGGATGGAATGTGTTTGAAATTGTGCATTCAAATTTTGAATGAATCAACATTAATGAGGTCTCTGGAACGCATCTGCTGTCCGTGAAATAACGGAGACTCTTTAAGGTTGAAGTTTCATTTTCACAGTGATGATCGTGTTTCCAAGGGTCTGGCTCTAGAAAACACATGAGGTAGCGGAGATGACAAGGTTTTCAATGCAAATTAAACCGCATTAGCATCTCCCATGCCACAAAACCCAATCAGACACTGACACAACAGCATAGAGGAGATGACTATGGAGGTTGCCAACATCATTCACACTGTTTTTGGAGAAACATATACTAATGGCCATTTTCAGCTCCTGGTGGCTATGCGAACAACATGAGGGAGGTTACATCTGCAATATCAGGAAGACATCCATGAGAAGCTGTAACAGCTGGAGCTTCTGCCTTTTCAGATCCCTTTGGAATATCAGCCACAGCACACACTCGTATAATCATCATGCTAAAAAGATCATTAGTGCTAATTACCATGCAAATACGTCTGTTATTTTTTCACTTCATTAATATTATCAGGAAAGCTTATTTCCTCTGAGTGCAGAACTATGCATATTAGTCGTTCATATGCTTTGTCGCTTCTATAATATATCAAACAACCTGAGACGGAAGACTGTGGCAGAGAAAACATCCAGTCTGTGATAGCAGGAGAATGACTACTGCTTGAATTTCTACTTAATCCCTTAATGTGAAAGTGCAATGTTAGATGCTGAACAAAGTTTACTTACTTAGCTTAAAACTACATTTTACTCCTTTTATTTATTTTTTTATTATTATTATCTTTACAAAGATTCTGCCCCGCCTAAAAATGATAGTCTGCATTTAAAGTGGTCAAACTATCCCCTAGGACACCACAATTATGAGAAATTAAGAGCTGTGAGCCAAAGCCTCGCTCAGTCTAAAGGAGCCATTTCCCTGAGTGAGATAGGAGCTCCTCTGATGTTGTAATCAAAGTTCTGCTCAGGAATCTCTGATCTGTCTGTCCCAGCACGTACTCCAAACTATTAATAGACATAAAAAATTGCTTCAAAATTCCAATGGGATGCAAGCTGGCTGTTATCAGCACATAGCGTAAAGGCTTACACAGCCTTCAGGTGTTAATTAAATCTCCACTGACATTCCCATATCCTGCCCTGCAGAATAAGCTGCAGTTCAGAAACTGCATAGGTGAAGTCACTTCAGTCACACAAATCATGCTCAAAACAGGACAGGGGAACATCCCTCCGGCTAGGGAGGAAACATGGTGACAAGAGAATCGTCCGTGCTTAAGGCAGATGAGTTTGTAAGCGCTGACTACTTCTCTAGAGGGATGTGAATTGATTTGCTGACTGTGGTTGTCCTCGGTGGCAATCTCTGAGACTTGCAGTGCAGTCTGAAAGCCTATAGTGCTGCTTGGCACACTCATTCATCAAGCAGCCTGAGCCATCATACAGGCAACTCCAGCAGACCTGGGCCCAGGGCTAGGGGATATTATTAGAGATGAATTGAGGTAACTGCCTTTGATGACCCAGTTCAGGCTGCCTGTCGCTCTTAAAGCTTTTCTTCCATTTTACTAACTTTCATTCTTACTTCCAGAATCTTTGCTCTGTAAGGAGGTCAGTGGCCATTGAGGCTAAATGTACTGCACTGCAGAGTGTGTGATGATCCTGAAACTGACCACTATTAGTAAAAAAAAAAAATTAAATTAAAGCCACATATAATCCATCCATGCGTTTATCATACATCCATAAAACATTACAGATGTCTTATACATCCTTACTGAAGCACACACGCCTGTGCAACACATAGCTATGCACCAGAATACACAATTCAATCCAAAACTCACAAGAGACATTAACATCAGCTTTACCTCCAAGGAGAAAAACAAAACACAACACAACAATGAAAAAATGCTAAAGGCAAAACATTACTTGAGTATGTAAGACTACAGAGACTGTCAGAGCTACACCTCATTGCTGAATGTGTAACATGTGTGTCCATTTGCCCTACCAGACAGCACATACAGGAACTTACACTGTAACCAGACTTTGCATCAAGAGCACTGTTATGTGCTATGGAAGAAATATCACGGGTTAAAATAAATGCAGTGGATTCTAATTTTCAGCAATCAAAATTTTATTCGTCACCTAAAATGACCCTAAAAGTTATACAAGGTACTAAAAATGGCCTGTAGAATGGGTTATGTATGTGTGCCACAACACTGCTCCCATTAACCTTTATGTGCAGGTACGTTATGGCATGGAGTTGCAGGCAGTCTCACGGTACAAAGTCAGGACTAAGATGGTTTAGATGCTGTTTGATAAATGAAACAGAAACCACAATGTAGTATTTACAACTAATAAGTCAACTTTCAATACACTTCTACAAGGGCTGGGCAGATTCATTGCCTTCATCCATTATCCAATATGAAGCCAGCCTAAGCTGATAACATAAACGTCATGTTTTTGTTCGTTCTCTCTACAAGCAGAGCAGAATCATATCCACTGAGTAACTATTATTACTGTTTGTGTGCAGAGTGCTCACACACACACATTAACACAGAGAGAGTAATGAGCTTTTTAATGCATTTGGGGCAAAATAATGCAACATTACACATGAAAGATGCCGCACTAAAAGTAATGGAATAAGCAATAACCTGGAATTAGCAAAAGCTGTGGCAGGACAAAAACAGTGTTTCTGAATGATTAATCTCTGCCGTCTTCCCGGTTTATGAAAAGCTATTGTGGACTAAAAATAATGATAGTAGGAGATAATAATAGTGTTTACAACAGACAATCAAAATGCTGCCTATTGTACTTATCGTTTATCATATGCAATATTAAGACAAATCTTATGAGGTATGAAGCTGCATTGCACTTGTGCTTGATCTGTGTATCAGAAATATGTGTGTGGTCAACTATGTCCTTATGTGTAAGTCACATTCTGTCTCCAGGTCCCCGACCTACAAACCATATGGAGATTGCAGTGAATGGTGCGGTGGGCAAAGGACTCAAAGCCATGGTCTATTTACATAGGGAGAACATAACAGGTAAAGCCATTGCTGACAACACATTTGTCAGGGCCACCTCATGAATAAAAGATCACACAGGTTTAAAATGAAGGTTTTTTTGTACTTAGCTGGCCTTGATCTTATGAAGACCTAAAAAAAAAAAAAAACAGAGAGAGAGAAGTCTCTATTCTATTGCCGAAATCTCATTTAGGAGCATTTCGGTTCTATCCATGTTCTGCTGTAACATCTTTCTCAAATTTCTACTGAGAAGACCCTCAAGTTGAGTATTTGTGTTGTAATGTGCGGTGGACACACCAAATGTTAACCAGCTTGTATGTAGAGCAGGGGTTCTCGGAGTTTTGATGGCTGAGTGCCAATTTAGGGTGTCAACATGACTGAGGGCACAACAAAAATGTACACATGAAACAAAATAATTCCAGAAGCAATCATTTAATTATGAAACATTAAGCCGCCAGAAAGCTTCCCCAGCAGCAGAGGGATAGAGAGAGAAATGCTCACTTTTGGCAGTTATTGCAGCATACCATACATCACTATTACACACAATTGTTATTATTAATGTTTGTAATAGTAGTAGTAGTAAAGATAAGTCACAGTGATGATGAATTTGTTGCTGCATAAACTCTACATTGCTAACTTTAACCCTAGAACACTAACGTTGGGTGATTTTCACCCACGCGACTGTGGTCATGTGATTTTCATTGCGTTTCATTGTGTCTGTTTTTTTAAGGAATTTTTCGTCAACGATTCCCTAATTTTTCACTAATTTTAGAGCCATGATACCTTTTTTTCGTTTTATAAGATGTTGTATAGGGGAAAAGAAAAGAAGAGTACTTCAATTTGCCATGTATTGTTGTACTTTAATATATTTTGATGAGAAGTATTTTTTTATCGGGTATATTATATCAGGTAAAACATACCCGACGTTAATGATGGTGTTCTAGGGTTGACTAGCACTACAACATAACAGAGCGCCCAGTGCAACCAGTAGCTTTCAACAAGCTGTTATCCCCAACATGCCAGAGGGATCAGGGGACACAGTAGCCGAGCAGTGCATTATAATGCAGGCTGTTGAAAGTGAAAGTATTGAAGTGGGCCGGTGGAGGATCAAAATATAATGCGTGCATTTCATGTCCTGTTCAGGGGCCAAAATGTTTCTGAGGGCTGCCATTGGCCAGTCAGCCACACTTTGAGAATCACTGATGTAGAGTAAATCACAGCAGCTGCAGTTCCTAACAGATGGGATAGAAATGAAATGCACTGGGTAATACTGAATACTTACTTTCATCTCAAAAAACCTGTTTACAGTTTAGTGAGCATGTAGGGGCATATGGTGTCACACATGTCCCTCTGACCATGTCCACATTGTATGCAGTTATTTTCATATCTGCTCCACAAAAGCACTTTCTGACATTGTTTTCTGACCCCTGTTCACAACTTGTTCTCTTCTTTTACTGCATGTTTGCAGGATGCAGCCATTATGGCACCAACAACACATTCACACAACTAGGTGGTGATGCATCAAGGATGCCATCTCCAATTAAGTTCTCAAAACTCAAAAACACATGAAACACCACAAGAGATGTATTAATAGCCTTGATTAATAACTGATAAAAGGGAAAAAGATTTGCCCCGGAGACTGCATACAACACTGACTCAAAACATTCCAATATTTGGCATAAATTAGAATTCAAATTCTTATTAATATTAATTTTAAACTGTGTCATCTCACACTCACAGGAACTGACAAATATTCAGAGAAAAGTTCTGGCATATTAAAATAAGACAAACAAGGCAAATGTCTAATCTTTGAATGCTATGATGCACAAAGAGGACAGAGACTACAGTCCTGAAGAGAATAGAGTCCAGTTTTCTCTCCTTTGCCTCCTCCTGCTCCCTTATTTCATTCAGTCCTCTGGACGCTGGGATAGCTTCATTGAAGCCAAGATGTCTTAGATTTCAAAATTATCCTGTTTTTATCCCTGTGACTGTGCATGTAGCCTGAGACCCGAGCCAGCCAGCAGCACTAAGGATCGGTTAAGTCAACATGAAGGGCTAAACACACACACACACACACACAAATGGAGGAAACATGCAAATAGAGCTGCATGAATATGCTAGTCATACATATTAACCAAAAACATTGAGAAAAACCTGCATGGGGAGCTTTTATGACCGTTAATAATAAGGTAGCACATTTCTACTTCTTCATAAGAATAAACAGCCCACTCATATGCTAAAACTACGTGCATGTACACACTCAGAGACACACATATGCACAAACAAGTCTTCCCTGCTCCATTTGAAAATGTGCTAGCCTGTGGCTGTACTGCTCGATTTCAACAATCTTAATAACAGTCTTGGGAACCAAGGCAGGCATTAAGCTTTTTGAGAGCTTTGTTTTCCCAAACAGGAATATCTCTGCTGGGTCATAAAACAGAGAGAAATTAAAGAATTATTAACTTGGGTGTTCTCTCTCTGTTTTTTTTTTTTTAAACTGACAGCCAAGAAGATACCCAGAAAACAAAAAAAATAGCAAAGGAGAAGTGGTCATGGGGGGGTTGGTGGTGAAGAGCGAGGGAATTTCTGGATGCTCTCACACCCACAGGGGTTTGGCATGATCCACATGGCTTGGCAAGGTTTGACTCAGAGGTGGGGTCAAGACTTCACCCTCTGGGGGGGGCCCTTTTATAGCTAATTGCTATCTCACTTTAGCAAGCCTGACCTCATGCAGCACCACTTGCATAGAAAGATGCATGAGAAATACAAAGACATCACATTACAAAATACCTGCTTCAGTGTATTCTTTGGATCCTTTTTACACAGAAATGCAAAATATTTCCAGACAGATGTTTTCAGGAATGTTTTGATAGAGAGTTTGGGATGTACCTAAAGATAATACACGTTACCATTTTGGCATGTTTAACATTACTTAATCCACATTAAATAGAAAGACTGTTGCTATGGCAAAGATTCAGTGCGTAGCTTCCTTTTAAAGAGTGCTGGATGGGTCAGTGCATCAATATCGTATTATATTATTAACATGGCTGAGAAAGGATTTCGCTTAAAAGGAAAAATCTGAACCGCTGTGAATCCTAACAGTGTTTAAACTCCCAGCTCCTTCACAGCTTGACCTCTTTCAACAAGCCACCTGTCTTCCCGTGTTAATGACTTACTGCAATACGGAGTACAGCACAGTGCCTTCAGAATGACTCTATTGTCTAATACACACATTTCAACAATCATAATCTTCTCAAAGTGCCACCTGGGCATGGAGGTGTCACAGGAATTTATAAGTCAGTGAGTAATCTCGAACTAGGCCCTTTCATGGGAGATAAAAGGGGAGTGATTTTCATTGATGTATCATACATGTTTGCATGCTGCACGG
Organism: Pempheris klunzingeri; assembly: GCF_042242105.1. NCBI lineage: Eukaryota > Metazoa > Chordata > Actinopteri > Acropomatiformes > Pempheridae > Pempheris > Pempheris klunzingeri. Next base: position 17,983,199 of record NC_092012.1, read on the forward strand.
ACCACCTGATAGTCTCTTATCTCTTAGATAATTAGTTGGCCAAGGAATTAATCAAATGTGGGGGCTGACAGACCAATTCTGAATAACATCAAGGTGAAGTTTCATGTCTCACTGTCTGATGAGAGATTGGATCTCAAAAAGACATTACAAAACTTAATGATACAAGAAAATAAAGTCGTTCGATCTTCTTTTATCTGTCAGCCTTGCATAGGTCCTATAAAAAAAGGAAACTCCCAGTCGCATATGATCAAAATGTCAGTTATTAAGTGTTTTCTCACTTTGGAGTTTTGTAATGTGTGTTTGAAGGGTGCTCTTGTCATGTAATTGTGCACTCAATGGAATAAATGGAGTGATTTTTTTATGTGCACAACATGAGCATACTTTTGAGCAATAACATAACAGTTTCTTCCGGAGACATTGTGTTACAAGTGTGCCTTTAGTTCAACATGAATAGAATGAAAACCAGCTACGGCATAAGTCACTGGTCTCAAGGCACTCTGGGATACATTCCTCAGATAGAGATAACAGAAAAGGAATCAGGAAAAAGTTCCAGTTGATTGGTGTGATTAAATGAAACAAAATAAATTCACTGTATCCTTCACACAAACCCCCCTCAATCTCCAAGATCAATACAATAGACAGTAGCTCTTCTCCCTCAGCCTGCACTAAATAGTTACATAATTTCTTCAGACTTAACCTTTGACAAGATCTATGATTTATGGTCAGTGCTACCACACGAGGTAATTAAAAGCGCAGACACATGGGGAAGAGTGGCTGTGAAGTAACTCTCTGTGTACAAAGAGAAACACATGTAAACACCTGCTCATTCAGTGAGAGTTAAGTACCCAGAGGAACCTGCATATCTACAGTATTATTCTCTACCCACGCTCTTGACTGCAGGCCTCCCACTTACAGATGGCAGACCTTAGTGTTCTCTCGACAACTGAACTGCAAAATTATCATTTGAGTCCTTGCAAGGTGCACAGAAAGAGAAGCAGTAGGAGAACGATAAACAACAAGCTATTTTAGTCCATAACACCTGTTGTTCTCCTGCTAACAATGCAGACTAAATGTGCAAGACACCTCTGATGCTCCTTATACACTGTGAAAGAGCTTTCTTCAACACAGTAATTTGACTGTGCTAAAAAAAGAAAAACAGGTAGCAACTGGCATTAGTTAAGCACAATTTGAAAACTTTTGTTTGCTCAGAAATTCCCCTGAGTGGCGTCTTCCATTCACAAAGGAATCTAGGGGTGTCCCAGGAGTCACTGAGATGATCCGTGAAAGTATCATCTGCACATGTATCCTTGTAAAAATAAAGAGATGCCAGGCAATCGACAGGCAAAAGACCACATCTATATCGAGTGACATGGATCTCTATTTACTGTCATTAATCTGTAATGTCTCTTTCTGGCTCCAGCCTGAGTCGTGTCGTCTCTGCTCTGTGTCCCAGCTGTTGAGCTCAGGATAATAGAGGATTCCGTAAGCATCCGCACTGTGCAATAATGAAAAACGCCCCACGCTGCGAGAGGAAATAGGAGATTTCATAATCCGTCTGAGGCCTTGGCCCTGGCCGCTGGTCCATGGAGAGAGTCTCATTAAACTTCTCATTAGTGACACACTGAGCTTCTGTAATGACTGAATGCATATACAAATCACCTCAGACATGAAAGGAGGGACAACAACAACGGACCCAGGCTGCGTTTCCGTGCTGCCATGTCCTCTGATAAGGGTATTCGTATTTGGCAAAAGGAACAGTATTGCACATCTGTTTACAGTCTGGAAACACAATTTGTAATCTGCATGACATTCTGTAACTCACCGACTCAAACTACTGGATGCACTAAACCTGAAGACATATCGCCTATTCAAGATAATCCACTTATTACAGAAGGTTACACTTTTTTCCACATTTGATCTACATCTTTGGCGACAAGCATAAATCAAAGCAATCATAAATCAAAGCCGAGCGCCTTTCCGTCCACTCTTTAGGGGTTTATGTTGTTCATTTCAATATATGAATTCTTACAAGGGCCGTAATGGTCACACTTACAATCTCAGGTCCTTTCAATTATGACGAGTGGAATGGTGTCATGATTGCTTGTGTGCGGTGCAGAGGTGCTGAGACTGTGTGGGTGAAGGCTGTGTTTGAGGAGGCTCTGATGTGCAATCATATTTTCACTGAAATGAGCAGGCCAAGCAGAATGCTCGGAGGGAACGGATAACATAAATTTAGAAAATTGTGCATGTTTGATCCGTACATCTCCTTTCAACATGTAAAAACTGTCTTCTAAAAGGGGAATTCTAAGAACGTACAAAATACTGCAACTGTCAGCTGTCGTTTTACAGTTTAACAGTGACACATGCGGTGCAGCACCCTTCTGAAGGAGCACCAAACTCCGAAATAAAATAAAGCCATCACATTCTGAATCGACATGAGCAGGATAAAAAGGGCTCTGTGTGTGTATGCCTGTGTGCACACATGGGTGCACGGTCTGCATGCCTGCTTGGCTCTGCAAATGAAACTTTGTATGAACACTCCCATCAGCGCACCCCTTGGCTGGAGTGGAGCCTGGCTATGAATATCAATTTTGCATTCATCGCTAGTTGCTCCCCCTGACGCCCCAACCTGACACAAAAGAGAATCAGCTTTCTGTTTGTGTCAGCGTTTACCGAGAAGCACTGGGCGGCTCAAAAGAGGGAGCCTCCTTCACCCAGCCTCCTTACCTCAAGGGCATCGCCAGACTCTGTGTGTTGTCTGAGCTGTACAAAAGTGGATACAATGAACGTGTGCAGTAGTTGTCTGAGGCAACAAAAGATTTTTTAGCTTTTCGGTATCACAGCAGCTGTGAATGTCAACCATAAGGAATATGTATATATATATATATATATATATATATATATATATATATATATATATGTGTGTGTGTGTGTGTGTGTGTATACAATCACCTGTTTGCAGTACGATCATACTGGGTGTCCCACTTACACAAAGGCAAGAAACACGCAAACATAAATGCTACCTAAGCCACGTACAGAGTGTTGTCAAAGGCTGATTATTCAACATGCAGCTTGCTAGCATCAGACTAATGAGGATGTATATTGATCGCCTCTGTAATCATCACCCAGCATTCCTGTGCCAGAGAATCCCCCTTCACTATTGAGCAATTATTCTCGATAACTACAGCTTGAGCCATGCCTCACCTGGTGATGGTGTGATCGCAGGTGGTGAGAAAAATGTTTCATTTTTTCCTATGAATCATTTCCCTGTATCTGCTGATAAGAAAAGGGCAATGCACTGCCCAGTTCAACTGTTGTATGTCTTGTACATAATGCTCACAATTCATAAACTACCTATGCAAAGCAGAGGATTGTCCCTCTTGGTTTATGTAACTGGTCTCTGGGTAGGCATACAGTGGGGCAAAAAAGTATTTAGTCAGCCACCAATTGTGCAAGTTCTCCCACTTGAAAAGATGAGAGAGGCCTGTAATTTTCATCATAGGTACACTTCAACTATGAGAGACAGAATGGGGGGAAAGAATCCAGGAAATCACATTGTAGGATTTTTAATGAATTAATTGGTAAATTCCTCGGTAAAATAAGTATTTGGTCACCTACAAACAAGCAAGATTTCTGGCTCTCACAGACCTGTAACTTCTTCTTTAAGAGGCTCCTCTGTCCTCCACTCGTTACCTGTATTAATGGCACTTGTTTGAACTCGTTATCAGTATAAAAGACACCTGTCCACAACCTCAAACAGTCACACTCCAAACTCCACTATGGCCAAGACCAAAGAGCTGTCAAAGGACACCAGAAACAAAATTGTAGACCTGCACTAGGCTGGGAAGACTGAATCTGCAATAGGTAAGCAGCTTGGTGTGAAGAAATCAACTGTGGGAGCAATTATTAGAAAATGGAAGACATACAAGACCACTGATAATCTCCCTCGATCTGGGGCTCCACGCAAGATCTCACCCCGTGGGGTCAAAATGATCGCAAGAACGGTGAGCAAAAATCCCAGAACCACACGGGGGGAACTAGTGAATGACCTGCAGAGAGCTGGGACCAAAGTAACAAAGGCTACCATCAGTAACGCACTACGCCGCCAGGGACTCAAATCCCGCAGTGCCAGACGTGTCCCCCTGCTTAAGCCAGTACATGTCCAGGCCCATCTGAAGTTTGCTAGAGAGCATTTGGATGATCCAGAAGAGGATTGGGAGAATGTCATATGGTCAGATGAAACCAAAATAGAACTTTTTGGTAAAAACTCAACTTGTCGTGTTTGGAGGAGAAAGAATGCTGAGTTGCATCCAAAGAACACCATACCTACTGTGAAGCATGGGGGTGGAAACATCATGCTTTGGGGCTGTTTTTCTGCAAAGGGACCAGGACGACTGATCTGTGTAAAGGAAAGAATGACTGGGGCCATGTATCGTGAGATTTTGAGTGAAAACCTCCTTCCATCAGCAAGGGCATTGAAGATGAAACGTGGCTGGGTCTTTCAGCATGACAATGATCCCAAACACACCACCCGGGCAATGAAGGAGTGGCTTCGTAAGAAGCATTTCAAGGTCCTGGAGTGGCCTAGCCAGTCTCCAGATCTCAACCCCATAGAAAATCTTTGGAGGGAGTTGAAAGTCCGTGTTGCCCAGCGACAGCCCCAAAACATCACTGCTCTAGAGGAGATCTGCATGGAGGAATGGACCAAAATACCAGCAACAGTGTGTGAAAACCTTGTGAAGACTTACAGAAAACGTTTGACCTCTGTCATTGCCAACAAAGGGTATATAACAAAGTACTGAGATGAACTTTTGTTATTGACCAAATACTTATTTTCCACCATAATTTGCAAATAAATTCTTTAAAAATCAGACAATGTGATTTTCTGGATTTTTTTTCTTTCTCATTTTGTCTCTCATAGTTGAGGTATACCTATGATGGAAATTACAGGCCTCTCATCTTTTTAAGTGGGAGAACTTGCACACACTTTTTTGCCCCACTGTATATGATCGATTATGTGGGTAAATTAATTCATGAGCTCTAGAAATTGCAAACACATTTAACATTTAATTAAAAATTAATAATAAATGTTTGTTGTTTTTCAGCACACTTACTGGTCAATCAAATGAAGTTCCATTTCACTCCAAGGTCTAATCTTAAAAATAAATAAATAAAAAATAAATCTAATAATCCAGGCCAAGAGATGAGAATGACACTAAAAAAAGAAGCCTGCTGTAATAGCTGTGGGAAGGCGGCAACGACACAGAGACCCTATTGCTCACACTATGCTCTCATTATCTGCTGTGACTCCAGGTCCTTCAATATTAGCCAACAATAAGCACTCTGCAGGGCCATCTGCTCTGCCAGCACGGGTTATTCTCAGAGTGAGAAAGACAGCCATGGAGAAGTAGGATAGAAGAAAAATATACCATGCTATTTGCAGAAATAATAAAGAGAGCAGAGGCCAAGGATGTGGGGAAAGAACAAGAAAAGTAGAGTATACAAGAAATATATATATAGGGGGGAAAAATTATGAAGTAATATGTAAAAGGAAGGTGGAAGCTGTGAAAGGCAGTCTAAAAGTGAAATTAGAGAAAATTTCCCTTGGGCGCAGTAGGGGAGACAGGTTGGAATCAATTACTAATGAACTGGGTTGATGAAGGAAATACAGCAATACCTCCTGCAGATGCTACCTCCAAAGCCCAAAGTCTGATCAAAGTTGAACTGATATGGAAGAATTTAAAGCTGAGTGTTTTAGAGTTATGTATGGATTGGCCTAATTTCATGACACACCAGCAAGTGAAATCTCCTTCTAACCTTTTCTTTTAACATCCAGATCAGGTCCTACAAAGGTACTCCCCCAGATCCTCTGTATTGGTTAAGTGTACATAGCTGATGTAGAAGCAGGCTAAGAATAGCATAGATGCTTGAAAGCACTAATCAATCTGGACAACAATGTCAAAGCAACATTGACTACAGTCATCCCATACTGACCTCAGGTGTGTGTACTCTGGTTCATCCTCCGAGGCCCCAGTGGTCTTATGTAACACATTTTTTTTTACCAGTTTTAGTTGAGATACTCCCAGAAAAGAAAGCTGAATATTTGCATCAATAAACTAATGCATTTGTTAAATGACCCTGAATTTTGTATTCTTTTCTCTTCAACTTTATATAGAAAAGTGCATCAGTCATCTCCTTATTCTGGTTAATCTTACCTTCTGTCTGATCTCCTCCTCCATTTTGACCGGGGAGCCCAGCTCAGCTACCTGCTTAACTCCTTCGCTGGCAAAGCCACCGTATTCCCACAGCACATAGCGCTTTGAGTGGGAGGAACCAATGATGGCTGACCAGTGATTGGCACGACCTGGTGAAATATGACAATAAAACACCTCATTAGCTGGACATCCCAACCTGAGATGCCAGTGGTCCATCAGTTGATTGGTACATTACTCTGACAGAACCAACACTTCTTATGATGCAACATTTTACTGACAAATGGTGATTTGCTTCCGTCTAAAAATGATTCCTTGTCGCTGCAAACCACCTACAATATATTACTAAAATATTGAATCCTTTCATTCTCTCTCTCTACCTCTCTTGCTGAGCAAAGGTGTGGGTGCCCAAGAGACATATGGACAAAGGCACTGTGGAGCTCTGTATCTGTTTTGTACCTGTAAGCAGACAGCGAATGCAGCAATTCATGATGATGCATCAGAGGTTACAGCACTTAACCTCTGCAACCCATCAGAGGTTAGAGAGGTTAAAGCTCAAGTTTGCTATAGCCTCACACAATTAACTCAGAGACAGTGGTAGCTAAATCCCTGCCATAAGGACAGCTGCTCATCAAGCACTGATCCCTGTTGATGGTTACAGGTCATGTAAACGATCCATCCAGCTACATCACCCTCACAGCACCGTGATGATTTTAGAAGCCCCAGTCAACATAAAATGTATGCTTGGGTCCTTTGAGTTTTTTGAAGATATAAACTTTGGTTGCTTTTCACTGCTACTAATGAAGATCGAAGGTCATTGTTGTGCCAGGTGAGAGAATCCTTTGCATGAACAACTTTTGTCTGAACACTATTATTACTACCTATTTGGTCAAGGTGAGGTTCACTCAGATAGGGCATAGGTCTGTCTCTGGTTTTTATGCCCTAAATAGAACCCTTACGCTGCAGTTCTGTAAGTCACCCTTTCTGACTTCTGCTGGTTCCCAGTGTGAGCCTGAAGATTAATCGCTCTGATAATCTAATCTCTGTGTTTGCAGAATTCCTATACTTAGTATACTCTTTCCTTTGGTTAGTTCATTTGCCATGGCAGAGGACATCTCTTAAAATGATTACACACCTCCAGTCAGCCAAACAATGACACTGTACTCTATACAATTGTAACTTCTATTAACTACAGTAAGTACAAGGTGTATAATTATTTGTCAAATTCTCAACTAAAAAGGTCATTAATTGTGGCTTTGGGGATGTTTACAGTTATATCCAACCTGTGCTTGCTTGGCCAATTAACACAATATAACTTGGAGTCATGAGCATTAATTTACTGTAGCCAATGCAAGTTTTTTCCTTTTTTTTCTATTTTTGGAACATGAATTGCATTGACTCTATGGCACAGAGAGCTATAGAAATGCATTCATTTAATCTTGCCATAGGTCTGTAGTGTCTGCTTCCTTGTTCTAATCCAAATTAGTTTTCACTTTGACCTACGAAGAGGGAAGATATTTTCCTTTTTCAGCATCTGTTTACTGGTTGCCTGTTTGTTTTAGAATTCTGTTACTTTTAAAGCTTATGTGACCTGGCATCCAGTAATCTTTCTGATCTTTTCTCATTCTTCAAGCCTGCCATCTAACTCTTCCAGTGTCCTGGTTAAAGACTGATGATGACCAGGATTTGGAACAACCTGCCTGAGGAACTCGAACTAGCAATGTCAATATCATCTCTTAGGGCCTGATCTGGATGTGTTTTTAGCAGTGAAAGGTGCCCTTATTGCTGGCAATGGGTTTGTTAAATGCTTTTGTGCTTCAGGTGCATTACATTCATCTGCCTTGCAGTTTACAGAGAAGCACCTTGAGAGCTCCAAGCTGAAAAATGGTCAGCTGAGGGGAGGTTAGTGCTGGGTGTTTTTGCTCAAGCTGTTGGAGTATATCAAAGTATCCAATCTAGAGTTCTGTTATTCAAACACATGCTTTGTTTCTTCATTACTCAGCGTTAGATAATGTCATTAGCTTCTGTACATGAGCTGAGTGATTGATTTTTTTTCCATGACAGAAAACCTCTTCTCTTTTTCTCCAATTACAATCTTCTGATCAGCCAAATAATTACACCATTTCCTAACAGCAAGCGACACGAGCGAAGCATCGCAGACTAAATCAGCTTGATTGCCCTGAACTTTAGTCGGATGCGTGGTTTCTATTTCTGACGTACGGAAAGCGCCATAATGGACAATGAACAGCTGATTGGTGACGTTGCAATGAGGAGTTATCTGTATGATACCTCCATTTCTAAACCTCCATTTCTCCTAAATCAGGAGGCAGCTGGCTGGAGAGAGGTCACAGAGAGCTGACGTCCACAATAACAAACTATTGTTGTTGGCTGGATTGTGGCATTTCCAGTCTGAGAAATGTCTACAAATCACAATATGAAGCATCGTCAGTTTAATAAGTATATACGTGGGAAGAGAGGAAGTACTCGCTCATCTTTTACTGGAGTGGTTACATCTCCAGGCTGATCTTGAGTGCGCAGCTGGTAGTTGGATGGTTTGTTTACAATATGACAGAAGCGTATATTTGATGGACAGCCAGAGTTCGATGTTACGCGATGTGATGCGCCTGTCGGACGCTCACTTGTTAAGATATGGCACTGAACTCTAACTCCACTCTGCTTCCTTCCTTCCTTCCTTCCTGCTCTCCTTTCTTCGTCCCTTTCATACTTCCAAACATCCATCTGTCCATCCATCCATGTTGAGCCCAAATCTGGCAAAGCAGATTGTTTAGGGTAACATCTCAGCAATGGTTAGAATGGCCCAAAAGCTGTTGTCTTTTGCTGGGAAATTAATTTGAGGAAAGGCTCCAGATGGTCTTTCATTTTTGTAAGTACTTCAATCTTCATGTGAAGTCGGAGACAAGTTTATTTTGGAATTCTGAATGTTTGTAGTTGTTTGAAGTAGAAATGGTTGGTGCCTTGCATGTAGCGAGGACCATGATAAAAAAAAATAATAAATCCCTTCTTTTCGGGCATTTCTTTTCCTTTATTTGATCATTAAAGGCTTCTCTGCCTTTCTAACTATGGAAGCAACTTTATGAAATGGTAGGATTTAGGTAAGCAGAGGATGCCTTTTCCCCAACTTACCTGCCTCAATCCATTTTTGTCTTGACTGTCAAGATTATTTCAAACATAGGTGTTTAATACTTTTGTTGATGGTCCTTTATGAAATGTTAAGGCCATTTGTGCCTCCAGCTTTCATAAATGTGTGATCGTGGCAGGCAGGAGGTCATTGCCGATAACTAAATAGCTTTAAAATTATGGCTCCAGTTAGCAGTTTTATATCCATCATTGGGTTCTTTCACCTAAGGCTGAGGCAGTATTGGTTTACTTCAAAGGTGGGTATAACTTGGAGAAAGTCTCCTCCTTTTTAAAGCAGTTTTGGTAGGGATTAGAGCTTGTGACCAGTGTTGTGGCTGGTTTCCTTCTTCAATTTGTGAAAATGTGTTTCATATGATAAAAGGGAGGGGAAAAGAGCAGTGACACTATATGTGCTAATAGCTACATAGCATTTATTAATGACCTGGTACAATTTTATAAGGCTAAGGCAGTAACTGCCCCTTTGAACTCTCTCTACAGCTTAATAGGATTCTCTGATCTATGGTGCATTCCTGGACCTCAGAACAATACTTGTCAATTTAACAGACCCCTGATTAAGTAGAAAAAATCTCTGGGGAAAAGGTCAATAAGATTGTTGTGCAGCTGGTGCAGACAGGAGTAAACTGTGCTTTTCCAGCATCAAGCATTTAACTTCAGCAAAGCTGTGCCCATGTTGGGCACAGCTTTGCCCTGTTGACACACATCTGCTGTATGTATTGTCGGATGCTTAGACAGTTAAACTACTGTGTATTGACTATTGCAAAGAAATGGCAAATGTGTTTGTGAATGATCACAAGCCTCATATGAAATCATAAGAAACTTATATTTTGTTATTGGGAAAAAGGTGTTGGCTAAGCAAAGAATAAAGGAGATAGAAGCCAGCTGTCATTTTGGTCTATACTGTATGTCTTCAGCATAGACTTCCATATATTGCTTCCCTTGCGAGAGAGGAAATTTGCTATGATGAGGTTTATTTGGTCAATAAAGGAATGTTAAACTCTATCTTTCTCTTTCTCTTTCTGCTAACCCCATGAAATAGTCTTTGTTGACAACCAGGCCATCCTCTGTCTTGAAGTGCTCCCTGTGTCCAAGTGAGCTGCCGTTGCTCGGCTTGAATAGCCATGCATTGCTGCATGACTTACAGTGGGGACAAAGGGGAATAAGAAAATAGAAGTGTCAAGGTTATCATGTCGGCAAATAAAAAAAATCAGGTTGGCCTGTTTCATAGTGAATTATTTGGTCTCAGAATGTGTGTCACCACAATGATCTAAGGCTCCTGCAATTGAAGGACATATGTTAAAAATAGCAGGATGGCATGAGACATAGTGGCACATCTCAAGCAGCGTAAAATGTCCGAGTACTACTTGCACCAGAAAGGAAAAGTCAGACCAAGTTTACTTGTAGCAAAAAAGTATCATCTGAACTCAAATAAGGACAGATCAACATGTACTTACTGTACTGCAGTCAGTGAATAATATGAGGGCAGTGTTGTAGTAACTGGTTACCTAGGATATGACTTTGTGCAAGGAGAAATCCAACTGTAGCATCCCACCAGTGGGGATGAAACAGAAACCGCGCGGCTTGCCCTATCCTCTTATAAATTGATCTATCTGTGAGGTGTGTGTTTGCGTATCTGTGTGTGAGAGTGAGTCACATACCAACTGCTCCCTCCGTAAGACAGTAAATTAGGGCTCCTTTCGATCTCAGGGTTTATCTTATTCCACTCTAATCAGTGTATTGATCTGACCAGCGAGAGCCTGATTTAGACAAGAGAGCCAGTGTAATCCTTAAGTCCATTCACATCCTGATAGTGTGGCTCAAGGTTATACACACATTACACAGAACAATAGTACTATACTGTCGCTCACCACCAGGATTACTATTCAGAGCCACGTCTGGCGGATAAACCACCCACATGTCAGGAGCACACGGTAGAGTTTTTGGGGCTACAATCAAGTCTACAGGATGAGGCTGATGATTTTTGTTAATTTTAACTAATCCTATTAAGAGACCAAAATGAACAAAGTGTTGGTGCTGTTTCTCAATGCAAATCATTCATATTCAGGACTTATATTTACTGTAAGTGGAATCAGCTAAAAATAAACAACAAAGCCCATGTTTTACATTGAAACAGCATAGGTCTATGTCATGGTAGTCTATGGAGTAAACAATAACAGGCTTTGGCTGCACAGACGATACAATTTGCTGCTGGTTTATGTCTTTTAATAGGATTTTTTTGACGATAAAAAAAAAAAGAGGACATCACCAGACTCATTCTTTAAACATGTACTGGAGCTGAGAAGGAGGAGTTTGTGCTCACGTGGATAGTCTTTGGGATGAATCTTCTCTGACCAGTTCCCAAAGAAGGTGACTCTGTACTTTGCTGTTCCACAGGCACAACATTCCAGCAGAGGTTTATCTGTAATGTCTCCATACAGTGATTCTGTACAGAAATGAGGGGAGGGGAGAGGAGGGGAAAAGAAAAAGAGCCAGAAAACCATGAGATCGGCATAGATTGCTCATTAGTATAAAGAGCGCATGAGAGCAGTGCCCATCATACAGGAGATGGGTGTTTTAAGAAAGTGGGGAGCTGAAGGGGCATGAGGAAAGGGAAGAATGTGCAGCAGGGTTCTTTTGATGTGTTGCTCAGTGTGGCATCCAATGTCATGCACAGCCAGGGGTTACACTCATTTACAATCATTCACATGCCAGAGCATAACAGCAGAGAGAAAAGTCCCTGCATCAAAATCAAGAATGAAAGAAAAAAAGACAGAGAAAAAAGAGACTATCAGTAGGGAGTGATATAGAGTACCAGCAGGGAGATTGAAGGAATAAGAAATTCATGGTAAATTATTTATCCCATGTCAATAAAAGAAGCTTACCTTTCTCACACATTCGCTTAGTGAGTGAGCCTTCATCCTGGAAATAAATGATCCGCTTCTGCACAATGCTTGCCCTACACAGAAAGAAAGAGAAGAGACAGAGGCAGTGAGGAGTGACGTTTGTTAGGGGCAGCAGCAAGTGCAAATGTAGACACACGGGGCAAAAGTAAGGGTGAATGATGCAACAGGAAAAGACTGGAGAAGATGAGAAACATTTAGAGAAGCTGTGAGGTTATAAAAAGAGAGAGAAGACACCAGACAGCAGGAAAAGCAGAAAATCTTGGCTTTTGGGAGATCTGATTGAGTCTGAACAGTGGATTGTGGCAGATGGAACAGGTGCAGAGTTATTCATAATCATCTTCCTGTTTTTTTGTTTTTTTTTTCAGAATACTCCAAAAAGCAGGTATCAGAGCCCACGGGGAAATTGCTGTCTTTCAGAGGGAGGCATTCAATGTCTCATACAAAGACCACAAAAGCATGCATCAGCATTGAGATATACACGTCCATAGAAATGAGAGGTTGAAAAGCTGAAGAAAAACTGAAAAAGAGAGAAAGAGAGCAACTAAAAGAATATTTTTTGCGTTGAAGAATGGCACTTTGTAAAGCAAATATGCACAGACACACTGTATAGAAGGGTATGCACTGTGTCGATAAGAACTGATTGACAGACGAACAGTAATGCTCCCCAAAATGTGAGGCCTGGCAGAGGGAAGCTTCTCTAGATTGAGCTGTCTAAGAGCTTGTTCCACTGGGTGGCAGGGAACACAGGTCTGAGAGGGGCCTTGACATGTAAATCAGCCACAAACAAACCTTTTCAGAGGCCAGCAGACTTGAGAAAACAACATCAGAAAACAAGCCTCCAGGCACCTAACTTCCTCACAAACACCAGGCTTTTACACCAGCCATGGCTGCAGGAAGGTTTCCATGGGAATGAAGCCCCACAATGAGGAGCTGGATGGAGGTGCTGGGGTAAGGTCTGATCCAGGTGGGTGCCATCCAGCTCGACTGTTTGGATACCATTTACTCTGGAGTATCAAACTAAGCTGAACTGATCACAGAAGCAGTCCCCACAGCAAGAATCTACACGTAGTGACACAGGGACAGAAAATGTGTAAAAACTCAAAGGCTGCTCATTTCACTGAACAGAATTCCAATTTTATAGAGAAGTATACTGATGAGCCAGTTGTATAAATGGAACATATGCACATGGTGATGGGTATTTGTATAGGCCACATCTCTACAGTATCAGTGAATGACAGTGATATGCGTGTTGTAACATAACACTGGGCCTCATAGGGATTTGATCCTTGCTGATCCTGGACAGAGACCTGTGTAAAGACCCTGAGGCACCTATCGAAGTGGGTTTTCCTGGTAACTACTGCAATATGTAAGTTATCAAATGCCAGTAAAATCCTAAAATAAATTAAATAAATAAAAGCTTAAAGCGTAAAGTGCCAAGCAACGATGATGATAATGATGCATGTGGCTATAACTTCATTTTACTTATTTTAGTCCAATTCTGTGACATATGAAAACACCACATTCATCCATATAAACGCATCATAGCAGCACGGAAGAATGTATGTGAGTCGTACAACAGGTTTGGATCACTCGGAAATTGTCAATGTGCTCGTATGTGTGGCTCTCGCATGCGAGGTCCGATCGATTGGTTTGGGAGATAGCAATTTGCACAGTCCACATCTCCACGGTAACAGTGAATGACAGTGATACACATCTACTGACATGACGCTGTCTGTTCTGTCACTGTCGGTATTTCAAAGCTTCGTTTACCCTTTTAATGCAAGCAGTGTGTATGAAAAAGAGATGGATGGAAAGAAAAATAACAAAAGATCAGAGAGCAAAAGATGAGACTTCTACTGAAAGAGGGAAACAACAGGAAATCGCTGCAAGACTTCCATTTCAAACAGAGATGGTTGTGCAGGGTCATATCGCGCACGCTGCAAGGAGGAATATGATGGATTTAAACTAAAAGTGAATCATAATATAAATCACACTAGTTACATACACACTATTATATCCTAGTACCCACACTTCTACTCATCACCATACTCTCATAAGACTGTATATGTGATTAAGAATAGCTGAGTGTCACAGTTTAATTGAAAAGGTAAAAACATTTGCATTTCTGACAGGCTTTCACAAATGAGAAGGAAAATTATCAGAAATAAGTATCAAATTTTAAAAAAATTAAGTTGTCTTAAGTGTCTTAAATGAAATATTCCTCCACTTGGCCTTTCAGCATATTATGAGCAGATTCACTATTTATTTACAGCTTTTTATTTGATTCCAAGAGGCTGTAAGCCACAACTGCCCTCCTTCTCAGTCACAGTACCTTTTTATTTAAACACTCTCTTACATGCCACCACACACAGTGCCATTCCTTTTCACAAAAAAAAATCCCTCTCTCTCTCACGTTACCATATGCTCACACACACAATTACACTCTTCCACATATAGCGCACATTTGTTCTGTCTCGCACACACAACACTATTCTCTCTGACATACACGTACAATCTTTTATACACGCTCTGTATTTTAAATCTCGCTCAAGCACATCATGATTCACTCTCCTAAAAATATCATTCTTTCTCATACACACCCTTCCACTGTCTCACATGCATTCTACTGGGCGAGTATTAGTGTATGTGCGAGAGAGCAAGTATGATTTATGGCCAAAACGGCCTTTCATAATGTGGATGAAATGATTCAAGGTAAGCGACACCACCAGCACATCTCTAATTGTCCACGCTTTAATTCAATCTCACCCCTATTTCACATACCTCCCTGAGAGAGAGGAGCACACTCTGCCTCACTGCTTGCCCACTTTCCTGAGCTGCCCAGACAATCAAGCAGAGTAATGCTTATTTAACATCCAATTTAAATTCTATCTCACTTTGCCGGATCTACATCACCAACGATCCCAATCACCCCAAAAGTGCACTGATTTGAATGCGTGTGGGTGTGTGTGTGTGTGCGTGTGTGTGTGTGACAGGCAGTATGTATGCATGTGTGAGAGCTTAACAAAGAGAGAGAGAGAAGAAAGAGTGAGAAAGAGACAAAAAAAAGCAGAAAGAAAAGAGTTAGTCTGATAGATTTTTGTCTTTCTATGGCTACATTTCCATTTGCATGCCCAATAGATGCGTAAAACAAGACAATAAATTCTCATTTTATTCTGTCTGCTCTTGCTACAACCAAAGATTAAATAATTCTCATTTTCTTCTGCCTGCTCCTGCTACAACCGCAGATAAAATTATTTCCATTTGTTCTATCTCTTGCAGAACTTCCGGAAAAAAAATAGAAATGCCAGATAATGCATAAATCCCCTGCACAAAAGCAAATGTATTTACATTTAATTTCTATGGGTGTGCTTGACTGTTGCGTCCCGTCGAAGTCCTCCTTGATCTGTCCCATCATTGTGCTGAAGGAGATAAACAGATTCTGACAGCTGCATGTGGTTGTGACATCCATGTGATCACTGACACACTGTCTGACTCAGACAGCCCATCAGAATATGTTGCACAAACCAACATATCGCACGCCAGAGCAAGATGACAAATAAATTGCTTCCTACCTACAAATGGAAAGATAAGAGATAGGGGCATCTTCAGTGGTGACTGCAATATATGGATTCTATTTTGATGTTACTTTGGCTCTGTGGAACAACCAGGATGGAGCTAAACACAGGGAACAATAGCTCCTGACTAAAGTTCCACTTTTTGAAATCTGACAATTTCAGGTCATATTTGATTTTATCATTAAGTGCCATCTAATTAGTAGAGTGGAAGCCAGTTATTTTCAATCCAATTAGACATAAAGCTTAACATTTGATTTAGAACAAAGATGATTAGATCTGATACTGACTAAATTACAGTCTGCATAAAAATGAAGGGAGATGGGGAGATTTACAATCCCAAGATTTACATTTTCAGAGCATTTAGCATCCATTCATCTACCATTTCTAGCAAATAGCAGCAGGAAAAGCCCCACTAATAACGGGTAATAATTGGGAACACCAAGCAAGATTTCACACTCTTGACCCGTCGCTAAGCTGCTCTCTACAGCGGCCACTAACCAATCGTACGTAAGCGGCCTGTCAAGCTTTCAGTAGTTTCGCTAAGGCCACACTTCCTTTAGCACCGAAAGCTTTCAGAATAAGAAAAAAACACAGTGATGGTTTGCGTATGAAGCCTGCAAGTTCAACAGCAAATACCCACATTGTTTAGATCTGACGGGTGTGTCCTATTTTTCGCTTTTCTGAAAAACGCAAGGGTAGAGATGTTAGATATGGATTAGTCTCTGTGGAAGACCTCACTTAGAGCTAAATCCATCAAAAAAAGTAAAAAATAAAGACACTAACTAACGGTAGCTAGTAACTTCAACAGCTACCTAAAGTTAACACATAAGTTGTAACATTACCCATTTCCTCAGTCAGACACTTTTTTTGTAACACTCAATTAAAATGTACCTTTAACTACTGATATAAATAATCATGTAATTTTTTCAATTAATTGAATGGTGTTTACGTCTAACTTTGTTTTAACAAATATTGAATATCTTTATCTTTCTTAAGCTCCGTCTTTACCAGAGTCGGCAAAAGGATGCTATCATCTGTGATTTAGCTAACTGCTTCCTGAGTTGGACACCCGTATTTACTCATGTAAACACTGAGTGCTGCTGGTTTTATAGCATTTAAATTAATAATGTTATTCAACGGCCTTGTTTGCTAATGTTAGTTAGCATATCAGACAGTTGTTAGCATTAATGGTATTAATGGCATATTGCCAAAAAGCAAAACATTCAAGAAGCTGCTTCTTATTATTATATTCTTTATATATTATATTCGCCAGTCAAAATAACTGATATCACTACCAATAATTAACTGTAACTCACTAACAAAATACTTAATACTTAATAATTAACGAAATGTTAAACGATGCATCACTCTGTAATACCACAGTACAACTGTGAGTGGACTGCGTGTTTTTGTAGTTCAGTAAGACCAACAAAGAGGCAACTCAGAGAAATTACTTAGCTTGTGTCACACCAATACCAGGAACATTTCCAATTCAAATTGCTATGCATATCTGTGTATTAAGATAATCTAACCTAAACAGTTGTATATGGAGAGA
This sequence comes from Pempheris klunzingeri, assembly GCF_042242105.1. Lineage (NCBI taxonomy): Eukaryota > Metazoa > Chordata > Actinopteri > Acropomatiformes > Pempheridae > Pempheris > Pempheris klunzingeri. Next base: position 18,000,600 of record NC_092012.1, read on the forward strand.
CAGGCATTTGAAAAATAAGCTACTTAACCCTAAAACACTAACGTCGGGTGATTTTCACCCACGCGACTGTGGTTCCCAGCTCCATTATTTTTTATCATTCACATTGACAACTGTCAATGATGCAGGGAGGCTGTGCGTTTACCGGACAAGGCTCACATGTCCCAGGAACTGACAACTGCGTAAATGACAAAAAATACAATTAAATAACGATTATAACGACATACACAATATTTAATCAACAGTTCATATGCCAGTTGCTCATCTCATTATCAGGTTGTAGCTACAGGTTGTCAACATTAATTCAGCCACCACTGAGAGCTGTACAGTTTCAGAATGATGATAACAGATTCAAAGGAAAGTTAAACTTAATTAGATCTGATCAGGGACCCAGCACCCATCATCACTTGTGGACATTGTCAGGAGTGTGCCGTTGCACCTGTATCCACACCTAACAGTGATGTCAAAGTGTACTGAATACATTTTATAACAAAAGGCGGAAGCACTGCATGGATCTGACGACTCATATGACTGACGACGCATATGTGCTATTTAATAAGGCAGGTGAAAATACAAAGAAAAGAATCCAGGAGGTCTTGACTGATAAATCATCCTCAAGTAGTGCAGGCCAGCAAGGAAAAAGAAAACTAAGGCACTCCATCTTCGGGTGAAAAACATATATTATACATATATATTGTATATGTATGTATGCTCGGCGACTAAACTCACAATATCTTTTTCTCACCTGAAGACGGAGTGCCTTGGTTTTCTTTTTCCATGGTGGTCTGTACACTACTTGAGGATAATTCATCAGGCAGGACTTCCTGGATTCTGTTCTTTGTACTGAATATGTGTCTGTGCCACTGCAGCAGACTGACAAAGTCATCCACTGAAAGCCAGCAAAAACAAGATTTTAGTAATGCAGGGGTCAGTTCCACAACACCCACTAAAACTTCAATGTAAAGCCCACATTTTCACAAAACAAGAGTGGGATACCAGCGAGACACAGTGAAGGAAACTTTGGCGTGACTTGATTCTGGCATATAAAAAAATACTGAAAATAACTGGATTCGATGGTAAGACTTCCAAAGCCAGTGCACTAGGTTCAGGAGTTTGAATGAGCATCTTTGCCTGACCCTATCATCATGGAACAACCTTAGACTGAACCAAACCACCAAGCTCAGACTTTCCATCTGAAAGACAGCAGCTGCCCATCAATTATACTGCAGCAAACCACTCGGGAGGAGCACGATTCCTGGGATAACATTTGAGTCTCAGGAGCTTTTAAACAGAAAGACACACACACACACACACGCCACACACGCACTTCTAATTCCATGGCCAGATGTCATTTTTTTAAACCCATGATGTTTTACAAGCAGGCAGACTGAGCTCTTTTGGGATACAAAATGAAATTAAGTACAAACATTTACCCTGCCTGTGGTGGGAATGAAAATGTCCTTTCTATGTTAATCTATAATACAATTATCACATTGTGTCTCTTGGTGCGTATTTGTTGACTGCACAGTACGTGATTGTTTACGTACCCATGTTTCTTTGCTGGTATCTGCTATGATGGCGCTTGCACTTGTCAGTTAGTTACATCAATTAAGCTTTTGTCATATGGCAGCACAGAGGCGTACAAAAACCTTGCCATCTTTAGAACTTCCAGGTAGAGAGAAGAACAGTGGCAAATACTCACTGTAATCACAATTTTTAGAGGCATTCGCACTCTCTCCCTCCACTATTGTCTGCGCCCTGGTATTACATCCACATCTCTACACTTTTCAGAATCTCTGTCTAGGCTGTCACACTTTCAACTTTTTCCTTTGTCCATGTGCTTAACTGAATTAAATTCCCACTGGTGTCTATGAGGGGAGCAGAAGTGCTGTACAACATGACCTGCAGTGAGAAAACTATGACAACACCACAGTGAAGATGAAAAAGAAGAGACGGATGAAAAGAGAGGAGGCCACAGCGAAGAGTCGCACGAGTGTGAGTATGAGAAAGCTCACACGGGTCATGAGGACACTCCATGAAGATAAGGACAAGGGAAATTGAAAACACAGAGACACAGAAAAAGGTAAACTCATCACACTCTGTGGCACTCACATAATAACATGCATTACTAAGAAATGCACCCTTTTTGTTATCCCTTTGTGCAGAGGAACAGCGGAGATGCAAAGCAGGCAGCAGAGGAATCGACTGGGTGCGTAAACAGTTTAATAATGCATTGATCAGTAGGCCTTGTGAGTCACAGTCCCTCAGTATCTTCTCACCTCCTGTCCTCTCATTACTTCCCCACAGTACTACATTGATAAACACATTTCTGCCACGATCTGTCTTCAGCTGAACTTGACTGTACTTCTGCATCCAAGTAAGCCCACAGGACACAGTGGACAGAAGTGATTGGTGTCAATCAATCGTATAACTAATACAGGTAATGAATAGTTTATGAAGCCAAGTGGGAATGGAAATTTGACATTCATCATTGAACACTGCTCGGGGGAAGGAAAGTAATGAAAAAGAGTAGCTGTACATGTCGACTTGATATGTGCTGGTAGCACAGCTCACGAGCCCTGAGAACAATAGTACTATACATTAAATGGCTTAAACTTGCATGTGACTCTGCATGACAAAAATGAATAGAAGTTAGATAACTAACTTTAGAAAAATGTCCAATGCAACAGTCATGCTATACTACCTTCATGAATGTTATATTACACTATATCATATATGTTATATTATATTTTGTCAAAAGTGTTTTATAGATGTTAAATTAAACTTAACGATAAGATCGGAGGATGTTGCTTGTGGTCTACAGAGGGGTATTTAATCTGCCTTCATTGATGACCCTGTCGTGGCTGCCTGGAAGGCAGAAAGAACACATTTATCCATCTAAATGTATTCTTAGAAAATAGTCAGCAGGCAGTAATCAGAAATCAAATCTACCCTGAGCCAGGCTGAAAAAAAACTCCATTTAAGATCTTGACAAATGGGTGCAGCCTCACTCGACACAGTGCCAGATCTCTTATAAGTTAACATAATGAATCACAGCTCACCAAGTACAAAAACCTGTTTATCCGAGTGAATGCTCCGCCAGTAGAGCATAGTGTATCTTTAAGCGTTTGAGCTGAGGACTCGCCTCTGCCCATCAGGCTCAGCATCAGCTGCTGTATACATACTTAAGAAAAATACAGCCGGAGCCACTAGGGGGCGCAGTCCAAAACACCTGGATGCTGGTACGTCTGCGAGGAGTGCTCTCTGTCACTGCAGGGGGGCAGTTGGTCATATACTGTGTTTCCTCCTCGTCAATTATCTGTAAAGCGTGCACACAAACACAAACACACGTACACACGAAGAGATTAGTCATGAATAGCACTTGAAACATCCACATGTGATTATAATTTACATAAATAATCCAAAAATAAAAAATACACAACCTGAGGGTTGAGCAGTTAAATCATGTTAGTCTTCAACCATTCAACCTTAATAAAGCTTATCTAAACATATCTGACTTTAGCTGTGATTACACTGAACAAAACTGAATTCTGTTGGTGCAAACTCCAGTGTGTACGTGTACATTAATTTGTCACAAAATAAATCTGAGAAATGATTAACAGGAGAGGGGGGAGGAACATGCACTCTGCTACATAAAGAACATGTTCACATTCGTTTTGTTGCTCCGCAAATCTTTACTTTTTTTCTTGTGAAATACTGAAATGGTCTTGTAAATTAAGCTCACAACTCATAGATATATGTAGCTTTCAACAAGGAATCACAAGTAGGCACTGCTTCTTTTTAAGGTGTCACAACTCAAAAAGGTTGGGAACCACTGTGAGAGAGGTAGGGCCATCGATGGATGTGTAATTGTTGCTGGATATTGAGATTTTCCTCATTCCAGTCCTTCTGAAAATCTGTCAATGTCAGTGTATTGCACTACAAAACAAGCTAGTTAAGGCATTTGACACCAAACAGCAAAGCAATTAATCCAGGCTTGTGAATGGGTGACACATTGAACTCCTCTTCCACTTTCCGCACCATATGTCAGCCTAGTGGGCTCCACTTGGCGGCTACCTGGTGCTGAAAGGTTGCTGTATCAATCAGAAGCCATATTAATACAGAGAGGATTACTGATCACAGTAGGCAGCATAAAAAAAAATAATAATAACTCCCCAGACTCTCTGGCTCAAACTGAAGAGTCCAAATGCATGCTGTCCTCTCTACTCAGGTGCATACCTGAGACACTAGCACCTCATTGATTTTAAATGGACAGGAAATTATTAGAGTGGGTTGCATGAGGGAGCTCAGCCAGCAGGCTAATATTCACTGCCAAGAGACCAAGGATCTGTTTGATAGGAAGTGACATCAGGGCAGTAAAGACGGGGAACTTTCTCACTCCATAAAGCTGTCAGTAGAGAATTTCCTTTGTCATGCCATGTTATGAATGAGTTCTCTCTGAAAGTGGATTGTGTGTGTGTGTGTGTGTGTGTGTGTGTGTGTGTGAGTTAGAGTCTGTGAGAGAGGGAGAAGCAGAGTGAGAAGGGTAGCCTGGGTGCTGTGTGTGTGTGTGTGTGTGCGCGCGTGTGCATGCAGCCTATCTCGGTCTGACGGATTATACCCCCCCCTCATGTTCCCATGGTTTCTAACAGGCATCCTGGGCTGGCCTGACTGGACTGCAACATGTGTTAAAACCAGCAAAGTCTCATGGGAATGCATTAAACACAATCTGCAAAAAAAGGAGCCAACTAATTTGCTGCAAAATGACCTCAGACCCATTTCTTCTTGTACGTGTCTAATTTCAAGCTTTCAACTCCAAAGACGGAGTGAGGAGACGAGAGAAAATGTGACACATTACTAGAGAAGTTGAGCGCTCAGCTCCACAGTAGTATTCAGCATCAATCTAAAACAACATGGGGACTTTGGAAAAGTGTATGCAAATGACACGATCTGCACAGAGGTTGCAAACATCTGTGTTGTACTAATATTAGATTTAATTTGACTGTGAATATGATGTGAAGACAATGCACCCACGGTGTCTCTTATGTCTATGTGTCTACAATTAAGTCATACGATGTGCTCAAAGTGGCCCTGATTTTTTGCCTCGTCTTGTCCTCTCATCTCACCTTGCTGAGAACACACACACACACACACACACAGTGGCAGCTGACCTTCCCAGAAAGCTCAATAAAAGTGCTTTTCATCAAGTCGGGAGCTGTCCTGAGACGGCTGCGATGAGGCACACCAGCAGATTTCAAATGAGCTGTATGTTAAATAAAGCCTGACGTCTTCTGTTGCAGCTTCTTTTCTCTTTCTTTCCCCTCAATGCCTGGAGGCCGGCCCACACAGAGCTCTTTCAGAATGGAGGAATTGTGTGTGTGTGTGTGTGTGTGTGTGTGTGTGTGTGTGTGTGTGTACATGTGTATGTGTGTTTCTGTGTGCTTTTGTCACATAAAAGACACAAACCGCGAATGACTGACTGAGCAGGTGATGATGGAGGGATATCTCTTTGGACAGCGGTGTATTTTTACCGCTCGGTCACATGGTGCTTGTAAGAAGACAGGTGATCATCTGCAGCTGTGAAAGAGACCTTCAACTTCTCGAAACCTAGCAGGAGCCTAATCAAAGGTAGGTCCCCGTAATGGCATATATATTCTCTACTTTTGATGGCAACATCAAAAGGCTCAGTCAGACATCCTTCTATCACATCTATCATTCTCTGTGCACTCAGCACTCCACACTCAGTCTCATCCGTGTGTGGAGCAAAGTGACTGAATGGAACTAAATGATGTAGTGTTTCCCGTCTTTACTCTTGACGTTTAGCGCCCTGTCACACCGCGCCACACTCTGCCACATGGCTGAGGAGCACACTCAAAGCTGGCATTAAATAACAACAGCATGAAATCAATTGCAAGGACAAATGGAGGAAAAAAAAAAACGTGCTGGTGTTAACACTGGGTAATGAGATGTGAGGTGCACACAGGACAAAAATAAAATGTTCCTGTTTATTTTTTTTTTCTCGTGGTCCCTTATTCAAGGCTCAGGTTCACAGAGAGGGCCGCAGCATGGCAGCAACTAGGATCAGCGCAGCCTGAGGGCTGCTATACAAATCTCCCCATGTATTGTGCTGTAGGTTCAAGAAAATCATTGGGTTTTATGTGGGTAGCGCCTGAAACCAGCAGGTTCACAAAAGTCTGAAAAAAAGAACTCCACACATGCTGTTAAACCCACTTAACAACTGCTTCTTTACAAAATCTGCTCTAAGAAAACGCACGATTTCAAGTTCTGGGCAGGACTGGGGATTTGGCTTAGGTTAAAACTGGATGTCTATATTTGGGCTTTGCATTGTCTTATTAAGAATACACTGTATCACAGAACACACAGGGTTTACTTTTGTGAAGTAGACTCCAGTAGTTATTTGATGTGTCAGTATTTTATATGGCTAAAATCAATTCCTTAGTTGTTCCTCAGTTCTTTTCACATTCTTTGAAAACAGGATGTTATCTTGTGCTGTGTGTAGCTCCGTGAATTTCTTGAACTGCAGCCTTGACTGGGATGAAATAAACATTAGGAGGACACATGAGGCTAAAAGGCACGAGGGCAGAACAAGACCCAGTGCAGAAGAATATATTTAAAGGTTAGTAATGGAATATTGCATTCAGGTTTAACAGCTTTTCAACTTACACTTCACCTCTACGCACTGGATGAGTTGTTATAGCATCTACAGACATATAGACATTACATTGTGTTATATGTATAGAACTATTTATACACAGAATATAATACTTTGTAACATCCTAGAATTAAAATAAAGTTAATCATTGTGTCACATGATCATTAATCCTTCCTCTTTTTGAACTCTCCCACATATCCCATCAACCAATCTCCTCTCTACCACTTGACTCCTCGCACTGCATAACAATAACAAATTATTCACATATTTAGTCATTATCACATGTGCGTAACGGCACCAGTTTCTTTGCTTTCTCTCTCTTCCTTTCACACTCTTGGCCCCACTCCATTCTCTCTACACTACTCCAGCTGGACCCGACTGTACAAAATTCTTATTTGCTTTTCAACTGCACCAACTGTGCACTTCCTATACACTTGAGCTGCACGGCTGCTTGTGCACGCACAACCCCTCAAATTCCATGCGAGTGTACTTTCATCGCCTCGCAAAGCACAGCTACATGGAGCTGAGCTGAGAGTATGCTCCTTTCATATGCTATATCAAGCCTATTAGGGGAGATGAGGTGAAAGTAATCACACTTTGACATGTGAAGACAGGAAGGCTGTGCACAGAAAATCTGTCAAGACCCCCAACCCACCCCATCTACAGTAAAAGCTGTCTATTTTTCTCTCTTTGTACGTACTGCTTGTGCCGTAGTCCGGAGCTACATTACATTACAGGTGTGGTTAACTGTGCTGGTTTGCTGCCTTTTGTCACTGCTGAGTCTTAAATAGAAAAGTACATTGTCACTGATGTGACAGATGGACATTCAGTACCTGGGTTTACCTACATGTGTGGCAGACTAGGATGAGTTAATTCATTACCATGTAAATGCACCATGATAATAGAAAAAAAAAAACACAAATTGCTTTTTTTCCCTGATTGTACAAGCAGCCATATCATTAGCTGCTACTTACCTGGAAATTTCCAATGTAGTCTTCGTCCTTGTCTCCCTCTGTGCCCTCCTTCAGGGCAATAAGGGTGAACCCTCTGAAGTAGGAGGGGCTGGATGCAGAAACTATCACTGGAAATCAGAGAACAAGAGTGAGAACAAGCATCAATTGACTCGGAAAGCAGCTGAATGACAACCTTCAAATCCAAACACTAGAGGAAAGAGGGCCTAATTAGCTGCCTGCCTGAGCAATGTTACATTTATAATTAATACCAAGTGTTGGACTCTGGTGGATAAAGGGTAATGTATGCTGATATAAAATTTTTTTTAAAAAAGCTCAATCGAGCATGTAGCTCAGATAGCAGTAATTTTAAAGGTTTAGGTTCAGCCGGGCAGTATTTCAGTACGATTCTACAATAGTTTATTGCATGTTGCAGTCCAGCTTTGACATAAAGGAGTGTTCATTTATTTCCAGATTTCTGATTTAACAACTTAATCGGCATCTTGAATGAAGACGTTTAACTTCATAATGACAAATTCTAGTATCAGTGATTCAATAGCAAAAATGTTATGTCCCTAACTCCATTTGGATTTTTTTCCTATGAAACAATCTATGATTAAATCAGACAAGAATGAGCCAACTGCAGTGCAACATATTGTCGAGGTCAAACAGCATGAGCTTTTGAGATTCTCACAGCAGATGGCACACGTCCATTAACTGAACCCAACAACTTTCACTTTAGACAAAAGCAATTAAATCGGGGACTGCTGGCTTTTTCAAAATCGGTTTTTAACTATGAAAGTCTCTTTCATGCAAAAAGCAGGAAAGGGATCACAGAGGATTTGGCTTTATATGGGTACAAACCTTTTTAAACTTTGATCTTAAAGGAGGTTTTTTATATCTACTCGTGGGTTTAAAGTAAATTGTTGTCATGTTGTCACCTTTGGCTTTTAATAGTTCAAATGCGCATTTTGTTATTGGGATACAGAATCATCTCTTCACTAACCGAATTTAATTTCCCTTCAGGACACACACACACTAGCGTCGCAGTGAAGACTCTTATTTTAGAAACTTATTTTAAGTTTACATATCTTAACGCTCGTAGATTAGTGTTTATGTGACAGTGCGCGCACTGTGCCAACAAACGCACTGTGCGTAAATCTCTTGGACAAACACAAACCTCTGTATGTGTTCCCTGGCTGATAGCTCTCCGGGTCTCCCTCAACGCGGAGGCGAAACTCGTTGTTGACCTCCTTCCGACTGCTCTGAGCCCGTAATATCCGGCTACAATACCCGTCAGCCTTCCCGGCTCTCTCCGACGGCTCCTCGGTGAAGGCGAACATATTGCACGCCGCGGTGGAGATGAAGCACAGCAGGAGCACAACGCGCCAGTGAATCCCGGTCGCTTCCATCCTGAAGGTTTCCGACATCCAAGTTGATGCGCGGAGAAGAAGCGGATCTTGTCAGCTGAAGAAGTAACGTTCAGCTGTTCAGTTTCACTCCTGAATGAGGATCTGGAGCGGACTTGTGCTCTGCTAGGAGGGTAGATCCATCCCGGTGTGAATAACAGAGAGAGAGAGGAGGAGGACTGGCTGGGATGTGATGTGCACTCTCGCTTTAGGAGAACTGCACACTGCGCGCCGCTGCTCACACTGAACTGGACAGCAGGGATCCGCGGGAATGGCACAACCGGGGCTGAGGAGTGTGTGGCTGTCTCCAGGGCCACGGCTATTTACCAACAGTCTAGGTGAAGAGGACTGTGAACCAACACACTGAGAACAAAGACATACATTCCTACCAACGAGTGCTGAGAGGAGGCAACACGTTTGACATAGTTGGACTGAACTAGTGTGTGTGTGTGTGTGTGTGTGTGTGTGTGCGTGTGTGCGTGTGTGTGTCATCACTCAAGAGCCTTGGGGAAAACACACACAGAGACACACAAAGGAATTAATAAAGCATGCTACACGGTTGTCTAGGTGACTAATTAAACAATAAGTGTTGGATTCATTGGCGCACAAGAGTTAACTGATGAAATTTCAACGTTTTTACAGAATTGTTGCCAGCGTGTGAGAGTCAATCTGATTGAACACGAGAAGGATCGAGCAGAATAAGAAGGGATAATTGCATTACAGCCAAATCCCAGTGGTGGGGGGGGGGGGGTTCATCCTTTTGGGACTAAAAATGAACTGCAGTACTGTCATTATCAACACAACAAGGACTGAGATTACACACAATATTGATCCATCTGAATACCATCTGAAAATCATTCACTAACCTGAAGCCCAAATCCTGCATCAGCCACACATGACTTTACTTTATTGATGCAGCGCATAATTAAGTTGTCATGAGCAGTAAAATGTGGCCTTGGAGATTTTACTGTGCACCATATAGTTATGTAGATTGTAGCAGTGTGTACGTAGATGGACATGTTTAGCCATAGTTGCTGCATGTCCCTTGAGGTGCCAGTGTCCATCTGTGCCACTCCGGTCCAGACTGAACTATCTCAACATCTCCTAAGTGGATTGCCATGAAATTTGGTGCACACATTCATGCCCCCCAGAGGATGAAGCTAACTGACTTTGGTGAGCCTCTGACTGTTCCTCGAGAGCCTCCAGCAGGTTGACATTTTTGCATATAAGTGAAATTGCTTGACAACAATTTCTACAATATTTTGTTTTATGGCCAAATGCCCACAAACCTTACGCCATTCCCATCAGCCTCAGGTGCACTCGATGATGAACATGGTAAACATTATACCTGCTCGGCATGTTAGCATGCTGACATTAGCATTTAGCTCAAAGCACCACTGTGCCCAAACACGTCTTCACAGAGCCACTCAAATGGATGCAGACTTTTAGTCTTGTTTTCTTAGATAGGCCCACAGAAAAATCACCCTTTTACATTTTAAACCCAAAGTTTTAAATGTTACATTGGAATTGAAGAACAACACCATAATGTCAGTCTACATTACTAAGTTGACACAACATATATAGTCCATATAATAATCCATACAGCCTAATGATCTAAATGACGTGTCCATCATTCGCTGTTAAGCCGTCTCATTTGTCTTTATTCTGTGCTTTCTGTTTCTTCCACTCTGCTTTGTCTCTGTCTTGGTGATATATGTACATACACGCTTGCCCACTTTTAAAAAAAAAAATCAGAATCGGTAATCAGACTGTCACTAGAGATCAGCTACTACTCATTATCAAGTGCTCTCCATTAGGGAAAGCGTCCTTTGTGACCAGGTATGATGTTATTTATTGAGTGATGAAGAGAGAGCATTTGGAGTGATATTTAATCACGACATCCATGCATATTCGATCTATTCTTTTCCACTGCATATTATCCAATATTGATTTATTGATTGATGGATTGATTGATTCAGCAACTAACAACTCCTAAAATTAACCGTGTTCTGTTTGGCTCAGTAAGCGAAGCATGCTGATTTAATGGTTGTTTCAAAAGCTGTACTGCTGCACATTTAAAGCCTTAATGATCAAAATTAGTACTAGTCTGAGAAACAGAGTGGGTGTTTGGACCACACCATGGTAGGAAAGCTGCTTTACAGGCAACTAATTACTTTTTAATATATCCTGTGGTTTGCTTTATTTTGACCTTCTGTGTCTCATTAGCTGTATAAGAAATAAAATATTATCTCCTGATCCCCTATTGCCCCTCCACCTCGTTACCTTCCTCACCTTCTATCCTGCCATTTCTCTTTCATTTTCTTTTTGCTTCCAAAGCATACTGGTTTCACCTGTCACTGAAATAAAAACATGACATGTTACACAACAACAACACTGGGTGTGAAGCGATAAACTGAAAAGTGTTGATGTAATCCCTTTCGTTTCTTTGCCTCTTAATCTTGCTCAGGAGGTTGGCCACATTTTATCCATTGTGACAGTTTCTTGCAACACCCCCAGAGTTTATTTCAGTCTTCAAAGGGGTCACCAGGCATGTAATGAGAATGTAACAACTTGTGATGGGCACTGACAAATGGAGAGGGGCTATGCTCTGTGCATCTACTGCTGGGTTGATGGATGGATGATGGGGGAGGAGAGGAAGAGAGTCTGGAAAGCAGAACGCTGTACCAGCAGGTGTCATGAAAGCATTTTGTCTCACAGCCCTGCTGAGCTGAATCCCTTCACCACCTTCAGTCCTAAGGTTACTCCCTGCCTTTTTTTTTTTTTTTTTTACAAAATATACTGTACATCAGAACCTCTGCAAGATCCTTACATTCCATTTTAACAACAAAAGTGAAATGAAAAATGCAGACTTGTGCGACTGCGCTCGGAGTTCCCAAAGCCAGTTCGTGAATTATACGAGCTAGTCTCATTCAGAGAAAATAATCTCTAGAATGCTTTCACCACAGTGCAGCTAAATATATGACATGTTTCTATGTGCTGTGTCTCTACACTGGGCACAGGAAAGACAAATGCAAAGACCATCATACCTGTGGTTGTTTTTTTGAATTTGTCTGACAAATTCTGTATAGAAATAAACAATTGAGAGCTAACACATCAGTTTTGTTGTCACCCTCTGTAGAGATGACAATGTCTCCATGGTTAATTACTTCATAATATTAGAACATGTGAGCAGGGGAATCTGCTTTGCATTCTCAAACCAGTAAATAAAATCTTCTTGCTGAAGTCGAATGAGTTATGAGGAGTCATTCCCTCAACGATTATTCCTGAGTTGCCCTTGAGTAGGGCACTTAGCCCCCCTACAGCTGCAGGGGAGCTGCTCAGTAGGAGACTGTGACTTCACTGCATCACTGACAATGTGTGTGTATGCGTTTGTGTGTGTGTGTGTGTGTGTGTGTGTGTGTGTGTGTGTGTGTGTGTGTGTCTATGGATGTGCAAAACAGAAATGCTGACAAAAACATTGACTTTTAGCAGGTGTTTTCTGGACAAGCAAAAGTTACTTTAACGTTATTATATTAAACGTGTTTTCCATTCTATTGGGTGGCATAAAAGTAGCTACAATATGTAAACAAAAAAAACAACAAAGAACAAAAGAAACGGTTGCCACAGCTAACATGAGTCTGACAGAACACATGTGGTCTGTGGATGTGGTGGTATCAGCACATGAGGTTGTTACTGTTGGTCTAGACGCCCACTGTGCCTTTTCCTCTGTAGCGACACTATGGTCTGCTTGTTGCTTCTGAAGTGGTCCTTTCTGCTACCACATCTAAGGGATCAAACCGTAGGACTGGTTTCCAACAGGAGCCCTGCAAAAACAGACACAAATACTGACTTTTATCCCTACCCACTATGAATTTCATTTAAAATGAGACTTTTGGCTTATCTAATACTTTTTTTATTACTGAGCACAATATAAAATAAACACTATGCTTCAAGCAAAAGTTCAACTTTTTGGGGAAATAAGCTCTTTTGCTTTCTTACTGAGAGTTGGGTGAAAAGACTAATGCCACTCAGACTCTTACTCTTAAAGGAGAACTCTGGTATTTTTAAACCTGGGCCCTTTTTGCACATATAAATCTAAAGTCATCTAAATGACTAATAGATACAGAAAGTTTTGCAATTGGCTCAGTAGTAGTCAGCCAGCAACTGCAAAACAGGCTGCAATGGCTGCAATGTAATCCTTGAGGGTAAGTGCGCCCATCAAAGTACGTCCATAAAAAGTGCTTGTGTTTGCCACTGCCATGCTAAGATTGTTGTTCTAAATGTCTTGAAATATTATGGACACGATCCCTACAGAGAGAGACCCTTTAGTTAAATAATCAATAAAGTCCATCTAATCCATCTATCTAATCTAAAGAGTAAGATCCTTTTTTTAAACAAAGAAACAGCCTTTATATCACTCTCTTCAAAGCCACCAAACTTCATTGACAAAATCAGTAATTTTACCTTGCAGAACAGGGAACTTTGTTTTACTTTGATGTTTCCGACCCTTTAAAACTCCAAGGTCACTCAAACAAACTGATCAATACAGCATTCTGCAAGATAAAATTAAACACAATTAAACATAAGCATTAATTAAACTCAGGACTTTCATCCAGAAGACCACAGTTCATGTCCTGTGTGAAACCAAAAGTCACCGTTGACTTATTTTAATGTACGTATGTAAGTTAACTTACAGCACATAACATACTTAACTTAAGCCACATACATAACATCACGTAAATTAACAAGTTATGTGCTTAATGTAACATAAATTACACAAATAACATACTTATTTAAACCCAAACCATGATCTTTTTTTAAATCTAACCAGGTAGTTTTGGTCCCTAAGCCTGAAAAAGCATTTTTTGTGCCTAAACTGAACAAAACTGCAACAGTTGCAAAACATTAACCACGTTTTTGTTAATGTTATCATGATGAAGGTCTGGTACACATATCACTGGCACTCTCCAATGGTCAGAAAGATACAGAACTGTTTCCAAGGTGTCCCGGTTTAAAAATATCAGAGTTCTCCTTTAAATACAGGGGTCCATGCAACTTTTTTCCCCAAGGAGTCCATGTGCCTTAAAAAATTATCATGATCAGATGGTCGATCGTGTTTGTTTTGGAATCTCTACTGTGATTGGCATATTGCAGCTTGTGGAATGTGCAACTTGTAGATTTTGAACAATTATCAGTAGAGGGGAAAAAACATTACAGTCAGTTGTAATCTTTACTTGCACGCTGTGCTCGCATATTATTGAAATATATGGCTATGGCTAGCACGTTGTAGCACAAGGCTGGAACAGGAAATAAAAGGTAGCCTGGCTCTGTGCAAAGGTAACAAAATCTGCCAACCAGCACATATACTCCGTTATATACGTGTTTATCCATTCAAAACCCTAATTGTAAAAATGATAGTTCACCGTTATTGGCTCTAAAAGATGTTGGCCAACCAGCGTAAAATCCAGTAAGTTATTGTGCCTGGCCAAGAATTAGTCCTGCAAAAAAACCCTCACAAAACAGCTGTCATTTTATACTCTTTTGGTTCAGAATAATATAGTTACACTAACCAGCTGCTGGTGGTATTTTCATATTCAATAGACAGATATCATGGTATCAGACTTCTTATGTAACTCACTGTCCACGGCGAGTAAGTGTATATCCCAGAATGTTGAACTGTTCCTTTAAGAGTTTTTTTGTTTTGTTTTTCACAGTTAACATTAATTTGGCCCTTGAAACCTTGTGCATGCATGTATAAATGAACACAATAGGCGTGCATTATATACTGTGTGTGTGTGTTAGCAAGGGTATAATACTCTTCATATCCTCATAAGCAATACCTCATCATTATCCACTCTTTCTCCACACACCTCTGAATTTCTACACACGTTTGAAAGAATCCCTGGTGCTTTGTTGTTTTCTGAGAGGAATAGAGGTCAAGAGGGAAAATCAAATTAGGCTCGTATTTGAACATGGTGGAGCAGGAGAGCCTGCTCATTAAACAGCCGAGCCCCCCGCTGCCAAGTCATTAAAGCCATATTTACCATTCAATAGCACTATATGCAGAGAACCTGCGAAGATCTACCAAGTTATTTCCACTTAATTTGAAGGAGAAAGAGAGCTAGTTAGAGGATATAGACAGGGAAGAATGAAGAAAACAGTTTATACATTTCAGACCTATATACATAGACAACATAGATCTGCTGGCTGAAATGTATGTATAACAATGGCCAGCATATACTGAACATAAGTGCATTAATGGTCCTTGATGTATATGTCTAACAGGCTCTAATGTCACACAGAAAAGCTCAGCAATCTCGGCCAGCAGACAAAGTTAATGTCTTTATTTCCACCCTGGCTTCACGCATCCGGGCCCCCATCTACTGCTTTGGAGGTAATGCATTTTGATGCCCGTCTAAAAGCCTGAGTGAAACATGTGCTGTTGGGAGGCCAACAATCGTACGGGGGCTATCACAAATGATTACAGTCAGCCAGAGGGTGACGGGGATCGCCAGGTGCTGGGGCCTGCTGAGGCATTACTTATTGAATCCTGTCTTTAGCTCTTAGGAGACCTGGGCCATATCTAAATGGCTTTGAGGAAATCACACACCCTGTCAGAAACTATTATGTTTCTGACTGAGAAACAGACTGTCTCAGCCAAAGTTTGCCACTAGTCTATGTGAGGGGGTTTAGCTGAAGACTGGTTCATCGACAATGACATATAAAATCTGGACATTACAGCAAAATACACACTTAATTATAAGACTGTTGCAATTCCACTGTTATGAAAGGTATCCATAAGTTCAACACCTCTTTTCACAATTCAAGTACAGAAATACACTCACAACAACAACAGAGGCATATCAGAGAAACTAAATGCAACACTCAGGTGTTCTCAGAACAGATACGCACCACTATTAGAAGTCATCTTACTGCACTTCACCAGATAGAATAAGACACCATTAAAAGGAATCAATACACAGACTGAAACTATGTATATACAATATGTACGCACAATACAGGCACCAAGTGGCGTTAATAGTTTCATCATATCACTTTGCTAGCTAATGAAGTTAAAGGTGGATCTTTTTACCACACATGGATGTAGCCCTTTGAAGTACCTTGGATTTGGCAAAAGTACATTGTAAAACTTCCAGTTTATTTTTATTCACTTATTGCACCAACAACTGATTTTGAATAATGAAATAACTGAACTGAGCGAAGGTTAGCTTTGATGGTTTGCTAAAATGCTGACCATGTGAGGTCATGTTTGTGACAGCAGACGTTTAGTTTATATCTCTTAGAGGACCATGGGACACAGTGTCCATGTAAACTTGAAGGCCAAGACATCCAACTGTGTGGCCTGGTTTAAATGTCACATTAACATCTATGCTGTCCGTGCCATAAGTGCTGTGACATTCTCCAACACTGGTCTGGGCAACAGACTCATTGGCACATTATTCAAAATCTCGGCCTGTCAATGGATCTCCTCGGTTCACAATATTTTGTTGTAAAACTAATGGGACTATTTGCTCTATAATCAGTTCAGGGACCTGATATGTTCCACTTGTTTATGATACTTGCTATTTTGTTACCAGCATTTTCAAAGAGCCTTTGACCTTTTCTCGATCTCAGCCCTCTACTTGCTGCTGACCTTTAGCTAGGAAACCACACGCGTTGGCTGAAGACGCTCTTGTGTTCTCTCTTCTTGAATGTCATGCCCGGAGGCTCTTCAGGTCCTGTGTCTCTCATCTAAACACATCCAATCCTATTACCACTCAAAACCATATCACAACACCAACTAATTTAAAAGCCCAGAAAAAGGCCTGGTGGAATGAAATTGTTAATAAAACAAAAAAAAAAACTGTATTACTTGGTAAGATGGGAAAAACATTTTCAAACTAATGCCGAGTTTGCCAAAAAGAGATCAGTATAGACACACAAATATATACTACATACAGTCCTTATCAATGTGTGCACAAAGTACATGAAAAAATTACATAGCAGTAGTATCTGTCCCCAATGACATTGACGTACAGTGTATGTAAACTAGACTGACTCAAGCAGAATTACATGTCTTCTGCATAAATATTGGCCGCATCATTGGCCACATAGTACACACACATCCTGTATTTTGTACTGTAACTGGAAAAAGACACAAGGTTAGCATTATACAGAGCGACAATTCTAAAGATGTCTCCAGTAATGATTTTTGTTTATTCAGGAAAATTGAGATAATGCTAGTGATTTTTAAGATTCATGAATGCATGTAATGGCACTGAAAATATGGCATGCAGTTCTAACTAGGTTAACAGTCCCATAGAGAATACAACACTCCTTATGGTTATTTCACAGCTCAAATTCAATAGCAGAGACATAAACATACATACATGGATGTTTGTACTGAAGGACATTGGGAATGCACACTTTTGTTGGGATTGCTGCTGGTCAAAGTGACAGAATTTGCAGCAGTTTTTCAAATATCTAAAATCAGCAATAAGGGGGGAAAAAATGACCAAAATATGACCAATACACATGACAACATATATTGTTGTAACATTAAACATGAGTTTATAAACTATATAAATCATATAAAAGTTATAATGTGGCTTTTGATAGGGTTATATACTTTCTCACTTGTAGATACATGTCGGCACATACTGATATAGATGATGCTTTGATAGTAACTGCAGTTATTATTATTACATACATGGTGGATGGATCCCAAAATTACCCCTCTTTGAGAAAGACTCAGCTCGTCTGTTGTGAATCACTGAAGACTGCATCTCTTTTTCACAGCTGGCGACAGTTCAGGCAGATAAACTGCAGACTGAGAATTTGCACCAAATATTAATGCATAGAACTTATTGTATGTGTGGCACGTTTGAAGCTAAGAAAGGAGGCTAGACCCGGCCTCACGAAGTGTTCCAACATAACTGAGTCAAAGCATGTTTCTCTGTGTATAAGGGGATGCATGCTACATTCATTTGTTCACCTGAGAAATATATGTACCATAGGAATAGCAAATCCATTTATACACTACCATGCATACTGCTGTGGATAGTGCACACCCCTACATGTTGAACATGATATATATTAAGAATGTTTGCACCTGTTTTCTACAGCAGGTAGGAATTTTACATTAAAGTCAAGGTGTTCTTAAATATCAATTGCATATCTAGCATTTATGCCACAGACATATTCAAGTTTGGTATCTTTTTTTTTTTTTCACAGAACAATGACATGTAGTATCATCTTTACTGTGAGAGATATTAAAGCTCTCTCCTGGAATTGGGCGTTTTGCAGGGGATGGAGAGCAAAAAAGTAGGATAAAAGCCAAATAACTGCATGTATTTAAATGAAGTGCCTTTGAAATAGGGCTGCTTCTGACAAGAAAGTTTCCTCTAGGGTGAGAAAATTTCCATGAATCACACATATATCCAACACATCATCCCATTATATTCAGTGCACAGAGTACTAGGGACAAAAGGTGTGACAGGAAAAAAGAAAGAGGAGGAAATTATTCAAGTTAGAGTGAATGACCTGAGTGGCATAAAATAAGTAGTTTGTAAGTACTGGAGCTTCAGTACATGAATCACTGGCTTCCCAGAGAGTTCAGGCCCAGCACCTCACTATAAACTCCACTGCCTCAACAAGTAGGTTTCAGCACCAGCTTCGTTACATGAGGGACACATCAGGTCTCTGCCTCAACTTCTGAATGGTGGTTTCTACTCAATGAATACTGTTTATAATGGTTCAAAAAGTTGCAAATAGGATAGGTAACCTGGAACATTTCAGAGATGAGTTGTTCACCAGAAATTTGCCAGATAATCCATGGTGCGTTCTGGAGGTAAAAGGCAGAGATAGACACATGCTAACACACCGTATGAACGTGCTCTGTTGCTCAATTCAACTCAAATATCTTTATATAGCACCTTTTGTAAAAACAACGTGCTTCACAGAGTGAGATTAAAGTAGCACTGTAAAGTACAAATAAATAGTGCAAGACTAAAAGTTACAACAGTAGAACAATGTTAAGAATATTTAAAAGCCAATAAAATAGATAAACGCATGGGAAAAGTTTAAGAACCAATGACTAACTAAAGCCTGAGGCAACAAATGACCAGGCACCTGAAGTAAAAGCCAGGCCTACGTCTCTTTCACCTCCGCCCTCTTCACTTGCAAAGGTTGATTTCTGTTTGCATTGCATTCTGATAATACTGCATAGCAAGCTAAGCCACAATACTGCCAAATTCCCTATTATTAGCAACTAAGTTGCAGGGTCTCAGTATAAATCTTCCTCTCAAATTTATGAGCCTTGTAAGCAAAGAGTTAGATGGGATTTAATGAGCCCACAAAGAGGAGTGATGTAGTAGCATTTTTAAAACACCCATTAGCTATAAAACTGAGAATGTCATGGACAGGGATGAAAAGAAGAATATACAGTAACTGTAATTGCCTTTGACAACTATTCGTCAATCATTAGAGTACATTATGGGAGTAATATTTTTCTCATGTTCTTACCAGACACAATGGAGCAGACAAAGTGTGTTGGTACTTTGTGAAAGATCCCAATGAGGCAAGTTTGCTTAGGTGGGTGTAATTACCTCCAGATAGCCAATAGCCAGAGATGGTATGAATGATACTACAATACAGTATATTTCTGGTTATTGTATGACAGCAGACAGAATAATTGGACTGTTATTCTGGGCTATGGGGATATAAACCTATATGACTATAATATGTTCATTCTCAAATGTGCACTGAGGCAGAATGTTCATCTTCCCAACTTAATGAGCCAATTAATCCAAGCAATCGAAACACAGCAATCAAGCTGTAGAAAACAGATACAGTAAAGTCTATTATGATTTACAGATATTATAAATCAAATTCTATAATAATCAGATCATTTCTTCTAACACACTCTTCCTAATACCTTACTCCTAAAACACCTGTGTTACCATGCACACCAGACACACTGTATTTCTGCACTGTATATATATATATATATATATATATATATATATATATATATATATATATATATATATATATATATATATATATATATATATATATATATATATATATGTATATCTGTATCAGCTGATGTGCAAGTTTGAAGGGATGGATGATTTATTCTTCTTGCAGGGAAATTTGGTTGATCTGGAACCATGTCAAGGAGGATTTACTCCTTAATGTTTCCAGTTGGCAGGGTTGAGTTCACAAATCCCATCCCTCCAACACTGTCCTAAAAGACAGCTTTGACGTATAATTTCTTCACACTATAAATGTGTGAATGTTAAGAAGGAAGTCACACTCAAATATTTACTTGCATAATAAATCTCAGAAAGAATGGTTGTTGAGATATTTCAGTAAAAGTCAAACGTGCCAGCCTGCTGGTGGTGCTAGAGAAAATGTCTGAGGATCACCCGTCAGTTGGCATCACTCTCTAGGGCAGCGTTTACGAAAAGCCGGTACTGGGGGCTCACTGCCTTGAAGGTTTTAGATGGTTCAAATGAATGAATCATTATGAGGCTTCTGCAGAGTCTGATGACGAGTTGATCATTTGAGTCAGGTATGGTGGAGCAGGGAAACGTCTAAAACGTGCAGGGCGGCGGGCCTCAGGGACCAGGACTGGAAAATACCATTCTAGGGACCATGAATGTCGGTCCAAAATTTCACCTCGATATATCTAGGTCTGATCCATCTGTTGATGAGCTTTTTCAGACTGGACCGAAGTGGTGGACCGAGCAACTGAAAGAAAATAAAAATGAAAAAATAATGAGCCAGGCTCAGCCTAATGAGGTGTGTGCTACTACTCACGGCAATGGAATCAGCAGAAGCTCATCTTGAGCAGCTCCCATTGAGCTAATGGAATATTCTTTTTTTTACTTCAACGATCTTACACTACTCACTACAACCATTAGATATATGGCACAGGTGTTTTTTCTTGTTTTTACTTTTATTAAAAGCCTGAATGCTGGAATGGTAACATGTCAGCCACAGTGTTTGTTTGAACACCATGAACAGCCTTCTCCAGCAAACCCCTCCCTCCTATCAATGTGTATCTCAAAGTAGTCCTGTCACAGACCAGCCCTAGGCAAAACACAGAGGCCTGCTGACCTAACAGCTTTGCAGCTCGCATCTTTGACAAGGTTGACGACCTCCTCATTCAGATGCCTCGGCAATGCCAGAAGGTTACAGGCCAAGAGAGAAAATGATTCACAACTCTGAATATGAATTTGGTTTCAGATTGCTTGTTTAATTTTCAAATGTTGAGCTCTAAAAGTGTAAGATTGAAACGCTGTGTCAAAGAGAACACAATGCAAAGACTGAGAGTTAAAAGGAGCACTCTATTCATTTATTTATCGCCTTACTTTAACAGACTTTAACGGAGCACCAACAGACACAAAGAGTTAAAGACCTCATCAATCTGATGAAATCGAGTTCACACAATGGAGTTCAATAAGACTTCAATCAAGGCTACTTCATTCATGCTTATTTGTATTCAAAAATTTTAAAGGCAACCTCCTGGCTCACCCCATCTAATCAATGCGCCTAAAGCCACCATTAGAACATCTTATTCACGCTGCAGCCAGTCCCAAATCAGCATGCTTGATGAAAACCTAATGTGCTGTTGCCTGCTGCTTCTGTTGCTGATG
Organism: Pempheris klunzingeri; assembly: GCF_042242105.1. Taxonomy (NCBI): domain Eukaryota; kingdom Metazoa; phylum Chordata; class Actinopteri; order Acropomatiformes; family Pempheridae; genus Pempheris; species Pempheris klunzingeri. The sequence continues at coordinate 18,022,294 of NC_092012.1, forward strand.
TTAACATCTAACTACTACCTTCCCCATGCCAACATCCTCACTCCAGTCAGTTTAATAGTTCGGGGGCCTATGTTGCTGGTATTAAACACTGAAGGAGTCTGTAATTTCTTTAAATTGCTTCTGTCTGTAAACCAGTCTGTGGCTTCTGAAACCAGAGGTTTTAAAGAGTGCTATAGTATGCTTTTGAAAATTGTACAACTTGTACATAATACAGTCATGCCAGTGCATCCTTTAAACGAATAAAGAAAAGAAAGTAGTTTTTTTTATTTTGATTTCTGGCAGCTGTAGAGTAATCTTTGTGTATCAGCAATCACTTTTCTTATCTTTGTTCCACCTCCCTTCCCTCTCACCCTATATACATGTAGTAGGTATTAACTACACAATAACATTTTTTTCATTTCACTGAGCACCCACACAAGTCAATATCCAATATACATTGTCATAGACATAAAAGTTACAGGGTACGGGGCTATAAGCGCTTTCCGCTCTGAGATGAGCTCACAACCATCCATCCAGCACCCGTACCCACACACAGACAAACAGACACAGGCTTTCACACCAACCTCCAGGCAATAAACAGATGAATTTTTTCTCACGCGCAAGTTCTATTATGCGTGGGGATAGCTCTTCGTCTCAGAGATCATCACAACAGCGGGGCATTATCTCCATCTGTCTCTCCATCACACCATCCACTCCCCCAAATCCCAATACCTTCACATGAGACCATTCTTCCTGTCACCTCCTTTCCCGATATAATCTCCGCTTGCGGCATTACTCATTTCAGCTCAGCGTGTTGGGAGGTGTGTTTCACTAGATCGTGGACAAAAGAAGCACATGGCGTGTCTGATACTGAAGTTCAGTCGGAGTGAGAGTAGATGCTTCCTTCACACTGCAGCATAGCTTTTCACTTTTCACCAGGATTTCAAAAACAAATTCAAACCGATGACAATCCTGACATGTTTGTGAGTCAGATTAGGGGGTTTGATATGGCACAGAAGAGCATAAATGAACTGCTATAAACTGAGATATTCTTTCAATCAGCAACAATCCTAAATTTACAAGTGAATGATATTATTAGCTATACTGTGCTACACTATGATAAAGTAAACCTGGGCTAAGCTTATCACCACCATTAGAAAGACAGCACAGCCTATTTTGTTCATCCTAATATGAGGCTTTAAAAGACAGGACTCTCATATCACATTAACAGTCCTGAGAGTCTGCAGTTTGTCAGAGCGGATATACTCGTGGACTAGTTTGTTGCTCATGAGGAGAGGCCTGGAAACAAGAAAACAAACTCCAAACCTTTATGTTTCAACTATTTCCACACTCCGAGGTATGTCAGACTGAGAGAGCCAAGATATTCAAGGTTATATTTCAAGGTCGCATAATTTTTTCACACATATTTTTCTGAATTTTTACGGTAGAAGGGAGACAGTTAAGGAAAAAAGGTAGAAAAGACAAAGAAAAAACAAAGATTTAGGATTAAATTCCTTTTCCAAGCACCATTAGTTTGAAATGACATTCTTTGTTCAGGCGTGGTTCACACAGTGGTAAGAGTCAGATTGTGTGGGATGTGGTGCATAAAAGGAGAGTAGTAACAGAAACATCTGAGATGGCAGCAGATCTTAGAGGCACTTCACTAAAGATCAATGCATTAATACAGTGTGGATCTATTGGCTCTCTCGGTTCGGGGGGGTGGTGGTCCAGATCAGGATAGAATGAAGGCAAAAAGAGAGTTAGGTTGGGGAGAGAGAAACTGATCCTGATATGACATTTTCTATTTTCTTTGCACAGTTAATGTCCTGACCCAGTTTTCAGTTTGGCCCCAAACCACTTTACCAGAATAAACTTATAGACTTTTTTTGCCCCATCCGTCTGCACAAAGAGCATCTCTGCATTTACACAATGTACTAGTAATAACATATCATGGTTTCTATTTTAACTGAAATACCTGAGGGATAATGCCCCAATGAGGTGTCCATTATCAGGAAATAATGAACAGGCGGTTGCCTATTAGTGTGTGTCCTATTAGTGTGTAATTCCTGATTATGGACACCTTGAAGAGCATTATCCTGCTTCTACCATTGTCACTTGCCAAAGAAAAATAATCATTAATTTATATTTCCACACATTCTGAAATCAAAATCTAAAGTTTTTTACAAGCCATAACTTATGCAATGGAAAGGTTGTTCACTACTCCAGTAAATAGCACAAACTTTATGTATGAGTGGGTAACAGGAGATATTTCATGTTCAGCTCATAGAACTCTTTGGCTCAGCGATAAGCCAGAAAGCTAACACCACGTGTATAGCTGACAAACCGCAAATGCACTATGACAGTTTGTTTAACAACAAGAGTAGCTAGCTATCCAACCATGTCATTGTACCCAAATCTGTATTCAGATTTTCATGCACAAACGATAGGCCATGAGTACTGTTGTCTGATGTGAGATGATCGCTTCAGTGATGTAAAGTGTCAGTAAGTTCAGAAGCTCTGACCCGTCACTATGGTTACTCATGTAATGTAGCCAACGTTTTAATTAGGAGCGGCATTCACCCAGACCATGGTATAAAAGTGAATGGACCAGGGTGCTAGAAAGTGCTACATGCAGAATTTTTTCCACAGCATTTTCACAAAAAACACATGTTGTAAGCACACTTTTACTTCCTGCAACCATCATGGCTATTACAGAAAAAAGGTGAAATGCATACCAAACACAGAGCATGGGCGTTTCTGTCGGACTGTGCTGAAGCTCTAAAGCTAACTATACGACAGGATTAACAAGGTGCATGAGAATTAAAAAATATTGCAGGCTGGACTGATTTGAATGATGAATTGGGATGCTTGTTGCTTCCCGGTTCTCAATAGCTCTTTGTTTAAGCCAGGCTTTGGCCAAAAGTTGAGGCCCACTCAGCTCCATAGAGCTCTCCTACACCTGAATACTAATGAAGAGTTTGTGATCTTAACCTGACTTTGGCTTCAGAAAGAAGCAGACAATGTCAAGCAGTCTGCTAGTTTGAGATAGAGACATGCAGAGGGCTGTCTGAGATTGAGCTATAGAGGATCAACAGTAGAAATAGTGGAGGGCAGAGTGAGGTGATGAGAGCAAGTAGAAAATGTCAGCATGTGATGCTTACATCTGCTCTGGAGTGAGTTTACTTATGGTGCAATCATTCTGAATCACTCCTTTTTTGTACTGTTCCGTTTTATTGCCTGTACCTCAATGTGTACTCCAGTGAACAAGCACTTGATCCCATACACTGATAGCAATTACACATCATGTTAATTAAACTCAATTTCTGTTTCAATCATGAGAAAAGTAAGTGGGAGAGAGGGGAGTTTGGAATGTACTAGATGCTGAACTGAAAGTGTGTAGGGTTGACTGGTCCCCCTGAGAGTGGAGGCGTAGGGCTCTGTGGGGAGCATTAGAGATGTTTTGTAGTTGGAAACAGAAAAATGGAGGACTATCAGGGATCAGAGCAAGCTGAAGTACACTATGCGAAAAAACATCTCCCACTCCTGGTTTGATCTGTGTGTGTTTGTGCATTTGTGTGTTGCTTAGAAACATGACAGCATCTCTTTTAGCGTGGTCGTTTGACGTGGATGTCGATTGTTGGCCGCACTGACTCCCACTCACTCTCACTGCACTCTAGAGTATGCTTTATACTCAGCACATGATTGAGCGAATCAAATCTCGATTAAAGATCAGTTCTAGTACTTTGCAGCTTGAACAAAAGGCAACAGGGATATGCAGTGTGACTGAGGCAGAGCCTGCTTTTGCTTTTATAAAGTCCACAACTGTGCAAGTAATACTTTGTACTTTTGTATTGGAAACCAAAACAAATATCAACAACTTCAACACCATTCAACGTGCCTTCATTCTCTCTTCACACACAGTTGCATGCACAAAGTGATCCTCGTGTCATAATTACAGTTCAAATGACTTCATTTTGTCAACTTTCTATATGAACAAATTAAAGGATTCCTTGAATCATTGTAGTTTGTAAATAGAGCCAAAAAGAAATCTCCTTTTCAGTGAGTAGTAGCAGTAACAACATTAGCTGCACAGCGCTGCATGTTGGGAGGCCAAAGCTCTTGACATCAGCTAAACTGAGAGCGGCTGAACGCAAAATGAGATTGTTTTTGTTCTTTCTTCTGTCATTTTGGCAATTACAACCTTGTCTTCAAAAGAATTCAAGTTTTAAAAAATCATTTATAAATCATGCTTTGTGTGTGTGTTTCTGTGTGTGTGTGTGTGTGTGTGTGTGTGTGTTGGCATGTTTTGCACATATAACTGCATTGTGCTTTTGAAATCTTACTTATGATATGGGAGTACTGAGGAAAGTCTCAGAGAGCATCAGGCAACTGCTCCTCACTGTTAGAAATTAAAAAGCAAAACACTGACAAAAATCAGACTTAACCGTTTTGAATAGCTGGAACTGAAAGGTTTCTTGCAATAAAATGTCACGGTTATGCAGTCAGTTGGACAAAAATCCAGAAGCAACTGGAGAAAACGATTATTTATTTGCCAGACATACAGTACTGTAAAAGTCTTAGGGAGATGTGAAGAAATGCTGTAAAGTAACAATGCATTTCAAAAATTTTAAATGTAATTGTTTATTTTTTAACAAGTTACAAAATGCAAAATGAGTGAACAGAAGAAATCAATATTTGGTGTGACCACCCTCTGCCTTCAGAACAGCATCAATCCCCTTAGGTACACTTGCACACAGTCAGGCATTTTATAGGATCATAGTCAGGTGTATGTTTAACCAATTTTGAGTCACAGTGGTCTTTATATCAGCCACTGTCAGGATTTTTTTCCTGCAACCCAAATCAAACAATAAAGTGATGTCCGTCGCAATTTAGAGGGATTCTAAATTTATAAAAAGGACACAGATAACATGTTTTATGCTTCCTGTGGATATAATCCAATTAGTTTCATTTCCATAGCCTATATTTATGTTGTGCATACCATGTTAACTATTTATTTTCAAAACCAGATGTAGTTACATGTATATCATTGCACTACCAATGACAAATCAAGCTGTAAGAATGGGAGTGAGAAATGCTTTGCTGAAGCAATGGCGCAAAACACAATGTTACAGATCTTTTATGTTATTGTGAGAACTTGAAAAATATTTTTGGCTCATTACAAAACCGTCATGGGCTGCCAAAGTCTAGGTAATTAATGGGAAACATTTAAGAGGCACAATTACCATAAAATAATAAAGCAGAATCAGAACTTAGCAGACCCACGGGGTGAACACAGGAAACCAAAAGAGCAAAAACACCAAGAGTCCAAGATCCAGGAACCCATACCAGGATATGAGCCAACTGAAGTACTACTACTGTTGATTTTGGTCCATTAGACTACTGTGTATAAAAAGCACAGAGGTTTGCATAACCCAAGTTGGAGAAAGTGTGATTGTTTTTTAAAGCTTTGTCAATGTTAACAGTGGAGAACAAGCTCAGCATGTAGGTAGGAAAACATTTATCCCTCAGCAAATTGGAATATATGTGCTAATAATTGTGGGTACATAAACAGTTTTATGCTTATCCTGTGAACCAAAGAAAATAGTAAACTCCAAAGCCATTTAGCTGCTACAGCTGCATTGCCATGTGGAGTAGCAATGAAAGTCATTGGTCAGGCAACATTAGTTATTATTGTCCTGAAGAGCCTCAGCAATATGGTCGTAAATGTGTGTACAGTTATGGGTCTGCAGACAATAGCAAATCAATTAGACTTCTGCACAGAGACACATATTCAACTAGTGAATACTTATCTTAATCATTGCTGTGCAGGATAGCATGGTTGTTTTAGCTACAGTAATGTAGTGTGTGGAACTTTGCCTTGCATCACTCATGAACTAATGGTTCATTCCCAATTAAAACTCAACAGCATTTGGGTTCGATGGTGGTGTATTTTACTTGAAGTGGTACAAAACTAGCAGCAAATATTAAGGTTGTCATAGAGTAATGAGGTAATGTGAGTACCTCTACCAGCAAATATAAAGGAAACATGAACATTTCTTGAGATTACAGTTTTTCCTCAATGCTTATAAAACTGCTATGGCAAAGCAACTGCTTATGAAGGCTAATTAAATCTCAAATTTTTCTTTTCTTGGTGAAAAAAAAATGGTTGGCCTTGGTTCTTCTAAAGAGGATTGTTGTAAACCAACTATAAGATCATCTGAATAACAACAATATACTGGAACAATATATCAGAAACGTACAAGGCAACCTACAGCACTGAATCATCCACACAGAGGAATTAACTGAGAATTATTGTTGATGCCAATAAATTCCCCTATTTTTTCAGATCCAAGTTCTGCATTTGACACAGTTGATTATGGTACTGTGAACAACATACTTGAGAGATGGGTGAGTCTGTCTGGTGTAGTGCTTCATTAGGTTTGTTCATACTGTCAGGTTTTTAGTTAATTTAAATAATCCAAAACATTTAAACACATTAATCCAAAACATTCAGTCTACAACAGTAATTACAAATTAATTACCACTGTTGCAGATGACACACAGTTGTATATGTCTGGTTAGTCAGATATAAGCAACAACAAACAAAGCTCTGTTTACATTCAGTGTTTCTTACTAAAAACCATTTTGTTTATCCTTGAGATCTTGGGTCTGTGTTGAATTCATTTTTCCACATATTTAGTGTTTGCATCCATGTTTGCTTGCTGGCAGTGTTCTTCTTCCCTGCCTTCGTAGGCACATTGCTATCTTTTTTGGCATGTTACCACCAACTACTATCATTGAGCAGCATTGTGTGCCCTCCCATGAATATGTATGTCCTTGTGCATGTGCATGGTAAAAAACTAATTGGGTACCCACTCAAAGAAAAAGTTTTTTAATTCGCAACTAATGGTAAAAAATTCGACTAAACTCAGCCTTGTTGAGTTCCATACTACATAAGCATCATCTCTGTGGATATTTAGTCAATTTCAATAGTTACTGTGAAGTATTCCAAGATTCTTCAAATATTGCCCACTGTTCAATGTAGTGTGTGTAGCTGAATGGGGAAACAACTGGACCCAAGGCAACAGAGCCAGCAACAAGCTTCATCAGCACAATAAGGCCACCCAGCGAGGAGACAGGAGCTTACTAACCCTATGACAAATGAGCTTTCCATTGCACAGGCACTATCAAAATTATGCCATCACCTTCCTCACAAAACCCCTTAGTGAATACATGTAGAATATTACACAAAAATACAACTACACACACTGTTATCCTCTTGAGAATCCTTCTTTAACTACTCTTTAGCTACCCTACAACAGTCCCTTGGAGAAGTGAGAACCAGTCAGCGAGGTCTCACTTATAGATAGCAGTTAAACACAAATACGCACGCACGCACACACACTACAAGGTTTTAAATTATGCATTTACACCAAAAAAAGTTTTCGGCACACTCTACCCCATATCTGAGTGTGACAGATAAACCACTCACAAAGAAACAGGACAAATTAAATCCCAATGGAAAGGTGAATTTAATTAGACCAATCTGCAGCATCACTCACTCTCTCACTGTCTCTCAAATGATGTAGCTCATCAGCACTGACAAAATCACTCCCCATCAAACATAGGTAGAACAGCTTGTCCTCTGATAATACTGATGTAATTTTCTGCCCTGCTGAATAGTAGTTATCCTCTTCAATCTTAGGGAATCAGAATAGTGCAACCTGTCAAGGTGCCACACAAAGTTACATTGGCTACTAGGCTATGTTTACCATTGGGGTAGTGAAGGCAATCAACCATCTCTTTTTGCAGCTCTGCTACATAATTATGTGTAGAAATGTAACATATCAAGCAGAGGGTAAAGGTCATAGCTGTAAGACACTGTTAATATCCTTGGGAAGCATTTTATGCAAGAATACAGACTACTTCCCCAAATTATCACTGAATAATCAGTTTATTTCTTCAATGCTCATTTTATAGTATCAGTGATGCTTTATTCGCATCTTATATTTGCCAACATTAACAGGGAAAATTTGTAAATATGGGATTAAGACCTCATTTAAATGTTTGTTGCTGGCTACATATTAAAATTATATGTATGTAGCGGAAGCACAGCTGATAAAGTAAAACATTTTGCCAAATGCACAGAATATGATTCTCCACATGACCCATAAATACACTGTGCAACACATACAGACCAAGATAAGTAGACCTGCATGCAGTTAGCAAAGAGACAGACGAACACACTGACTGGCAGTTTGACAAAATAGCACATTGTAAGGGCTACAGAACACCCTGCAGGTTTAACATGCAGTAGTTACTGTATAGAAGAACATAAAAGGACTTCCATATTAATAAACATCATGCCAGATCTCTCATCTTGTAAGACAATGGAATAAATAACAAGCTCCTTCAAAGTCAACTGAAAGCTGTATGTGCTCATTATATGTGTACCAGCAGCAAGTATCACAGACCAGCCTGCCCAGGTCACACATTTACTGTAAAGTATATGTGGTTAAAAGCTGTAGAGGTCAAGCAAAGTTTTGATAAAGCACAGCATGTTCCCAATGCTCTTCAAATCAACTCAGACCATCATTTACTCTTTGAAATAAAATTCAGAGTTAATCCTCAATGTTAGGGTAGAATTTTATGTTGTTTCCTCATTAAGGATTTTCATATTGCGAGGCAAACATGAAAAATCCAGCTTTCATTACAGAAAATGCAAAATGGGGCAATTCTAAAAACATCTTTATCTTGTGAACGATTCTCTGGTTTACCTTTTATGTCTGTATTTTTATCTGTGTTGTTTAGCCAGAGTAGCAGCAGGTCGGGACAAGTCCAAATCTGGCTTCAAAGGCGAGAGAGTCACTGCTGGGTCAGGTCATGGATAGACCAGATGCTATTTTTGTAATAATTAAAAGCTGAACAGTGAAGTGACGCTTGAATAAGCAGGGTCTATACTCTACTCTGCTAATTGAAGTAAACAGCTGAAGCTCAGTTTGGAACAAAATTCAGCGAGTTTTTGCCTGGACCAGCCCCATTTTTCCACCCAACATACGTGCCACAATATCACTCTATTTATATCATCTATTAGCTCTGACTAACTGAATATCACTACTTTTTATGACCTGATGGACTGCAGTTATATCCAAGGGCGTGACGGTTAATGGATTAACTATTGTGCCCGCAGATATAATTACAGTCCATCAGGTCATAGAAATGTATATTCTGATTAATAGCAGGTTGTGGGTGAGTGAAATAACTCTCCCCATTAAGTCAGATACTGTGCACATTTAAGCACAAGGCACAGCAGCATAACTTCCCTGATCATTTCAATCTTCAGACATGCGTGGTTTCTGTGGTTTTCTGCACATCCAAAAAGTTACACACACACTCATTCCAGGTCCATATAGTGAAACAAATCCTGAGCTCTATCAGAGCTGTCTAAAAAATTATTAGAATGAGAAGCTAAAAGTTTGATTGTGTTTCACCTGAATAATGACTTCTGTCATATCAAATTTATAACTATAGTTTTTAGTTTTGCTGCTTACATCACAATATTTGCTGCATTAACATTACAGCACACAATACTCTGGCCGCCTGACATAAATCAATACACAGTCTGCAGCATGAGAGCGCGTGAAGTAGGAATACTTAAAGAAAAGAGAACTTGCGAATTAAATAATTACATTTCAAGCCTTGTTCTATCAATTCCATTTTGTGCATGCATTATGCATTGCTGAGTTTTGTGTCTCAGCAATAGCATCATCTTTGATCTGGATGCACGTTTGTCCGTCATTAGCATTTTAGCATTTGCAAATACTCCTGTACTGTAAAGTATAACACTTCCAGTCTTACATACAACACTGCCATGGCTTTCAAAAAGGACACACTCTTGTTCGCCACTCACAATTCTCACTTCTGATGGGTTCTGGTGAATAATTTAAGGTAAAACTAATTAGTTTAAACCAATGCAGTGGGGTTCATTTCAGAGAACTAATGAGTTTCAAAGTGTGCATTATAAAGACATTCATCAAGACGAAGAAACCTAGCTTGACATGAGTGCTCTCCTTTAGCCACCAGAATGACTGCATTGAGACATTTTCCACTTTTGGTCATACTGAAAGCATATATAATATTTGTGGTGAACTGATCAACATTTAACTTGTGTTAAGTTGAACCAGTGATTGTTGTATAAATTTTTGATTTTAGCAGGTGTGACGGCCTTGTGATGTGTCTCCTACCCTGTTCTTCATCAGGACTCTGGAGAAGTGGGCGTCGACTTGCCTGGCCACACCTGTAGGTGTGGTCCTGTCAAATAAAAGGCCTTTTGCTTTGGGTACACCTCCATGACTGTCTAGGTAGGTCGCCACTCTGCATGGTTGCCTGGCTGAGTCATTGGGCTCTGTGTATAAGTTTCCCACCGACACTGGTGCACGAAGACTAGGGTTGAGACAGACAGTTAAGATTCCTGGTTAGGTAGTTAGCCAGGGGAGAGGATGTTCTACCTTGTGGCTGCTGCACTGGGTTAAGGTTAAACTTTTGTGGTTAAAACATTTTTTTTTTGGCAGGCTTATGGAGGTTGGTTTAACCCTGGGTTTTTTTGGCAGGGAACATTTTTCAGTTAAGTATCTGGTGTTATTATTTGAATCATGTCTACTTTTGAGGATTTTTTGCAGAATCCCAGTGAGGGTCTGTTAAATTCTTAGGGATCAGTTAGTAAAAATAGCAGAGCATTTTGAGATTGATCTCCCCAGTCAGGGACGCAAAGATCGTATTCTGTGTATAATAAAGGATACTCTGGTTCAGTTGGGGGTTTTATCTGCTGCAGGTAAAATTAGTGACACTCAAAGGATGTTTTCTCCCCAGGTTAGTATTCCAGAGCAATCTGTGAAATTTGTGAGACCTGTTGCTGCAACAGGAGTACCTTCAACTTTTGAACAACAAAAGGAGTTAATAACTTTACAGCACAAATTGGAATTGATAGAGACCAAACTATTCGTGCGCAGGACCATGCTGTTGAAATGGAAAGGTTAAAATGTAATGTGAGGATACGTGAAGCTGAGCTACAGCAAGAGAAAGAACGTCAAGAATTTGAACGTTACAAGTTGGACTTAATTAAAGAAGGCAGGATTCTTGATTCTCTAGAAGATAAAGAGTGTGATCCGGTAGTTCTAATTTTGATGTCTCTGGTTGCTTGCAATTGGTTCCAAAATTTTCAGAGAAGGATCCAGATACATTTTTCTTGCTTTTTGAGAGATTGGCTAAAAAAAGGTATTGGAGTGATTCCGAACAGACCCTACTCCTACAGTGTGTTTTCACTGGGAAAGCCCAGGAAGCCCATTCTGCTATGCCTATGTCTGACAGTGAAAACTACCTTAAAGTAAAAATGGCAGTGTTAAAGGCATATGAATTAGTACCTGAGGCTTATCGGCAGAAATTTAGGAAGGTAAGAAAACCAGAGAAAGAGGCATTGGCTCTCATTTGGGCTTTGCAGCACTTTGAGGTTTATGTGGGTGGTGGAAGAAAACCGCTGATAGTTATACTGATCACAATCCACTAACCTTTTTGTATTCTTTGCAAAATCCAAATCAACGCCTGATGCGTTGGTGTTTGTTCCTTCAGCCTTTCAGCCTCGATATTCAACATAAGAGGTTCTGAGAATGTTGTAGCTGATGCGTTGTCGCGTGCATTCTTGCCCTGAATCTTTCTAGCATGATGGTCCACTTTCTTTTGAACTGCTCTTCTCTCCCTCACTGTTACGACCGACTCTGAGCCGCAACACACGGAGCATTACAAGACTGAATTACGTTCAAAAGAAGTATCATTTATTTAGCCAAACGAACATAACCAACATGCTGGAAACTGAATCGTGCCAGGGAGCTGAGAGAGCATGTGGGGGAAGGACAGCTTATATGCCCACAACTCCACACAGGTGTCATCACTTAGTCGTCAGCTGCACCTTGAACACAGAACAAGGAGGGAGAGACACATATGCAAAACAACAACAGAACAGTGGCCCGTAACACCCCTCCCCTTAAGATGATAGCCACGCTGTCAACAATCCAAGGCACGCGAGAGAGAGAGCATCAGCCACCAGATTATCACGCCCCTTCTTGTGTCTGATCAACGTTGAAATTCTGGACCATGAGAGCCCAACACATGAGCCGCTGGTTACTGTTGTACGTGCGAGCCAAAAATACAAGGGAATTGTGATCAATATTCGATAATAGGTTTTAGTTATGCCTAGATGACCAGATAAAACATCATCATGAGCTAAGCTCAATATCTGTGCACAGTAACCAGATGGGACAACAATCTGGTATGTACTATTGTACCCACCATCCTCATTAACTACAGGAGCCCACTTACACATGAGGATACAATCCTTCCTGTAGTAAGCCACTTGAGAAGAACCAATCTTATCTTTAGGTAACGCTGCTGCAACACACTTTGCCAAAGAAGGATCAACCTTCTGAGCTTCAATCAGCTGCTCCCTACCAACTTTTAACAGAGTCTCAGATTCAGGCAAGGTGACAGGACTGGACGATGTAACCTCAACAGTCTCTGCCACAATCGAATCAGACGGTTTAGCTACAGGTAACTCCGGAGATGCAGAGGGACCAACAGCTACAGGCTCTACACACGACGCCATAAACATTTCCGATAGGTCTACTACATCCTCAACCTTACATGACTGAGCACAGGTTACAACACAGGCAGGAAACACTGTTGGCATCTGGGATAACTGCTCACCCTGTTCATCACCAGACTATCCACAACAATGGGTGTAGGAAACACCTCCCCACCAGCTAGATCATTACCCAGAATCATGTCCACTCCTGCTACAGGAAGCTCAGGGCGAATCGCCACCCTCAGTGCCTGTAACCAAGCCAGATTGCAAGTACACAACATGCAATGGGGCTTCAATCCATGTCATACCACAACCCTGAACTAAAGCATTGTCCCCTATAAAGGTTTTTTCAGAGAGGGGCAAGACTCCCTTTACCAATAAAGACTGAGCAGCTGCTGTATCTCTTAGAATGCGAACTGAGACAAGACTCAGTGGTAGCCATCAAACCTTCCATACGGGAAGGTGCAAAGAGATCAGACTCAGCACTGTCCTCAATGGACTCACCAGGCTTTTTCACCACCCCAGACCTGTCTTTAATGAAGTGGCAGAGTTTGAGTTCCGTTGAACTAGACAGAGATGGTACTGAAGCCAACAATGTCACTGGCTTAGCAGCTTTCTGCTTTTTACTGAGAACATGACAGCTATAACATGACCAGGCTTCTTACAATAGAAGCCAACTCTCTCATTGTTTCCAGTGCTGGAACTAGCAGATTTTGTAGCAAAAACTGAAGAATTAGCTCCATTGTTGCTAGTTCTAAAACGAGGAAGGCGAGGAGAAGCATTGTTCTTAGTCTCATGGGCTTTGTCAGTATAAGCTACTCTATGAACTAAGATGTATTCATCAGCAAGCACAGCAGCATCTTCAACCTTTGACACTCGCTGCTCACTCAGATAAGTTGCAACTGCTGGAGGAACACACTTTTTAAATTCCTCTAGGAGTATCAACTCACGAAGTTGCTCTTTGGTTTCCACTTTCTGAGATGTACACCATCTATTAAACAGAATTTCCTTCTCACTGGCAAATTCTACAAATGTCTGTTTCTCCACCTTACGACAACCTCTAAAACACTGCCTGTAGGCCTCTGGGACCAACTCATAGGCACGCAGAATGGCTGCTTTAACAATTTCATAATCAGAACTTTGTGTTAGCGTTAACGAAGAATAGACATCTTGTGCTTTACCTGTTAGGACGCATTGCAACAATAATGTCCAGACATCTTTAGGCCACTCAAAAGTAGTAGCTACACGCTCAAAATGGGAGAAATATTTCTCAACCTCCTTCTCAGAGAAATGAGGAACTAAACTTATGTTCCTACCGACATCAAAATGACGTGAGCCCGAAGAGGTATGGGAACTGGCACTCCGAGACTATATCTCCATTGCCCTCAGCTCCAATTCCTTCATTTTCTCTTCATGTTCTAAACGCATCCTCTCCATCTCTAGCCTTCTCATCTCTTCGGCTTTCTCAGCCTCAATTTCTAAACGTTTTATTTCAAACTGCAACTCCAGCTCTTGTAAGCGCGCAGACTCAATAGTTTGAGTCTGCAAAGGTATGGCCTCTGTCCTGCTGACAGACACCTTTACATTTTTATTCAAATCTGAATCCTCAGTCTCACATGGAAGCACTCCTTGCTCAACGAGTATAGTGCCTATTCTGGTTCTAATTTCATCTTTCTTAAGAGAAGTTGATACAGTTTCAATGTGGTAATACTCAGTAACAGACATGAGCTGTGCTTTAGTACAATGAAAAAGCTGCCCTGTTGTAGGAGCTTCAGTAAACTTCTCCATGTCAAACTCCATAGTGAACTTTAACAAAACTAAAGAGAATGAAACTCAAAGAAGCTCACTAACCAAGACTGCGCCAAACCAGTGTAATGCAAAGCAACAATACCACAAAGACCAAGTGCTACAAAACAAAAGCACGGCTGGCAAACTACAAACAATCCAGCATGACACAGTATAGGTCAGTACAAAACCAGGTGTAAACCAATATAACACTCTAGGTCAATAACAGTAGCAGTTACTCCACAATAATTTCACACCACACAGTATAGATAGTACTAATACTGCCACCCTAGCATGAATCAGCACAACCCAACTCTAAACTCTACCAATCTTACTCCACTGAGAAGAACGTAGGTTACACAAAGTGTAGCACCTGCAAAAACATGTGACCACACACACACAAAGCTCACCAACGAGCACCTGGGTCACAAGTGTTTCAAAGGAACACAGCTACAGCCTAGACTCTAACAAACTACTGCACAAAACAAATGCTCTGACTCACCATATCCCTACAACACTGTGTGGAGACAAAGGCCTGCAAATGCCACCACATGCTATCACTAGAATGAGAAATCAATGCTGTTAACTAACCTACTCTAGAGCATGCCTAGTTCCCTCTCTATCAAATTTTCTATCTAACTAAACCTCGACTAGTCTTCATCGGCTTTCCCGGGCACGCCAGGGGCCACCCCAGGGTTACCGCACAAATAATAAAGTGGTGATGGTCTCTCCAACACCCGGAGGCTAACTTAACTAGGCAGCTCAGAAAAGAAAATCTAGCTCATGTGATGACATAAGCATGATCATCTAATCAATTAAACCAACAAACAAAAAACTGAATCATGTGCCAGGGAGCTGAGAGAGAGAGCGTGTGGGGGAAGGACAGCTTATATGGTCCGCCCACAACTCCACACAGGTGTCATCACTTAGTTGTCAGCTGCACCTTGAACACAGAACAAGGAGGGAGAGACACACATGCAAAACAACAACAGAACAGTGGCCCGTAACACTCACTCTTAACTCACGCTTCTTCTAGATACCAAAGTTGCAGGTTGGAGTGGACTGAGTACCCTTTGGGCCCTCATTTTTATGAGAGGGGGTGTGACGGCCTTGTGATGTGTCTCCTACCCTGTTCTCCATCAGGACTCTGGAGAAGTGGGCGTCGACTTGCCTGGCCACACCTGTAGGTGTGGTCCTGGCAAATAAAAGGCAGTCTGTTGTCTCTGTCTCTGTCTCTGTCTCTGTCTGAGCTGAGTTGCTGGCTGGCCACATGGCCAGAGCCCTTTGTTGTGTGGAATGGTCCAATTTCTGTTAAATTACTTGGTGGAAATAAATATCTTTTTGGAACTTTTGTGTGAACTCTCTCACTTGTTGCAACCTGTGAGCCAGGGTTGTAACACAGGAAAGACTTTTCTAAAAAATATAACCTTATTAATTCTCTCTGGTAATGAACCAATATAATTTCCCTTTTTCCTCTAAGCAATCTGTACCATGTTCATCCATCAATAACCTTTTATACTTTCCTCTCATTTAGAAACGGGGAAATACACGTTTAATATTGCCAGAATATTTGATATTTCCATAAATAAGGTTGATTGCTGTGGGACAAAATTCTAGCAGCGCTCATCCAATTTGATTTTCACAATTTGATTTGACATAAAATGACCAGAACCAAACCCTTTGTGATAAACCTATTTTATTATAACCTCTACCAAGACATAAGCCAGTCTTTCAGGTAATATGTTTACCTTCAAACAGCAAAAATAATTGGAAATGTAAATGGTGCGTGGGTGTCATCATGCCTTGCTATTATTAAAGAGCAACTTGCAGGTTAATTTCTTTCTGCCATTTATATGTAACCTTGTCTGAAAAAGACAATTTTTAAATGCAACGCAGGATTTAATATGTTTTACAATATATTAAGAAATTCAGAGGAGAAAGTGGCCATTTTCTGCAAAGCTGTCGCTGTCTGTTGCAGTAGTGGGTGGTAGAGAGTCTGAGCGATCTGTTAGGGTGTTACAAGCGAGATGGTGTGTTTTCACTGAGTTTTAGTGGCATTTCAGCATATATCATCATCGTAAATTATTGTGCTGGTTACATCCATTCATTTCATTCAGGTCATTCTCCTTTATCTTACATCACTTCCGGTTTGACTTTTTCACATGCAGAAGTAAAATTCTTCCACAAAAACATCTCAAGGAATCACGGTAGGGAATATATAACTATATCTTTATGCTACTCTTTAATGCTTTATAGAAAAGCAACCAAGATCCAAAAGAGAGGATGAGTGAGGTTAGCATATTTAAAACGGAGAAGAAAATGTTATAAATAAAACAACATAATGAAGAGGAACTACAGCTGTATTAGCGGGGAGATTAATTAGAACATTTGTATCATGGTGGTTTTCTGATAATCATTTAGAATATTTCATTCTTTTATATACTGCTAACTCTCTTCTTGCACATCATTACCGAAACCAAGAGTGAGAAAAGAGGACGCTCTGGTATGTCCAAATTTCTTTTTCATTTCCCTGTAGCAGGTTTGTGTCCTTTGGATCACCTTAGTTAGTGAATTTGAAAGCATTTTTCTTCAAAGGCACTTGCCTAACAATTGAGGTGGGTGGTAATGAGAAAAATTACAGCGCTTTATTTAAGGTACTTTTCTCCTCTTTAATCTAGTATGTGGAAGCAACTGTGACACTGTGAGAATCGATAACCTCTTTGTTGTGGAGGTGAGTCCAATAATGAGATGCAAGAGACCATATTTGAGGGAAAATAGGCTCGGACATATATTTAATTATTTTCTATATAAATCTCTAATGGTTGTTAGGCTTGTTTTCTGATGATAATCTCAATTGACAGTAAATGTATATACTGTATACTTGTATGGGTACTTGCATATATTTGATATTGCATAAAACCATGAATCTGGCAGCTAAAGGAAAGCCAAATGTCATTGAAACCTAGTCAAACTGCATAATTTCTGTATCTAAAAGTCCTTGGATAATGGGTAATGCTGTGGGAAAGATTCCCCGCAGCTACGCAAAAACAATTTCAGTCTGTGTCAAATGTAAAATTCTATCTGGAAGAGCATGTCAGCACAACTTGATCATCTAACATTCAATAAAGTGCATTTTTTCCTCAATCAGGTGTTGTCACCTACGTGCTGAAAAATGTTTTTAGTTCAGTCATCCACAATAGGCAGCATTATCTTATCTGACCACGCCCCTCTGTATTTGGTTTATTCTCTTTCTGAGGACGGCGCTGTCTAGGCATTGGAGATTTCAGACCTCTCTTCTTAAAGACGATAAATTCATCTCTTACTTAACCTCTGAACTCAAGATATTTTATGCGATTAATGCCGCATCTACAGATAATCCTTCTATCCTTTGGGAAACGTGCAAAGCTTTTTCTCGGGGTCTCATTATGTAGCATCCAAAAGGCGTCGGAAAGATGAACATTATAAATGTCTTGAATCCAAGTTAGCTGATCTGGAGAAACTCAATATCTCAGCGCAGAGTCCAAACTTGCTTAAAGAGTTGACTGCCACACGCACCGCACTGAATACTCTTCTGATTCAGAATTCCGAGCACTCTCTTAAATTTGCTAGACAAAGGCTCTATGAATTTGGGGATAAACCTGGCAGATTTCTTGCTAATCTTGTCAAAAATAGGTCAGACTCTCAAACAATTGTCTCTGTTATGAGTGGTGATGGTATCAGATCATTTGATAGTAAATCTATTAATAAAGAATTTGCATTATTTTACACTAATCTATATAAATCGGAACAGCCAGACAATGCCTTAGCCCTCATGCGAGCATTTTTCCTAGACCTGCATCTCCCCAAAGTTACGGAGGACCAAAAATTGCAACTTAATGCTCCAATCACGGAAGAAGCTTTGCTTGCCCTAAATTCTATGCCATCTTTAAAGGCTCCAGGGCCCGATGGGTTTGGATGCAAGTTTTATAAGGAGTTTAGTTCTACCCTTCTGGATCCTCTTTTAGCTATGTTTAACCATTCATTTGAAAGTGGGATACTACCCCAATCACTTAGAGAGGCCAACATCTCCCTTATTCTTAAAAAAGGAAAGTGTCCTGACAGCTGTGCCTCGTACCGACCGATAGCTTTACTCAACTCTGATCAGAAGTTGCTTTAAAAAATATTGGCTAGGCGGTTGGAAAAAGTATTACCTCACATTATTAACGAGGACCAGACCGGTTTTATTAAAGGTCGGAATTCTTATGATAATATGAGATGGCTCCTTAATGTTATTCAGTTGTCACAGAGTTCCATGGACCCGGCCCTGGTCCTTTCTCTCGACGCTGAGAAGGCTTTCGACCGGGTCGAGTGGTCATATTTACACTATGTTCTGGAGGAATTTGGCCTGGGGGGCTATTTTGCAAATTGGGTCAAAATTCCGTATAATACTGCAACCGCAGGTGTCCTAACCAATGGACTGAGATCTAGTAACTTCCCCCTCCATCGAGGTAACAGGCAGGGTGACCCCCTTAGCCCGTTGTTATTTGATATTGCTATTGAGCCTCTGGCTCAGGCAGTAAGGCAGAATACTCTGATATCTGGTGTCTTGGTTGGTGGGAGGGAGCATAAAATTACACTATATGCGGATGACATTTTGATGTTTTTATCTCGTCCTGAAACCTCTATTCCCTGTCTGACTAATCTAATCTCCTCATTTGGTGCATTCTCAGGGTATAAAATCAACCTAGCTAAGTCTGACGCCATGCCATTAGGGTCTTTGGTGTCGGTTCCGGTCCTAGCAGAACCCTTCCTTTTCGATGGTCCGTCTCAGGTTTCATCTACTTGGGATTTCATATAACACCTACATATGAGCAGATGTATAGATTTAATTTCCCCCCACTTCTGGACACCATAAAAGCAGACCTAGATCATTAGGCCCCTTTGCCCCTCTCCTGGCTGGGTAGAGTTGCCCTTATTAAAATGAACATTCTGCCTAAACTGTTATACCCGCTGCAAATGATCCCTATCTTTTTATCAAACAAGGTTATTAAGGTGCTGGAAGGCTGGCTAAGTGCCTTTATCTGGAGCAAAAGGAAGCCCCGGCTTAAGATAGCAAAACTTCAAATGGTTGGTTCGGATGGTGGTTTAGATGTTCCTAATATAAGACTTTATCGACTTGCAGCACACCTTCGGGTGATAGCTGATTGGCTTAAACAAGATCCGACCTCCATTTGGCTTGATATTGAATCGTCTCAATCCAAACTCCCCCTGTCTAAGAAATTCTGTACCAACCCTATTACTTTAAGCACAGCTTTAAGCACAAGCTTGGAGGTCCATTCGCACCTTAGAGGGTCATGCTCATCTAACACCTCTTCTTACACCTATTCTGAATGGCCCGGATTTCCTGCCAGGCTGCCAGGACCAGGGATTCAAAACCTGGTATGCTTCTGGGCTGCAAAGCTACAACGGTACTGGACTGATATTGTTAATGAACTGTCCATTATATTTGGCAAGCCAATACTGTTGGACCCTATGTGCCTCATACTTGGCCTCCCTGATGTTCATATTATTAACAGTGAACACAAGAGACTGTTCAAATTACTGACCTTTGCCGCAAGGAAGAACATACTGCTCTTTTGGGGCAAGGATGCCCTCCCAACAAAGAAATCGTGGTACAATCTCATAATGGACTCTATCCCCAATGAATACATTACATGTATGCTTCACTCAACAGTGGACACTTTCCATAAAGTCTGGGACCCATACTTGAAATACATTGGACCTACACTATCCTCTCCCATATTACTAGGATTTCCTGAACTGGTCTAACCAATGTATGTGTGTAAACTCCAGTTATATGTATGATTGGTACCTGTGCAACCTTTCTGTTTTTGTTTTTTATTTCTTCTTTCTCTGTGGTACCTACATGTACCATGTGGCGGGTGGGGGGTGTGTGTGGAGATGCCCAATGATATTTTGCATCCATTTCTATTGTCTTGTCGTGCCTGAGCTGTTGTTTATGTTGTTGGTTCTTTGAAAAATGTTAATAAACATATTGTTAAAAAAAAAAAAGTACCAAGGTCTGAGCATTAGCTCTGTCCAGCTAGACTTCTTCTCATTATCATAATCGACGCCAAGCCAGCTTCCCAGATCTGCCTTCATGTGGAATTATTCTTAGAAGTAATAGCTGATAAATTATTGATTGATTTTTGTTTAACCAAGACTTGTGACAGCACATTACTTTACTTCCTTCTCAGTGCTGCTTAGTAATAATTACTCTTTTCATTGAGAGTGAGGATCCTGTATTCACTGTTAACACAGTCAAATATTTCCTCTCTCTTAGCTAAGTGCTTCTGCTTCAGGTGCTGAGACACTGTGCTTCAGCTGAATACGAAGGAGCACAAACCATTGATGGGTTTAAAGACAGCATGGTTAGCAGTAGGCCATCTGTGATTTTGGTTGTTAAGGCAAAAAGACAAAAAGAAAGAACAGCTGAGTGCCATGAAAAGCTGCCCCTTGGCTCACCTTACCAATCTGTACCTTCTGTTCTCACATGAATCTGTTTCAAAGTAGGGAGTTACGTTGGGGTTGCACCAGGTGAGGAAATGCATGCGTCTATGGTCCAAATGCAAATGAGAGTGTGTGACAGAGGAAGAATGAGGAAGCTGGAGAGAAACCTAGTTTCACCAGATGATGTCACTTTGGGACATCGGGTGAAACAAAGTCATGCCATTTCTCTAGCATTCCTCTCTCTAATGGAACATATAGACTGCATAATGCACCCACCAAGTCTGTAATCTGACGCTTGAGCAAAAAAAACATTGTCATCAACATGACTGCAGGAGACCACTGCATGACAGACAAGCCTGCATAATAATTGTGTGTGTAACACCCAGAATACACTCTTCCACATGGCTTCTTGTACAATATTACGTGTGTTTATTAATTCAGTACCCTGTGGTTACCTGGTAGATTTGACTTTTTTAAAGAACATCATTAAAACATTAGTCATTAAAAATATTACACGAAACTAGACACCCATAAATTAATTTCAGTTACCAAAAACTTTCATATCAAATTATTTGTGGCTGCATTTTGGGCCTGATGTAGCAGCAGCAGCAAATACTTAAAGTTTCTTTGGAGTACTATGGTCATTACAGAGCCTCATTTTGATGCAAGGTTTGGTGTTCCTGCTGGGTTTGCAGTTGGCAAAGCTCATTCAAACATCAGGAGGGCTGCAGCTGGAGGGAGTGAAATGTAATAGCCTGTTTGGTTTACATAAAATCTTGGGAGGAAGCTGGTAAAAGACTTTTTTTTATATTGCACATAACTATTAATAGAGTATCTTGACAGCAAAAGTTTGTGTTTGCTTCATTCATATCTCTAAATGTTGACCTCCATAGAAGATCTGTGGTAACACTGATCTGTAAGATCTAAAACACATGGTAGCATAATATATCTCAGAAACCACAATTAACATATTCCTACCTCCATACATTACAGCAATATCAACATCTCACCTCCCTAAAGCTGATTGGCTAATATGACAAACATTCTGTGACTGTAACAAATACATATGGATACACACACACACACACATTTAGGTGGGCTAGTGTCTACACACTGAATGAATGTGGTACCATTTCTAGTCGGGAGAAATAGTTTTAATAACCAGCCAGAAATCATTGTCCACACAACAGGCCTAAAATTAATAATTTGGCTTTGTTGCAAAGATTATTGCCATGAATGTTTTAATAAAATAATTTAGAAACCTTATTTACATATGTGATACTCATTTGTGCACAACAGCAGTTGGGCACAAACCACAAGCATATGAAACATAAAGTGAAATGAAGAAAGACGAGTATTTAAAGGCTGGTGATTTAAATAAACGAAAAAGAAATCATGCTGCTGAATTGTCTTGTATCGACAGATTTTCCTCAGGACTCTGGATATTAAATAGATCCCATAAATGAATGTTATTTTTTCCTGTTCATACATGGCACTGGCATGTATGTTTATACAATATTGTGCTGGGCTCCAGCTATAGCTATCGCTATAGCGATAGCTATATAGCTATAGCTGAACTGCAATTTAAGACCTCTTCCTTCTTCTTCACCTCAGATGCTAAATTAGATTCAGGAGAACATGAGCGCAGTGGAAAATGCAATCAACGACTCCAGCTGTTCCATACTAACTAGGGGATCTATGTACTGTATGTCTCAGGTAAATTTGTGGATCGCAGCTCGGTCAGGTTGAAAGAACATGATGGGTATGCCAAATATGTAATGACCTTGGCCACAGTTAAGACTGAATTTTAATTCAAAAAGTTTTCTCTGTGGTGCCAAGCCAGTTATCCTATACTGCAGAATTTCAGGGCAATAAAGACAGTGCTCCAGTGCAAATGCAACACCCACTGACTTCTATTTTTATTTTTTCCCTTCGATTTAACAGAGACAAATGGGGGAAATGAAATAAGACATCTTTAAATAATGGTCTCAGGCCAGATCCTGTACAGTTTGCATAAATGGTATGAGTTTTAGCAAATATGTATATTGTTTCTTGATTTGTTTGCTTTCGTTACCTGCCACGTAATTGATGTCTCAACAGAGCTCATCTACCATGCTGTTATCTTCGTTGACTTACCCACATGACTTTTCATGGTCCCAACTTTAAGAACTCCACACCCAACAGTTTAGGCCCAATCTGAGTCTTAATATTTAAGTCCATATGGTCACACAGTGGCTGAAGCGCACTTCAAAACAGTACATTGTCCCTGGATAGAAGGTGGCAGCACATAAAAGAGCCGGCACCAGGATGTAGTGGATGATAAAGAGGCAATGGCATTTAATATGCAGTCCTTAGGAGCTCCACAAGGACGAACCAGTGTCATCCCGTTCCTCTGATACAACCGTGTACAACAAATCTCTCATATCTACAGCCCTCCCTCTCTATACTATTCAGCAACGTCTACGTTTGTTTGAGTGTAAGATATGGGCTTGTCAGTATTCACCAGCGAGGTTGGTGGTGTGATAGAACTGCAATTTCCAAGCTGTAGGCTCTCCTGAAATTAGAAATCATTCCTCTCCCTTATGGAAAGAGGCCAGCTATTGTACAAATCACTGCCTGACTGAAAACCAGGGCTAGCTGAAATGCTATTGTAGTGAGAGAGGACAGATATTTTGGAACTATTCAGACAGGAACACTGGTGGGCTCAGATGTGTTTCACAGGGAGAATGAAGGAGAAAGAAATGAAATAATTTGTGTAAAATGAATATAATGTGTTCATAGGGGATGAAAGCTATCTCCTATTTTAGTTCAGTTTGGAGGGAAGGGATGTATGAAAGAGAGGGGGAGTCAGCCATGCGTAGTATTGCCTCTTCAATGGGAGCACATCTCCTACATGGCAAACCAACATTACGGACAAAATGGTAAAATGGACACATCTGATCCCGGTGCAATCTTATAACTCAGCTAGAAGGACGATAGAGCGCGGCCATCTGGAGATCTTGCCACCACTGGTCTGTTACTCAAAGTACTGCAGACCTTATATACCTTTAACCTTCCTCTTGTGTTAGTTTCCTGTTACCATCTCTTATGTTAACGGGTCGGTTTTGACCCGTGTCTTAAATCAGCTGTAAAATACACTAAAAACAACTATCTATCATCCAATTTGTTTCTCATCTCTTGGTTACCTTGTTAGGCTTCCTTATCCATGAAAATATTGGTTTTAATATTTTTGGTGTGGGCCCCTGGGCCTTTTTTAGTCAGTATACCCCTCGATTTCAATTTTTAAAAAATGCAAAATGAACCTCAAGAGAATCATATAAATGAATAAAAGGTTGTTGTGTTACCTGAGTATTACTGAGGGGATTTAGAACACATCTCTTAAATAAATTTGTTTTGTTTATTTTTTCATTTTAATATTATTAACTATAGTAACATCTACGGTGTTACGGGTCAATTTCGACCCATATATATTTACTTCAAGAAAAAGGCAAAACAGTAATTTTTTTTTTCAGCAATAGAAGTTTAGTACAAAGACAAAATTAAAAGCAGAACAAATATATATATATATATATATATATAACATAAATATAAAAAAATATAGATTTGCAAGATCAAACAAACAACCCTGCAGTCCAGTAGTCATATCGAAGACCACACGTTTTCCTTGGTTTTTCTCAGGGATGCCACTCACAGTTTTGCCTGTGTAAATCTGTATATTCCAGGCATAGCTGGTTTTTGCATCACAGGCTGCCCAGATTTTTATGCCATACTTCCCTGGCTTACTGGGTATGTATTGCCAGAAGGGGCATTTTCCTTGGAAAGGGACAAGACGTTCATCCACTGTCACCTCATCAATGTCTTTCCACATGCCGCCATAGACTTTTTTTCCTTCAATGTTTGTCATAGCAATGATGACTCTTTTTAGTGACAATGGCATAAATAGCTCAAAACATGTCTTGATGTCACTGACGCTAGTCACAGCAAACCTTGTGATTCCAGGGGTCATTTTGATGACATTTGCAGCAGCTGCCCTGCCATGTACATCAGGAGGTACTGAGCTCCAACAGATCTTATCATTTTTGGACTTGAATCTTTCAGCTGGAGCAGCTTCAGCACCGGTGACCTCCTCATCAGACTCATCAGATGTGTCTGTGTCTTATGGATGATAAACCTGCTCATCCGAATCACTATGCTGCTCTGTGTCCTCTCCCTATTTTCACCAAAAATATTATCCAGAACGTGGCTCACTGAAAATCTTCTTCTCATTTTTGCATGCTGCAAATTGGAAATGTGCACTCTGCAAGTCACTAACTCCATACTGAATTGACCTCACATATCTGGACATGCCCGTCTTTGTGCAGGTATACTGGAAAACAAGGCAGAATGAGAATCCCCTAAAGCTCACATGATTGGGAGAGGAGCTGGCAGTCAGTGTGTTGGCTGACAGTGAACTTATGATTTCAGTTTTGGCTCTAATTATTTCTTAATAATCTTACTTTTATAACTGGGTCGAAACCGACCCTAACAACACAAATGTCATAATTTCAACTAGAGCATTTTATAATTTAGTGAAAACTATTTTTTTTGTTTTATTTTGTTGAAATAGAGGTTCCTGACAAAGTCATAAAGCCTTGATGCAATAAAGAAATTTATGTGGTTATTTTATGCATTTAAAACCTAAAATGGGTCGGTGCCAACCCTAACACAAGAGGAAGGTTAACTTATTTGAAAAGCTATTGGTTTTCTCCCTACTCCGTCCTCATTGGAGAAAGTAGTGACAAAAAACCCATTTGGAAAAGGAATTATATCCTAAATGTATGATTTGCTGACTGCTGGATCACTCAAGTCCTCAGACTCTAAATTAATTGCACGGAAGGTTGATGTAAAAGATATTTCTAATGAAGAAATGGAGTAAGGCGTGTAAAAGAGCTCAAACTCACGCTACCAAATCACACCTGAAGCTTCTACAGGTTAACAAGAGTACAGATTATACCCGAAAAATTATAGATTAAACAAAAATAAAATGATAAATTAAAAAATATATATTTTCCTAATAATACACATCACCGCAACAGATGCAAGGAAAAAAAGGGAGCATTCTTTCACTGTGTTTGACAATGTCTGGAGGTCAGACAATTTTGGGAGGAAGTGGGTCTATTTAATACAGGAAGGTTTGTCAATAAAAACAGCAGTGGAACCCAAACTCTTTATTCTCAGCATCTACCCAGAACAACATAATTTAAAATGCAAAGAAAAGATCTGAGATATGAGGCTTTTACGAGACAGAAAACCTACAGCGTTAACATGGAAAAATACTGATAGAGTGAGTAGTGAACTATGGCTTTAAGAGGTGTCTACCTGCCTACATTTGGAAAAAAAAATATTGTACACACTTAAAGACAAAGAACTGTTATAAAGCATTTGGGGAGCATTTATAAAGTACTTGCAGGTGAAGGATCTGTCTCACTTGTTAACTTCATGCAGGGATTATGATTCCTCTGTCGGCTTTTTCCAAATCTCTCAAAGGAAGGATTGAGGAACAGTCCATGACTAATATCTACCCAGGTTCCCCTCCTCCACCATGTATTTAATTACCTTTATATTTAGTTAACTACCTTACTTTATTCAGGGTTTATTTATTCATGCATGTATTTTATCTATTTATTTACTTTTTTAATTTCAGGTGTCTTTCCAATTTGTAATTACTGAAGGAGAAATAATGCAAATGTATGTGTATGTAAAGGGATTAATAATGTGGAATCTGCACTGAAGTAGCACAAATTGCAGCCTCTTGATGCTTATACCAACTACTAATGTGCACATATGTACATTTTTGTGCATATATTCATATCTGGCACATGTATAGTAATGCTTATAAGCTTATAAGTGTACATTTGAGTAATATTTTTGTTATGTTAGAAAAGCTATTAGTCGCAGCATGTAAATTTGACATGTTTTGACTGTCACTGCCTGTAGAATACTGCACAGAGATACAGACACTCCAGCTAGTTTTCCATCATAGTGGAGGTAACTACATTTCAAAAAAACTCAGCAAAAGAAAATAAGAATGAATGCGTGGCAGTCAAACCTCAAATAGTTTGAAGGACAGTTTGGTCTCTTTGTTGATCCACACAGATCACACGTTTTCATCTGCCATTATTTTTCATCTCTTCAGTGGAGCAGAAGCTTCAATCAGTATTTAAGTCACATGCTTCATGTCTGTCGTAACAATTTACTCTCTAAGTCCCATTTAGCTTTTATCAACAAGCCACCTTTTCCACCTCAGCCATGCATAAACACTAATTTTTTTACTCAAATTGAAAAAAAAAAAAAAAAAAAGTTCAGCATTTATGCTCAGTATTTTTTATTAATGCACAACTCTTCTTTACAGAATTGTCTTAATTCAGCCACATTGGAGGGTTTTCGAGCATGAACAGCCTGTTTAAGGTCATGCCATAGCATCTCAATTGGATTTAAGCCCGGACTTGGACTAGGTCACTCCAAAACCTTCACTTTGGTTTTTTTTGAGCTATTCAGAGGTGGACTTGCTGGTGTGCTTCGGATCATTGTCCTGCTGCATAACCTAAGTGCGCTTGTGCTTAAGGTTGCGAACTGATGGCCGGACATTCTCCTTCAGGATTTTCTGGTAGAGAGCAGAATTCATGGTTTCATCAAGTACGGCAAGTTGTCCAGGTCCTGAAGCAGCAAAGCAGCCCCAGACCATCACACTACCACCACCATGTTTGACTGTCGGTATGATGTTCTTTCTCCGAAATGCTGTGTTAGTTTTACACCAGATGTAACGGGACACACACCTTCCAAAAAGTTCCACTTTTGTACCGTCAGTCCACAGAATATTTTTCCAAAAGTGTGGGGGATCATCAAGATGTTTTTTGGCAAATGTGAGATGTGCCTTTGTGTTCCTTTTGGTCAGCAGTGGTTTTCACCTTGGAACTCTCCCATGGAGGCCATTTTTGCCCAGTGTCTTTCTTATTGTTGAATCATGGACACTGACCTTAACTGAGACAAGTGAGTCCTGCAGTGCTTTAGATGTTGTTCGGGGTTCTTTTGTGACCTCCTGGATGAGTCGTCGATGTGCTCTTCTCGATGTGCTCTTAAATGAAATCATAATTTAAAAACTGCTTTTTGTATTTACTAAGGTTATCTTTGTGTGATATTAAAATTTGTTTGATGATCTGAAACATGTAAGTGTGACAATAAAGCAAAAACAGAAGAAATCTGTAAGGGGGCAAATACTTTTTCACAGCACTGTATATCTTATATAGCTATCCCCAGCTGAGATGTCATTCTTATTCAGTAGATCTGCACATGTGAGGAAATCAGCTGTTCTGAAGGTCAGACAGAGTTTGCCCTAGAAGGATGCCTCGCTGTAAACAACCTCTCATAAAAAGCTCTATTCAAGACTTACAGGCTAAGTGATGCATTGAGCTCCAAACTCATCTGGCTCTACAGGCAGTAGCCTGGTAATCAAACTTTGAATTACTCTAGTGGTTACCGGTAATATGCTATCACACTTCTTTCTTACCCTCCAACAAAATGAGTGAGGGGCCAAATAAAGTGTGGAGGGTATGTGGAGTGTGGGGGAGGGGGGTATTTTTTTTAGTTCAATAGTACGGCAGCACTGTGCTCATTATCAAATATTCAAGGATGTGAGCAGCTATTTTAACTTCACTGTTTATACTCATTGTACTGTTTATAATTTATATAATAAATCCATACTGTATCAGCTATTTTTTCCCAACACTCGTGCTCGGCCACTGATCCTCATTTTGAAATACATAGCGTATACCACTGCAAAAAATGTCATCATGTTGCCAAAGCCTTGCAGTTCAGCACGTTTCACTATACAGTGTGTGCATCAACTAAAATACTAGTAATATCTCTCAAGATTACTGTCCCTTCTCCCTAACAAACCCTTTAGACCTTTGTTCTGTGCAAACATTAAGAAGTACACGTACTCAAACCAAAACTAGAACCCTGAAACGAGCCCGTGACTGTACTTTATCCTTGAAAAGGCTGCACTAATCAGGCTCCCGTTCTGACAGCCCTGAAATGTCAGGTGTTCTGACATATTATTTCTTTTGTGCTTTTGTGTCTATATAACTTGTGTCTATATTAGAGCAAAGTGCATGTCAGCCATACAAAAATAACAAAGGTGTTTTGAAAGAGCAACAATGCAGATAACATATATTAATTATGAGCAGCAGGGGCTGATAACTCACTGTACACACGATGTGGGAGCCATTGTTCCAGTGAATAAGCCAGCACATTTATGATGGACAGGAAGGAAAGGCTCACTATGTTATTATCTCCAACGCCATTCACTAATCCATCCCCTGAAGTTAGGGTATTATAGAAAATGTGTTTCGCAAAATTGAGGTTACACTACAGAAAGGTTTTCCAACACAAGGGCCGGCACCACAAATGTTAACTGGTGGTCAGGAGACAAGGTTGTCATTTTACAACTCATTTTCCTGCATAAAAGCATGAGCCTACAGTAATGTGGGACAATGCAGCTTGCCATACAGCTTATATTGTGAGAGGATGTACCAAATTAAGTCCTATGGGTCTTATTAAATGATTTAATTTAGGGCTATAGACAATTTAGGATTTAGCAGTCAAATCTGCAAACCGTCTCCCGAGTGGTCTTTGGAATATTCATTTGTCCTGTGATTGTGTTTCACTAATTCATATTTCCTTATCTATAGATACTCAACATTATTACTGCTGTATTTTCTTCGATACACCTTACCTACAAATATGAGAAATACATCATTCACTTCCCTGTCAGTGCACACTAAACTCCTACATCAGCCTATGTGAGTCTCATGTTTTACTGTTCATCATCTGTGATGTGAAAACATAAGATTTACACACAGTCTGAGAACTTAGAAGTGTGCATCATTTTCAGCGTTCAGTTATAAAATCTTAGCACACCACAGAGCGTCTCTCGTTTGCTGACAACCCTGTCGCTCAGTCTCAACATTCAGGCGGCACACTGGAAGGCAGCAGAGGAGGTCGTAGCAGCACTGAGTCGCGCTGGCCTGCCTCGTGCTGTCCTCTGTTTCCACTACTTAATTTCTCCACTTTTAGTTTTGGGGTTAGGTCATTTTGAGACAATTGTACAGCCTGCTATGCTGTCGCTCCAGCATTGCTCCACAGCTAAAGAGAAGGCTGCTTCAACACCTCATCACTGAAACACAGCTGCTTGCCTGTTGCTGACTGACTGGACTTAGCACAACGTGTAGCTTTAGATTCTTCTAAAATAACTTAAAGTTCCTATTTTATGCAAAATGCATATTTTTCAACATAAATATGTCGATCATGTGACCTCCTCCAGCCCTTAAGCAGGCCGACTGTCCCCGCCCACTGAAAACCTGAAAATCTGAATCCACCTCGCTGTCCGCCATCCTTCATCTGATTGTTCTGTTCCTCTAAAACGGAGCGTTCAGACTGAGGCCAAAAACAGCTGCAGTTGCCACATCTGCTCCGAGAAAAAGAACATGTTTTTTGAAAATTGAAACCTGTTCTAGGACTTCAAAATAAAAATAAAATAATGAACTTGAAAATGAGCAGAATGTGGGACCTTTGAGATAACAAATAAGACAAGAATTTGGGAGTGTAATTCAGTCTTTCAAAAAAAAAGAAATGATCAATGTGAGGGAATGATTTCAGTAATTTAGGGGAAGGAATTATTCTATTAAGGGTACAATTGATTAATTTGGAAATACAAATTATCAAACATCTTACCACTAATACCTGCCAGGTGCTACACAGCATTAACTAAACACATTTGATTAGAATGATTTGAATATCCATGCGCAGAAGGGCCAGCTATTTCTCCCACAGCTAAAACATTTCATTTAAGAAAATGGATTTTGTTCACAAACGATGTGTTGAGTGAACGAAACATCACATTTATCTATGCGCCATGTGGGGTTGCAGTGAGGTCCAAGACTGATTCCACATCCTCATTCCCATTTAAGTAACAAAAGCACTTAAGGTTGGGGAAAGATCGTGATTTTTTTTTATTTTGGCAGAAAACAAATGAAATCCGCTATTTCAACTTGCCAGGAGTGTTAATTATCAACATTTCCTCGTTATGTTAACAGACAATGTAATTCAGTAGGCGTTTCCCTCGAATTTGCTGTTACAAATTTGTTGTATATAAATGTCATTTCTAGGAGAAGAAGCTGTATTTGTAGCTATGGTCTACAAAAGGAATAGGAAGAGTGATGTCCAAAGGTGAAGAGGGTTGAAGTATTGAAAATTGGAAGTGGAGGCACCATGTCAGATGTGGAAATGGGGTCAGAGTTCATTAACTATCTCCCTTTCTAATGTAGCTTTTTCCGGCTGAGGGACTTCAGCAATCACTGCAGTAAAGCTAGTGATGCATGAGGAGTCAGGAGCCTAGGCCAAAGCCAAAGTCAGCCCTATAGAAAGCAGACAGATGGGGTCAGTATCAACGTCAACCTTTACAAGACAGCAGCCAGTGACTATCCTATTGAACTGAATCTCATTAAAGCCCAGTACTAAGCACATCTGGTGGGAGTCATTATTTCCAAATCCTTACTGCAGAGACAACCGTGAGCTCATTAAAAAAATGTTGGAGGTGCAAAAAGGTTCTGAAAATGCCTCTATTTCTCCAGCTGATGAATTGGAGTCATATGATCCAGAAAACATACCCACAGATCACAATTAGATTTCAAAGTGATTCCCAAGGCAGATAAAAACTATATTCAGTGGATGATAAATGATCATAGAAAAAAAATTAAAGCTGCAGGGAAGTTTTAAAAGTAACATAACAGCGTTTTTGTGCTGACCTCCATGAGCTGAACTTCTCACCTTGATATAAAAGTATACTTCAGGGTGTGTCACAGTACACCTGTTACTTGTGGTGTTCCTTTGAACCAGAATGCAGTGAAACACTTACTGTGAATTACTATCTAAACCTAAAACGTTATAAGTATTTGTCATGGTGGCCTATCAACCTGTAGCAATGTGTTTTTGCACTATCCTAAACTCTTTTACATTAAATATTCTTCATTTCTATTCCTAATGGCATTATACAATGCTGGACAATCTTTAATTATTGCACTGAAAATGGTGAGGATGTTTCTCTAAGTGGACCACTGGTCCTTTAAAGGAAATGTTATGCATTCATTCAGGCACATGTTTATGTGTTAGTTGCTAATGTGCTTGGCCAACATTTTGCGGAACTGAGCAACAGTTTTTTCCACTTTCAATAGTGAATAGTGTTTTCTCTACATTAACTAAATGACATGTCAAATAGTTTGATCTTATAATTAAAGCACAGGCTGAACTAGTAACAGTAAAAGCTTGTCAACAGTACATTTTATACATATAGCATTGCCCTTTTCTGCACACATCACTTGGGGCTGAATAGATTTGACGCATTACAAAACTGGTCCTGTGTTTTGTCAGCTGTCAAAATCAATACTCATTTCAGGTGACCATATTATTCTCTTATTATTTCTTCCCAGTCCTCTGGTTCAAATATGGGCCTGCAGAGTGTATTGCAGTTCTTCTGTTACCTGCAGTGCATCACACCATCAACCACAAGCATTTATTTTTAAGTGATTTCTTGAATTTTGTTTTGATGTTATTCACATAACCTCCTTCATTTAACGCACAAAAGAAAGACAGCTTCCACCTTTTAAAATCATATCTCTGTTTTCATGAGCTGCACACATTGAATCTCTGTGAATTTAGATGTACCTTCCTGTAGTTTTAAGAAATAATTCACAAGGACAAGCTGGGACACTATGGCTGCCTGGTCAGGTGTGAACTTTTGGTGACTTTGCTCAGCATCAGGGATTAATGGCACCCCCACAGAGCTGAGTAAGTGCCCATTTACCCAAAGAGTAGAAAGGCAGGAGTTAGAGCGGTAACCTAAATACTGCTTGTTTTGCAATTCTGTGTGAACCCAAAATCCCACCAAGAGAAGATGGAAGGAAAGGAGGAAAACAAAATAGAAAGCAACACAATAATCTTCTGTATTTCTCTTTGCCTACATAGGAGTCCTGCCTCAGAGTAGCACCATGTCTGGTTATGTGTACTGTGATTTACGGAGCTGTGGCTGAGATCCATTAGCAATGAAACAACATACCCTCTATCCAGGAAGTGATTTATGTATTCAATAAGCCTCTCTGGCTTTCATTCCCTCCTTTCCCTCATTTCACTTCCTTATTCTTGACAGCAGCAGTAAGAAAAACCTCAGCATGGGAAGCAGAATCTGCCAAGCAAAGTATCCTATAGGTGAGAATACAATTACACCATGGACCTGCTGTAATGGCAGTTTGCTTTGGTGTGTCTGTAAAAACCTGAAGCAAAGTTGTTCAGTTATACAATAAGTCCATTTTAAAAGCATGTAAGGCAGCAATTCTTTAAAGTAACAGATTTTTAACAGGCAACACCAGGAAAAGGAACCTGCTTTATCAATAGCTGAGGAAACAAGAAAGAATGTATTGAGCGAGTCAGTTTAATAAAGCATTGTCTGTGCTCAAACTGAAGTTTTAGAAATTAAAAAGAGCTGTAAAGCATGACTTTCTATGGACTGACAGATAACTCATCCATTGTGGACAGTTTTGCTGATGTCATCCTGCATCATCAGTGACGTTACATGGGCATGTGGGCATAACAAATTCAGGTGACTGACAGTAAGTCATGAACCGGCCAAATTTGTCCACTCTGGTTTCACAAAAAGCTCACCACATAATAATGAGCTTTATTAGGATCCACTGTAACTTGACCTCATATTATGAAAAATGAAACACAGGTAAACAACATCACCATAATACCATAATGGATGGGCAGTAACTGTGTGGCCACTACATTTCACTTCACCGGAGTAGGAAACAACACACCCGTTATGTTAATTTCCTGATGCATATAGAATAAGCCCTTCAGTCATATGCAAAAGCCCATGCATGTTGCCATGGTTACCATATAATTTGTAAAAAAAAATAAATAAGTTGTTTAAACAGATATTAGATTTTAGCTGCTATTGGAAACTTCTGTGGCCAGTGTGTTATGCTTTCAGTGTCCCAGACCCTCCTTTTGGATAAATACACCTGACTTCATCTGAACTGAACCACACCGAACCACATTTACCTTTACAGTAAAATCAAGGTCACTTATCAATGTTCACTGAATTTGTAGAAAGACGGTTAAAACTCCTTTTTATTTTTTATTCTTTTTATTTAATCTACCATTTAAAAATATGTAAGGGTTGTCGAGGCTGCAACAGAAATAGCAATGATAAAACTAAAATTGGCCGCATCATGACGGTACCAGCTGGGAAAATTACACTGAAAGCAGGCAGATGAATGAGAAGGGCAGAGAACAAGAGGAGCCTTGAAGGAGAACTGGAAAAGAGAGGAGGTGGTGCACAAGAGTGCATAAGAAGTGGCAAGTGAGGACCAAGCAGTGAAATCCTGCTGACTATTCAGCTTTTAAACAGCTGGGTAGGGAAACTCACAGCAGTCCTTAACAGTATCACTGAGCAATTAATCTACAGAGGGAAAGTAAGGGGAAGGACAACGGAGAGAGGGGAAAAGAGTTGGCAGAAGGGGTCAAGAAAGTAAGAAATCAGCAGAAAAGGTTTGAGGAAGAAGGAAAGCTGCTTACAGTAACGCCCATTAATTTCCCCAAAGACAGGTGTTGGGGATATTAATCCAAATAAAAGAGTTAAGCTGAACCAGCTTCTCTGCTCTTGCTCTAGCCAAAGCTCTGCATATCCCATCCAGCCAAAGATGCTTTCAATTGGATCCTGGAGCTGTAATTTATGGCCAAGTTACAAAGGAGGAGCCCAGCCTGCTATTTACCACAAAATAGCTTCCAACCTAGTTCTAAATTTAATCCAAAATTGAACCTCACTGGTCTATGATCTGCAGATCTGTGCCTAATCTCAACTATAAATACAGCCACCAATTATGGCCAATAATTTCAAAGATGTACATTCTCTTATTTACAGTATTACTGCAGTATTATTATTGCTGCAGTTTGGCCAAATAGTTAAAATCACAGAGCAGGACAAGTCGTAAAGAGAGGAAGTATATGATGGAGAATAGTATAGACCAGGGATCTGAATTAAAGGACCATTACATTATAGCCTCACCAGCAGGAGCTTTATAATACATCTGAGCCCATACAGTTGTCCCACCGCCTGTTGACCCAAAACAGACACAGTCCCATCCCACAAATAGCATGAGAGAATGGACTGGTTTCATAGCGTTTGTGTTAGGGAAGAATTATAAGTTTGTTTTTTGAGATAAAAAGACCAACAAACCACATGTAATATATACTCACACATGTAATATATACTCCCTTTGAACTTGTATGAGCAAGCATACAGCATTGCAACTAATAGCATACTTATTACAAGGACTCTGTGTATTGAGCCATATTTTGATGAGATCCTGAATGTCTACAACAGATCAAGCATACAGATGGACAGAAGAGAAGTGGATCATGCTGCAGAAATGGATTCAAAATTTCATCATTTTTCACCTCTATGAAACACAGTCACCTCTGGTAGCCATTGCAGCCACCAAAAGTCGGACACTGACTAAAGCTAATGTTTCTCCAGGCTGTATGTATGTGAACACACCCCGGGGTCACTTTGAGGCACTGGTGTGACCGTTTCTTTTGTGTTTATATGAGGAATGTTTACACTTGATTTTGTCCTTATTTCAAACAGGCGTCAAAAGAGGAGTTAAACAGACAAGCCAACTGGCTTGATGCACAGCTGCACAGAACACGTTGCTGAGATTTGGGAGGTGTGCGTCAGCTGCTCCCTGAGCCTCTGCGAGTGTATTTAGAGCATGGGCTTTCAATGGAGTATTCCTTTAAGAAGCCAAAGCCACACAGTAACCATACCAGTTTAACACATTCAAGGGATCAGTCTTTTCTCCCTATCCAGGCCTGACGCCAAATTGCATTGCACTAACTACAGATGTATTCATTTAAACCTCTGGCTCCTTGTTTAAGTATGAATTAGCGAGACCACTTGATTGCTACAGGATTAGTTTCAGAAATGAATCAGGCTTTAAGCATCAGCTTAAAGAAATTACAAATGTATACTTTAGTGATGTCTAGTTTAGTCTGATTTCATTTTATATCAATGGAATAGGCTTGTGTAGTCACCCCAATACAACTGAAGTAAATAGCAGTTCAGTTGTGGCTCTAAAATGCAAATGTGAACAATTATCATCAAGTATTTTCTACTAGAAGTTACAAGTGAAAAGTCACATTCATGGTGAAGAAAATGGCTGACACTTCCATGAGGGCGAATATGGACACGAGGGGTCTCACCGCTTCCCAGCATTGCACGCTTGATGGGCACTAGGTGATTGACAGGTGCTCCCCTTCCCTGAAACCATGCAAACACATCCTGGGCAGTTAATTGGAAAAACATTTTCAGTTGTGGGCTGTCATTAAAATTAAGATACTTTCCAGTTTACAAAACTGTGAAAACCTGCTGAGCAACTAGAATCAACAATATTCATTTAGTATTATTTAGCAAAAGCAACAGGCGTTACCATCTCAAAATAAAAGAGAAATCCTAAGGTGTTACATTTTGTTCTGTCCTCTAGCAACAATGCAGCCAGTGAGTGAATCATTTCATTAGGAGAGCACCCTTTGCTTCTTGAATGCCTTGAAATGACATGATTCAGGTCATTATTTTATGGGACAGTACAGAAACAGGTGGGTGAAAATTGGTAACAAAAACCTTTGTCAAAAGATGATTTCATACTGGATGTTTGCTGAGGAAAAAGCCTCCATCTAACTCCCTTTCCCTCAGCAGTAAAGTGGTATTGAGATGATGCTATACCTGCATGGTTAAGTATCTTGGACAGCCCCTAGTGTCTTCAAACAGCCACTACAACAAATGTTTGACAAGGGACAGCAGCAACTGAGGGGCAAGACTGAGAGGGGCATGCAGTTATCTTACTACTGGGCAGCAATGCTAGGACTGAGAATTTACTCAAAGTTTTACACTCACACCAACCAGGTCATTGCAGTGGTCTGATCATTTCTGAGGAGGTGGACAACTTCTGTGGACTGGAATTTGCTGCGATGCACTGACTGGAGTAGGCAGAGAAATCAATAGAATTACATGAAATAGCAGGCTGAACCACACAGAACTGCTGTTATGAAAACCCTAAAGGTTTGTCTATTTAGAGCTCATCTGCACTGACTGTATGTGCATGATTCATTTGAGCTGGAGCATCTGTTGCAGAGGCACGACAGGCGATAAGATAATTCTATTCCGCTGCGTAGTTCAGAGGCGCCTCAGTTAATGAGACTCAGTCAGTCTGGTTTTGAGTCTGACTTTCAGTGCACCACCCACTGAGTTCATATATCAAAACTGCACCACTGGGGAAGAGTTCAGTCAGTGGAAAACAATGTGCCATTTTCATCCATGTCAAATAGAAGAAGAAAATATTAGATTTTACGATACCTATCGTCATTAGAACATTTATTAATGTATCATGTCTCATTTGTCACCTCAGTCTGAACCAAGTGTGAGAGCACTGTGAACGTACAAGTGTCCTCCTGAGTATCAGAGTACAGAAACCTCACTTTAAGTGTCACAGAACATTTGTCCTCTCGGTTACTTTCAGGCCTCTTTTCCTCCCTTAACCTGTCCTTGCACTGACCATTGTGCTAATTATCTAATCTCTGTGCTGATGTCTGCGCAAGAAGGCTGTAATATAATTACTTTAAGTAGCCTTTATTAGAGATAATGGACCTTCAGCATTAGATCACATCTAATTAGAGCTGCTAAATTAGACTCCAACCATCTACGCTTTAACTGAGAGAGAATGCCTTGTCAAAAACAAGTACGAGTTGTTTGACAAGTGTTATACAAGTCAGTGAATTAAAATGGTAACATATAATAAGGTGATAGCTCTAAATGGAGCACAAAGATATGTGTGCATACAAGCAGAATTGTGCAGACATCTAAAAAGGAGTGTTGTGACACCAACATATTACTTCTCTTACATTACATATACAGTTTTGGCATCATAATGTTCTTTCTGAGACTCTCTCTATTCTTATTTGAGGAATTGTTCTTTTAGGCTTCATCATGCCCACTATACACATTTGGAGAGACGCATTACTGTAGACAAACATTAATAAACTTGTGCGTTACAACATGGAACTCATTTGTGGATGGATAATAATTATGGCGTGTGGCAATAAGAACAAGATTAGAAACTGATATGAGCCACATTTCACAATGACTAAAATATCAAACCAATTTCTTTCTGTTTTGGATGATAATGGCAGACTTTGTGCGTTTATAGACCATGACAGCACCAATGCCATGTTTTGCCTGCTTGATTGTGTGCAGTATTTACAGCAGACACCCATAAATAATGCTTATTATTGCTTCCCTCGCCTCTTCCAATATGGCATGCAGTACCCTATTAATACATTGTTGAATGGAAAATCAATTATAAACAGACAAATGTGAAAAATAGCAGACATTAGCTCTGATAGTTGCAAAAGGCAAAAGGTTATAAACATGAATAATAACATATGTAGCCAGTAAATAATCTGAACATTTGTAGTAACCCTGGGCAAGAAAAATCACCTCTAACATATACCACTGTCTCTCTCTCCCTCTCTCCGTCTGTCTCTCTGTGGAAGAAAATCAAATTAGCCGTGTTCTGATTTGGCTAATTTGGCATTGAGATGTGTCTCTCAATGACAGGCATTTGCTTACACGGCTTTAGGCTGAGCCCTGGTGGGGAAATGCTGAACTACAGATTTACGGCACTATTTGTATGCAGACACACGTCAGAGACAAACTAAGATGGGACAGTCTGGTTCTGGTGCTGGTGCTGACAAACATTAGCATAATCAAAGAAAAATAAAAAAAATGAGCACATGACTGAGCTTTTAGGTCCTTGTCATTTCATCTCTCATTCATTTCTTTTCATCTGAGCATTTGGAATAGGATCCATTCAAATGTGCAGCAAAGCAACAGGACATTGCGATATGTATTATGTTTAGAGGAGACATTCCTGGATATTTCTCAAATTTGGTCAAATAAAATGAAAAAACGCTTAGGAAGTCCAAAACATTCTAGAAGATACATATGAAATACTCCGCTTGCAGGTCAGTTTTTACTTACTGTGGTTGAGACTTAAAATACAAAACAAAAGGATGACCCAGTGACAAGCACAGAAGTGGCAAGTTGAGGGTTAGCGGCAGAGACTCAGTGGACTTGGCTGGCCCGTCCACATCCTCTGGGATACGGGGCCACTGTTCGTATCAAGATGCCTTCAGTCACCATAGATATCCTCATTTGGGAGAGTTTGTCTTGGCACAGGACATAAACCATACATACATACATGAATATATTCTGAATATGTCTCTCACTGACAACTGTTAACAATAACCATATAAAATGCAATAGTAAATCTGGCTGTCAGTCATATGGTTCACTGCAGCTCAGCTGTCAAATACATGGCAAATTAGTGTAAACAGGACATAAACAGCAGTATCTTCTAAAGTCTAAATCACTCAACTTTTTTTTACACTACCTGTCAGCAGCCATGGCACATCAGTCACATCGGGAAGGTATGTTGAGGCATCTTGAGGCATCTTTTAGTGTGGCACATCTATTTGTTTTGATGGATGTTGAGGTTGCCATATGAAATCCTGATGACAGTTTAGCTGTGGCTTCTCTACACTGGAAACAAAAAATGCATACTGAGATTATGCTTGTTAGGTGCTAGTGTGTTATGCAGCAGCAGCTAAGTCATTAGTCTTGCTTGGGTTGACAGGTGTTCCAGGCCCACAGGAGCAGTTTGGGCCTGAACACTGATGATGGTTGTCTTAGTTGTTTGGTGAGTCTGACCTGCCTCTCTCAGGCTCTGTGGCAGTCTTAAACATCGTTTAAGCCCGTGGCTTCCGGGTCTGAAAAGTGAAGCCAATGCCATTAACCTGCATTCTTTCTAATGACCAGCAAGGGGCGACTTTGCTTTATAGCTTTATTGCCTCAGTAAAATGTTTTCCTAATGACTTTATGGTCTCAATTACTAATTTCAAGTCTTCTTCAAGACAGTTTAATGTTCATTCAGTAAATTATGGTCCTATTTAGAGGAAAATACATAGTAAGGCGTGCTTTAGGGCGGGACTAGA
Organism: Pempheris klunzingeri; assembly: GCF_042242105.1. Taxonomy (NCBI): domain Eukaryota; kingdom Metazoa; phylum Chordata; class Actinopteri; order Acropomatiformes; family Pempheridae; genus Pempheris; species Pempheris klunzingeri. The sequence goes on from NC_092012.1 coordinate 18,062,384, forward strand.
TTTTGACTAACCAATCAGAGGCGGTCATCATGGAACAAACGTCGTTCTGGTTTAAAAAAAAAGATGGCGACGCCCATAGATTTCAAAATGGCGGTCCACAAACCAACTGGTTGACGTCAAGGTGAATATGTCCACTTCTTAAATACAGTAAAGGGCTCGAGGTCCTTGACCGTATATGAAGATGGACGACTTGACAGCCCCTCCCCCATAAGTGAAGCCAAAACACACCTATCGCCCCCTGGTGGCTGGCTGCAGTAGAGGTCACAAAGCCTGCTCCCTCCAGGTTAATGTGTCTTCACATGCAGTCAGTGTACAAAATGAACTGACATGGCTCATAACGTTAGATGCCATAAATCTACAGACATCAGCAACAGTAATGTTGGTCAGTTAACTCACTAAACTACATTCAAATACATTTTCCTTCACTTAACTTTAATTAGGATTGAGAGCAAACACCAGGTCTAACACACTCAATTATTGTAACTAACATTTTAATTTAATTTTGGCAACAAAAAAAACACACATTTAAGTCAATCGACATGCATGGAATAAAAGTTGTAAAAAGAACGTTAATCTATGAACTCACCAGAGTGGAAATCTTCTTGGTGACTTTTCCTGAGAGAGAGAAAAAACATGTCATGTGGGTTTAAAATACCCCACAACACGATTTACTTTGATGGAGAAGGACTGACTCCTTGTCTTGTACATTAATGTCTCCTACTAAGAAGAACCGAGAAGAACTTGTTAATCCAAGATGGCGCAGGATTTTTTTTCTTCGTTCGCTGTCTGTTCAGCTGCATTTCGCTCAGTACTGCCACCGGTGGCTGGACATGAAATTACAACAGTCAGTGATCTTAGGAAAGCAATAAATAAGGTTTTTCAGTCAAAGTTTACTTTCAGTCAAATAGCTGAAGGTATGATGAGTGCAATGAACTGCAAACCTCTATGAATCGTGAACTATGAATTAAAGTGACCCATTGACGCAGTGCAGCCAGTGGCCTCAGACCAGCAACATGCCTTCAATACTGATGGATGTTTCCAAGGTGTTGGGACAAACGGGCCTGTTGACTGCCAATTTAGAAATTCAGAATGTCACGGCCATCACAACAACTGTCATCACTTGGCAATGAGGCAGAAAAGACTCAAAGAGGCAAAATGACCAGTGCAGGACCCATGCAATGAGTACGCCCTCATGTTGCACGACTGGGAGGGTGATAACAGAGTGCTGCCATACAGAGAACAGTTGTCAGTGACATGGACTTTAAAGGTAGGACAATTCTGAATAAGAGCACATCTAGGAGGCTGGCAGGGGGGCACTTCATCGCACTGGATGTATGCAAGAGTCAGTTTCCAGGACCAAGGAGAGAAGCTTCCACTGCTTGTGGTTTAAGGGGAAGACCAAAGGTCAAAGACTGATGAGAGGGTCTGTGTTGAGGAAGGTGTGTTTGAGTACTTTCAAGAGCACATCAGTGGATACTGCAGAGCACATGCGGATGACAGCTGCATAGGGAAGCAGAGTGATAATTCCAAAGCCAGGATGGGCAATAGTGATTAAGAACTTCATGAGGCCCATCTGTTGTGGCAAAACACGGATGGAGTGAGACAGGGTCATGCATGCCAAACTAACCAATCCATCCCAGCAGCACCGCCACTCATGTGGATTTTTACTGGCCAGTATTTTTTTTCTAAATGTTGAGGTGGATCAAAGCTTACCCAACACAGTGTAGAATCCTTGATGAACTTGACAGTGAGTGAATGGTGAGTGCATATTTCAAACTATTCCTTAAAAGGAATGGCACATGAACAACAACAGCATCACATCATCCATTATCCAATGGCTGTGCTGGGCCTGCAATCTGGGGGTTCAAGGTGGCAATCAGGAAGATGGGGGAGGTGAGCCTCGCTCCCTGAGCTGCTAATGAACCAGGGGATGATGAGTTGAACCTTGTGTGTTCTTCAGTGGGCGGCTGTGGCTCAGATAGAGCTCAGGTAGAGTGGGTCATCCCTCAATCGAAAGGTTGGAGGTTTGATCCAGCATGTGGAAGTGTCCTTGAGTGACTAGCTTCAGTGTGTGAGTGTGTGTGAAAGAATAATCTCCTCCAATTGCGATTTCCTCCTGTATGAATGATGTGTGAATGGGTGAATGAGGATGTGATGTAAAAGCGCTTTGAGTAGTTTAAATGACTAGAAAGGCGCTATACAAACACAAACCATTCATTCACCATTCATTCACTCACTGGGAATGTTAAGTGGGATCAGGCCAAACAAGAAGAGCATCATTAAAGGTGGGACAGAGTGTTAACGGAGTCAGGATTGGTCTATATGTGCATATGGCCTGCATATGGCTATGCAGGCCAGAGAGGATTCTGGGAACACATTTAAATCATTTAAAGAACTGCGCCAGAGTCTTGCAAAACCCATGAGATCCAGCCGGTGAACCAAGGAACCATTATCAGATGTCCACAGTATAACAAGAAAGAGATCACTTCCAGTCAACTGAATGAGACACTGAGCCAGAGACTGCAGTGCAGAGAGCAGTTGGTCTTGGGCAGAAGAACAAGGATCAGAAATATTCAGTTAGTGAAGAAGGCACCTGTATATCTCAAAGACTCAGTTCATATAGAGGCAACATAACCCCATGGTGTCTTAGTCAGTCGATACCCTACCTTATGGTTCAGATTTAGTGTAAGTCAAGAAAAGCATATTTAACTTCATAGATGCTACAGACTATCTGCACTATTGGTGGAGGGATGTTGTAGTGTGAATTTTGTGAAAGAGCTTTTATCTCAGTTAGCCTGCAGATAGTTTCTGTGTGGAGCCGATGGAGAGTCTAAACAATGTGTCTCCGCAATAAGGAAGTGATTGTGAAGCACATTAGAAAAAGCTACTTCAGTTCAAGCTGAAAACTGGGTGTGGAAGTGGAGCAGAAATGCAACAAGTGCTATAATTCTTTTGACACCGCCCATCAGGAAAAATGGCATGTAGAAAATACGGGAAGTACTGAAGACACGCACTGATGATTGATTCTTCTATTAAAATCTTTTATTTGATTTTAATCATGTAGGCTAATATTTCTTTCATTCTCCATCTGTCTCAATGTCTCTCGCTCAGATCAATCTCTTAGGAACATCAAATATAACAAGCAGATGAAAAGGAAATAACAAAAAGACACAGATTTTTAAAAGATTTAGCTCACTTCATATTTCATTTCATAGAATAAATATTCATCATTTTTCTAAACCAATAAACCACCAAAACCCCTTTTATTTAATATCGCTAAGTTTTCCAGCATGAGAATGTGGAAAGGTGTTCACTTCTGGTATACACAAAAATGGTTTCACTGTATGTAGTACAGTTCTTAAGACATTAAGTGCTCCTCTGAATAATGGGTAAAAGGAATCTTGGGAAAACAAGCAACAACAAAGTCCTTGTTGAGTTTAAGACATACAGTTTTTCCTTATACTTACTTACACACCAACAGGTAGGAGTATAAAAGAACATGTCTTGGAACAGAAGGAGGGTTTGCTCAAAAGTCATAATGCAAAAAGGCTAAATTCATCGAGGACTGCTGTAACAGCAACACTGGTCTACAAAAAGAAATAGTGATTTAAAGGCATTTTCACTCATAGTTGTCTTACTTCACAACTGGCGTCTTTCGTGTGACAGCATTGATTATAATAATCAGCAAAGCATTCCATGTGATTTGCATTAACATAGCAAAAGTAGGCATCTCTATAGCATCTGAATGTTTATGCAAACATATTGCAGCACCCCCGCTATGGGTCTACATGCGCTCATCTGCAGCTAGTCCCACTTAGTTCCACTCCTAAACCATCAATTCTGCATTAAGAATTCATCCAAACCCATTGACAGCTTTTATGCCACAGTGAAATATGAGTCTTTTGTCAAGGAAGATGAATTCCTTTCAATGGTACAATGATTTAATGACTTCTTTCATAGGGGTTCTACTTACTAGTTCATAGTTCAAGGCAGACTGGCCAGTTATTCAGATAAAATGAGCACAGTTTCAAGATGTTAATTAAACCTTGTTATCACAAAGGTTAGTTGGATCCTTCAATGCCCAGATCTTCCACTTGATAAAGAGCGACCTCCTTCCATCTTGTCACCATTGAAATAATTCTGGCAGGCGTGGGTCTCCTGTATTCCAGTAGCTATCAGAAGGCTCTTATTAAAGAGATGTACTATACTGTGGGAACATCTTTGTCAAAGAATTGTATTCTGTCCAACGCTTTACTTTGTACATCATATCGGGAGGCTGGGGTCTGACTCCTTCATTTATTTTTAAATTTCCTTTGCTTTTTTGGTTGATGTTTCTGATGTTTTTATGTGACCTGGTTGGCGGAAGCTTGTCATGTTGCTCTGCCATGCCCTCGTTTACTGCTTGGCTGATTTAAAATGTAATTATGACTGATGACTAATGTGAAGAGACAATTTTTAAACATATTCGATTATGAAATTAGCATTTTAAGATAAATGTCTGCCTCAGCGTATATGCACTTTGCGCCTTACGAACTGATGATTCCATTCGCACTGAACACTTTGCTTCTCAAACAGAAAACAACAAGTGCTCTACTGCACACTCAATGTAAGTCGACACTCAGGCAGACATTCACAATGTTATACAAAGACATCAGGGTTGTGCACTTAAAACTGCTTAGAACAGGAATACTGATGTAGCACCTCTTATTAGGTCAATAGTTTACATGAACTTTGTATTTTATTCATGAAATGTTATCCTTACAAGAAACTGTGGCACTACAACCAGCAGCAAAGACCATTGTTTTGTTACAAAGGTTTTGGGGTTGTGTGTCCATCAAACCATCTGTGCATCTTAAAACCATTTTGTTTTCCATTTGGGTTTTTGAAAGTGCTTTTTTGTTTTCTCCAAGAAACAACAAAGTTCATGTTTTTAAGTATTTACCATCAGTAATATACTATTACAACCGCCCATTACTACTATCATTATTATTATCAGAAAAATCTGTGTCAACCAAGTCAATGTACTCAGTGCACACCGAAAACAAATATTACAAGGATGAATGTTCCCTCTATTTTAGATACATGAAGGCAAACGTTTCCACCTATGTTACATCATCAGAGATGCTGCTTAAGATTTAATTTTCAGTTGGGTTGAACCAAAAAAGAAGATGCATATATACTGTATTTGTTTATTAACAGGAACTACAGTTTATATTTAAAATTATTAGTCCACCAAGAACACTGGGTTTCTGTTGTTACTGTTATGGTGTCAACGTGTGATGTAAAAATAAACTGAAGATCATTTTGAAAAGAGATGTGGTAAATGAATATGATATGGATGCTTGAGTGAACTGATGATGATATAGCCCGTCTTGTTGAAGCTAATGTGGCCTATAAAAGGAGATAAAATACATGATGTCCTAATACTGTACATGCTCATATACACTGTGGTTTATGTGGTTTAACCATCTGACAGGAAGTATTTGGTCCTCTCAGTACAGACAATAATGCTACTTTTTCTCTCCTCTCAATTGATGCTGATTCACAAAAAAATGCCTAACCGTGGAAAAAATTATATTTTCCATATTTAGCGTATCCTATTGACATATCTACAAAGAACAGATGCATGTAGTTACTTGGGACATCATCAATAGAGAATGGCATTTTTTTCTTAAAAAAACAAAATATGTTTTCTGTTTCTTTAAGTCAGGAGCTGCAAAACACCAATGGTGTGTGAAAAGAAATCAATCAGTGGGAAAAGAAGATCAGTCCGTTTTACAGTACAAACATCAAAAATCAGTCTGAAGGAGTACCGCCTTTGTGTGCCTCTGTTGAAGACCAACCCACAGTCCACCATCTCCTGCACACAAGGGGGCAGAATTAAAACTAGAACTCAAACACGTCGTTCTGCTTCTTCGCCAGCTTGGCCACCTCCTGCCGGATAGCCTGCACGAGCGCAGAGGTGGAGAGGCTGCTCAGGGGCATATTGTCCATGTCCTTCACCACCTGGGGCAGGCTTTGCTGGGATGCTGTGCTAGGGGCAGTTGGCGGCTGCTCCAGTGCCTGGTTATACTGCAGGGGCAGCCTGGTAGGGCTCCCCTGAGGGTAGCGAGGATGAGGAAAAGCCTCTACATACCCAGGCAGGGGCAACTGGAAAACAGGGGAGACATGAAATCAGTAATACAGTAACTTCAAATCGTTACTACCCACGAATATAATGGCTTTCAATTATATAATCAGAAGGAAACAGTATATGATATAGGTTTTTATTTTGCTGAGTGAACATTTTCTCTTGCACCACTATTTTAGACAGAATTAAATGGGTGATAAGGGAAAATATAAACAACTGTATCTGGGAAAATCATTCTAAATGGACCAAAATAACAGGGAAAGTAATGAGTGTGGAGATCTACTTTACGAGCGTGTGATACTGAAATGGATTTTGGTTCAAACGGTGTTTGAACTCCAGAATGGACTACTTTTGAATGTTAATAAAAAATCTTCATAAGTGTCAGATTTACACGACAAGAAATGAAAAAAAAAAAAAGTAAAAAGGGTGTTCATTTAGGAAATGTGCTCAACTACCCCGGTATTTTGTTGTGTCCACTCAACGCCAGCCATAAATTCAGATCAGCAAATGGTTTCTAAATGACACTGGTTCTGCAAAAAGACACTGCATGAAGGCATCTGGTTGAAACAGGCAAACAGACAGGAAAAAAAACAGAACATTCCATACAAACAAGGAGAGTCCTGTGCAGGGGAGGGGAGGGAGGGTCACATGGGTTACAACAGATCTGACAGGACGAATGGAGCGCATCTTATTTTAATGAAAAACAGAGGAGAGGGTAGGACGATGCTTAAAGAGTATTGTATAATGAGGCCAAAGGGCTTTTTAAGGGCAGATAGGAACATGAGCACAAAAAGACTTCAAATCAAAGCCAGTGACATAGTGAGATGGTCTACAAAGGTCAGTGTTTTAACACAGAGAGGCAATCTCACCTATGCATTACAGATATATTTCCCTGCTAATCGTCCTATTTCGTATGTTTTGAGTGTTTATTCCTTTTTAACCTTCGCTGTGGCAGTGCTGCGGCTCACTGGCTGGCTTCACAGAGAAGTAACAGAGAAAACATCCTAACAACCAGGAGGTGAGGGTGACGTATTTTATCACCTTACAGCAATGACAACATTTTTATTCAAGTATGTAATTTCATTGTCTGGGACTTCTTGTCTGGACTGTAAGCCTGAAAACTGGCCTTTTGTAACCTCTGCAAGAGTCCAAAATAACAGCAATTAACTGAGTCTAAACTTACAAATTCTACACTAACAAGAGAGAGAGAAAATAGGCACTTCTTTTGTGTTTAGAGCACTGTCCTGTCAGTGATCTATTTTCTGGAAATTAAGGGTCTACTTTTTAGGACAGAATGAGACTGCCCTAGTTTAATAAAGACATCTGGTCACGTTATTCTACCACTATAAATAGCTTGTTAATAATCAATTAATAATTGTTCAGTTATCTATTTCTTTGTTTTGGTTTTTTTTTTTTAAAGTAAGATTTGTTGTTTCCTAAGCAAGCAAAGTGGGCTTTCTTACAGAGTCTGCCCACTGTGGCGGCACATCCTCAGGTTCAGGTGGATAGGACATCCAGGAGGGACTGTGGTAGGAGGTGGGTGGTGTGGAGACGAAGTACTCTGAGTAGCCGGGCCTGCTGGCTGGGATGGCGTACACGGCTGTTATTGGGTTTCCTACAGAGACGAGAGGAGAGAAATTTACTGATGATTAAATTTAAGATTCCAATTCCAAGACTTTTATTTTGAGCGTCAATAATGATATTGCAAAACGTACATTGGCATGGAAGCAGAGCACATAATGGGTTGCTTTTAAAATGCAAAGTCATGTCCTCATGTGCTTACCTGAGTAGTTGGACACAGGCTGCTCTGCAGTGATAGATGGAAGTGCTGCTCTAGTAGTTTGCCCATATGGGTTGTTGTCATGTTGACTCTGCATTTCAGTGACAGATGTCTCTGAGCTCCTTCCCTTAGGCCCCAAGTCAGAAGTGGAGCTGAGTTGGACAGAGATTGAGGAGGAATAAATGTGGAGTTACTGAAATACTTGGCCATTACCACTAGATGGCAGACACACTCCATGTGGAAAAGTCAGCATCTTATTAACATTCTTGCCATCTCTCATTGCACTAGTTCAATATTCAAATTTATACAAGGCCTAAAATCACCCTGGCCACAGCACATTACCTAGTGAATATCCAGTCCCTGAATATGAATTTGAATGTGAATAAATGTGGAATATCTGATGGACTTTGGGATGTTACAGAAAACGTATGCATGTCTGTGTCTGCCTGCATCTGTGTGTGTGTGTGTGTGTGTGTGTGTGTGTGTGTGAGACATATTTAGCCTTACCGCCTTAAGGAGGTCCCTGGAGGAGGTCCAGTGCGAGGCGGTAAAGGGGGAGGAGAACCCATGGCCATCTCAGGGAGCTGTGTGAAGTGAAAGGCCTTAAACAGATAAAGAAAGATTTTTAAGGTTACATAAACTCGAACACGGTACTTGAGGGCAAATAGTCTCATCCCACTTACTGGTTTGGGCAGGCTGCATTGATACACTTCTGCACCATAAGACGGTACCCACTGCAGGCCTCCCCGTCCACAGCTCATTGTACCCGGGGCGCTGGTCACCACGTCTGCGTAGGGGAGGGGAGGCGGGGCAGGGCTGTAGTGGTCAGGAGGTGGGTGGTGGTGATGGGAGTGCCTTCCGGATGTGGACTGCCCCCCTGAAGCCAGGCTGAATGCCTCCTCCAGCAGCAGGTGCATCTGCTGTCGCACTTCATCAATGGACGGCTGTGAGCTCAGAGTGGATGTCTCTGAGTGGCCTTTCAAGCCGCGGCCGTACATGTATCCCCGCGGCCCCATGAGACGGTCAACATTCGTCTCCTCAATCAACTCCGGCTCAGTCTAGGTTGTGTACAAACAGGGAGTCATATACGAAATGAGACTCGACACACATCTTGAAACTTTGACAGTAGGTTCAGCAGCAGAACCAGGCAGTTTGTATCGTCCTTCTCCATTTCTCTTTCCTTATCTAGCAGTAAACAATATAACTGCCATTCTGTCTTCCCTGTATATTCACTGCCTGTCTGTCTTAATTATTCACTTGCTACCTCACTCCATCTTCTCCACCCTGTTTCTAACATCTTCTTTGTAACATCCCTCCAACTTTTCATACCCTCTACTCTTTCTCCCTCTCCCAGCCCACGTTTCCATCTATCCAGCCCTTACATTCAGTGATAAATTAATAGGAGTTGAGGCTGCCCTACTTCCTGTGCGAATAGAGGATGGCCACAGGAGGCCTAGCGTAGTGCACCTCATAAATCAGCCCCCCCTGCAACACGGAACGACAGACTTGCATCCGCTCTGATGGGGCCTGCAGCTACACTACTCCCATTCTAGTCAACAGGGTCCGGAGTTCTGAAAAAGGACCCCGTGGCTTGTACTAGCCATACGGTATACTAGGTATTACTAACCGAGCTACGCAAACCAACCAAACGTCATGACAATGGGAGGTCAGAATCAAGAAACTACCATTTATCTAGGAAATCTCAATTTGTAGAGCTTGCCAAGAGTTTTCAGTCATATCATTGTGAAGTTTTTCATGTTGAGGCCTGTGGCATTGTGCCTGTGGCGCCACCTTGTTTTCACAAGACCTTGATCTGTCTAAATCAAATGCACAGGAGGCTATTTTCACAGCAGACTTTTGACTTGCAATAGCAGAAAAAACACAGGTTTACATAATAACATTTATTTTCCACCTAAGTGTCCCTAAGCCATGCCAGCAAACAATACCAGAGCAGGTTTACACCTGTGTTTTTCCTGTGGTGATGGCTGGCAGGTCAATGGCAGTTCAGGGAAATATTTCTATCACTTCTCATATTTTTTACAAAAGGACAGCTCAGAGTGAAAACACTTTTTAGGATCGGTCTGCTCCATTACTCTTGGGCGCTCGGATACCAGTATTCTGACTTCATGGCAGAAATAGCCATGCACAGACCCATAATGGAGCAATAAAAGAGTGGAGGAAAAAAACCAGCCATCCTGAGATGCATTACATTTCAAAACGACAGGACCTTATAAATCTTAACTTTTAATTATGAATGAACCACTTTTCTTCTTTCAGCTTGTTGTGGTACACTTGAAACCACACCTGAGTAGAATGTCTAGCTCAGTGGCTGTGTCTTAAGTAGGGCAATAAGGCACAGATTTAGCACTGACAAGCTCTGATGATAATGATCTTATTTCTATTTTTAGTCTGAAAACACTGGCATGAGGTTTAAACAAGATGACAAGTTTGGTAATAAGTATAAATAAAGAAATACGTTTTAAGTAGTCACATAACTAATGTGTTTATATGTGATTCACAAGATAAAGTTACTATTGCCAGCATGTCAGCCTTGTACACATATATTGCATGTGGCTTTATATTATATTATATCTATATTTCAAAATGGTGAAGATTAATGTTTTGGCAATTTTAGCTGCATCCTGTTGGGGTCAGCTGGTGATGACATGTGACTCACATCATAGCCGCTGTTGCGAATGCCTCTCCTGGGTCTCTCCCTCATAACGAGCAGGTCCATCTCTGTGCCTCCAGGACTGGGACTGCTCAGACTCTGTCTGCTGCGATAGGCCGTCTGCCCTACCTGAGAGTGCCTGCCAATTAGAGCAAAGAATGGATTCAGTACAAATCAGACCTGGGTTTACAGTTATTAAATGAAATCCTCTCAATTCAGCGATCTCACTTTCAGCCATGGTTTCAGAGTGCCTGCAGTGAATGGTGGATGAGAAGTGGAGGTGGTGAGAACACAGTGGGGGAATGTATTTGATTCCCATTAATAAAGAGGTGCTTAAAGTTGTGATACAGGTCAAATGGATACAGTATGTTAGGATATCTCATAAGGACATCAAGTAAAAGAGCTGAATCAACAGTTTCAATAATGTTTAAACATTTGAATAATGTGCCATCCTTTTGCCAGGTATGAGGATATCCTTGAGGCACAGCAAAATGTAACACTGATAAAGCATCTAATAAAAAAACAACAGTGCACCATCAATGACAAAGGACAAAGATGCATATCAGCATGTTGTTGGTGTAACTGATCAGCCACATGCTCACCTCGACAGTAAATGGCTGCTAAAATCCTTATCTTGCTCACCATGCCCGGATATAAAAATAGCAAGTCTATTCAACCCTTCACTAATTTAACACACAGCCAAAATTCAAATGTTGCTTTCTGCTCTGCAGGCAGCTAGTGTGATGTAATCTTAATCTCATGTGGAAAAGGCTGTTTTCCAAAGACTCTGACCATCATTACATGCATCTGTACAGCAGAAACTGAACAGAACCAGCATGGTGGATCTCTGGACACCCTGCCAGTGCTCTTATCTCCATTACAGAAGCTCAGGACTTGAATCAAACTAATCAGACAGGCCTGATGGATCTCTCACTAACACAGGATAATGACAACATTAGAGGAGACAGTTTTCCTTATCTATAAGCTCATTAGGCAAGGCAGAGGTCAGTAGGAACGGATAACTGCCCACGGTTATAAGCCCAATATGCAATGCCATGTCACCTGCAGCACTTGAAAACTGCTTGAATTGTATCCTCACACCATTGTGTATTTTCTTTTACACTCAGCCAAACCCAGGTTCCAATCGCTTTTCCACTCTCCCCTCACCTCCTGTGAGACTTGACATAAGTGGAGCCTCGCTCATCGTCAGGCTCCAGTGGTCTGCCATGCTCACCGGCTGCCCTCTCATGGCCGTGCCGCTGTCTCTGCGCCAGGGCTCGACCACTGCTGCTGCCGTCGGTGGAGGGGAAGTCATAATAGCCCTTCCTCTTAGCCTTCAGCCTCAGCTTGTTCCTGTAGTGCTCAATATCAGACTTCTGCTTCAGAGCCAAGTTCACCTGTAGAGAGGAAAGAGCGCAGGATGCAAAGAAACACGGGGAGGTGAGAAAACAGACAACAAGGTTCTCCTCGCTGCAAGTGGGATGATGATTTTGCCTTGTCTTAAAAGACGTGTGTGGATGAAAGGTTTATGAGAATAAGAAGCTCTCAAAATGACACTGTTAGGCAATAATGCCAGACAGAAAGGTTCAGAACATTATTATTATCATTAACGTTTATTTTACTGCCTGAACGAACTGTTTCAAAGTTGTTCTTTCATCTAATGATGACATTGCTTATCCTGTAAAGGCTGTATCGTATAATTTTCTGGGCAATAACACTTGGACGAGCCTACAATATATCCAAACAATCATATTTTAAAACACAGAAACAGCACGAATATGTTTATTATTACAGTGAAAATGCCCACACTGCTTTTTTACACGTAATAATACTTGAATGTTGTCATCGGAGGTCAGAGCTTCATTAGATGAAATCACACAGTGCCACAAGACGTGCTACTAATTCAAATTCATTTGAAAAAGCCGTCTATTTTATTTGACTTTACTGATGTCAGAGTGAGGCATCTTTTAAAGCCCCAGAAAGCCCCAGTTTCAGATCTTAAGAATTTCTCTGTAACATTAAATATTGAAGTTTAGATAAACAGTGAGGGAAAAAAAAACCTCATTAGTTATCATTCATTAAGTGTTTAGCATTCAAATTGTCAGCTAATCCGATTCATTAGGACGTTATTAGGAGAGACTTGACTGACAGTTCTGGCAACAACAACTCCACACCTGTCTTTACACTTTGAACGTTCAAATGTTGCTTAACTGTGATTGATGGACAGAAAAGTGTGACCTTTTTCTAGATGAGCGCTGTCCACGTTAAACCGGTGAGAAAAGCAAAGCACACAAGAAATATTTCATGTGAAATAACCAAAACTGTTCTAAACGGTGAGCTCTTCTTTGTGGCTCCTAGTAAGAATCTGATAGAGAAAACAGTGTTCATTCGTTCATGTCTCTCTATACGGTTGTGTGCATGTGCATCACCTCTCCATTGACGATGGCTGAGTCCTGGCTGCGGTCAGAGGATGCAGGGTGTGAGTAGTTGGGCTGAGCCGCCATGGGCTTTATGGAAATGAGCTGCAGGGAGCCAGAGGAGGTGTCATATGGATCTGAAGAACAGAGAGGGAGTTCACTCACAAAGAGACTACAAATACCTCTAATCATTACATTGTCAGTCAAAGGGGAGGAAATCGTCAGACTCCCCCTTTGTCTCTCCTCCTGCCTTTGTCCCCCTCTCGCTCTCTCTGTCGCTGTCTTCACCTCGTCTCTCTGTGGCTGACACTGTGGGATTATGTCAAACATCAGTCGCCTGTGTCAGCAAATGAAGTGGTGAACGGAGACAATAGATCACAAAGATAGTGTTGGCTTCAAAAGTAGTGCCAATGCATCTCTTTGATAGATGAAAGAAACTGACTATGCTCTTTCGTTCCTTATCCAACATCGGACAAACTGGATTTAATTCTGGTTTCCCTTAACTCAGCTGATGAATTATTCAGATCCACCCATTAAGAAAATCATAATCTAGTGAACTCCATCCAATTTACAAGCGGAGTATTTGAATTTGATTAATTTAACTCACAGCCACCACATGTGGAGCATTTAGTGTCAGCAGGCTAGAACAGAACAGCGAATAGTTCAACATCTGTATGGCTTTTACTTAAACTGCTATGCATCTTAGATAGAGCACAGCATGAATGGCTTCATATGGTCTTTTTGCATTTTTGTGTGCATGTGTGCATGTATGTGTTTCTGCCCCTGTGTCACAGCATTCACCATTCTGACATCCTGTATCATGTCAGCAGAGTGTCTGGTTCATGCATATTCATCGGGTCCATCTCCGCTTACTGCTGAGTGGCTACCTTTCTGGCTGTAAAAAAAAAACCTGCAGTTGCAGTGCATTTCTCAAAGGGTACCTGTGTGCATGAGAAACAGAGACTGGAAGTGTATCATGCAGGAGAGAGGGGGGAAAAGATTTTTGGCACTTGTGACACACCTGACCTTGTCTGCAAAGGAGCTGTAGAATGAATTATTTGTATATGCATCAGTGTGTGACTCTCACCGTCCCTCTTGTGCATCTCCTCCTTTGTCAGTTTCTGCTGTGCTGTGACTTTCAGCACCGTCAAGCCCCTGCCGGAATTCAGCTTCTCTGATTCGTTGCTGATGACGGAACCGTCCTCACTCGGCAACTTGCTGCAAGTAACCATAGCAACAGGAAAGGCGGTGAGCTCTCCGGAAGCTGGGCACACTGCCAGGTTATGTCATCCCTCCCTTTATCAACCTCACCTTCCACTCTCTGTCTCTCAAGCTTGAGTCCAGTAAACATAACCTATTTTTTTTTTTATTATTATTATTGCATAATGAAAAACATGCTTGCCCAATATTAAAACCATCCCTGCACACTGCCTGTTTTTGAAGGATATCAGTCGAATCTGGCGGCATATGCTAGAAAAATCAGCTGATTGTGCCAAAATTGCGGCAACAGTCATCAGCTAATTAAGTTTCAAATGCTATGCTAATAATGCCAAAGGCTGACTGTCTTGCCGAGTAGCATTTGCCTGTGTGTGTGTTTTGCACGTCTATATGTTTTCATTAATAAACTTGTGCATTTTCATGTTCATATGTCTTTAGTACATATGCATTGTGGATGTTCTCCTAAGTATGTGTCATGTATGTTTCAAAACCGCATGACTGGCTTTTCCATTAATTGGACAAACAATTGCTTTATCCAATTCTTGTGTCACTTGCTTCAAACGCTGTACTGTAGTTGGAATTAGAGCTGATCAAGCGGCGACTCAGAGGACCACGAGGCTGACAGTGACATCAAAGCACCGTGGTCTATCCCCTAATTGTCTGGTAAAAATGATAACAGCAAAGAGAGACAGAGGCACAGTGGCTGCCCTCCCTGCTCTTGCTGAGGCGCTGCTGCAGAGAGCCAGATCCATGCAGCAGTCACAGGCTCAACAAAGACGTGTAGTGTGTAATAATTAATTGAGGTGTACAGAATACATTCAGACTGGCTATTTGTGAGGGTTGTGCGTTTGATCCTGTGGCTAACAGTTGTGTGACCTTGGTACAAATGAAGGCATGACTTCAGAGAGGAAGAAGCAAATTAGAGGTAATTGTGTTCATGCTTTTTTTTTTAGATTCGTTTGTATCCAACAGTTAAATAGTAACTCGCAACCTCGCAGCATCATGCCACAAGTTTCTCTTCCTCTGGCAGGGATCAACAGGCATTTGGGGACAGATGTCATTTCAAACAGACTGCAAGACAGTTGAATGACAGTTTTACCATCACTCATACGTCAACATGAACCGTGAGTCTACACCTGATTGATAGAACAAAGCACTTGCTTGTCTGTCAGTGGTCTAGCCATCAAATAGAGAGCTACAATCAGGTTGCAGGACAGATGCTTTTCCACCAGCTGTAGCATATGTTGCATAGCAGCAAGTAGCTGAAATACAATACTGCGTTTCTCTACATTCTCAGCTAATTGTACGTCTACTACTACAGTCTGTTATTCAACTGGAAAAACATGGTGGCTGTGCTAGAAATGCCAACATTTTCTGATCTACTATCCACTAAAATGAGTTTTAAGGTAAAACTGAGGTTGAAAATATTCCATGCACATAGTTCATAGAACTGTTCACATGGTTCAGGTGTTTTGAGGAGCATGTTGCACATAAACACTCATCATACCTCTCTGATTGTTTCGATGCACAGGTTGAGCTTAATGCATTCTCATTAAATGGTTTCCAGGTTTTGATCTCATAAAAAAAGAATTAATGAAATTGAGCTGGTGAGATGCAGTCTACCTTTGTTTGGCTAATGAAAGCTAATTTTTGAAAAATGTATTACAAATTATTTCACAGTCCTGCTGATCTCTTGGTTTTCATCTATGATGTCACTAACTCTGTGGACCTTATGAAAAAGCAGATAAGAGAAATTAAAGAACAAGGTTATTTTACCCTGGAATGAATGCATATTGCTGGTTGAAAACTGGATAAACGCTAATGAATGATAACATCTTAAGACTTGATCATTATGATCAATAGTTTGATGAATAAGAAATGAAAAACTTAAGCTGCCTCAGGAGTCTCCAAAACCATTGCTGCAGGACCTCCAGGACCATAGATTTCCTATTCTGTCACAAAAATTTCATTTGATCTCATTACTCTTCATGTCTTTCAAAAATTACGGCCTTTTGCATTCCTTGATTAGATAATTTAGTATGATTTAACACGGCAATTAATTTCTGAAACAGCGTTACTGGGGAAAATGGTCAATCCCACCTGCTCAAACAGAGAACTCTGATAATGACTTCCTACCGCTCAACATCGGGGTAGAATGAGGACAGACAATATGGCTGAAGGCATCTTAGTGTTTTATCATCCTGACTGTCTCTATGCAACCCAGGGGCTCTCTGATAGAGCAGCGGTGCAATTCTTGAGATAACACACACACACTGTAAGAACATGTACTATCCCTTAGGGAGGATGTTTGCCTTCTGACTCCGTTGAAGGAGAAACCATAAAATATTTCTGAAAAAAATTTAATCTGAGAGAACGATGATGCCAGGTTAGAAAATTATTTTGTGATCACTTACATTCTGTAATCTCCATCTTATTCAGCCGCATTGTGCAAGTCATTGCGAATGTTGGCAAGATAGGCCAACTAGCTTCCACTTTTCAAATAGAACACAAACTTGACAGTACAATAGATCCTTCTCAGTTGTTAAATGCTGCGTTAAATGGCTAATAGATGAAAGCTAACACTCTGTGGGGCTGGTTAAAAAGAGAATTAATGTATCAGTGCTCACAGGATATAAAGTTTGAAGTTCTCCAGTCAATAGGGCACCCTGGAAGCTGACAGCATGCCCCCATGTAACACTGGGCCTGAACCCATGATGCTGTTTCCACAGATCTTATCTGATTTATGCACAATAGCTGCAGATAGTTACAGTCTATAATTTTTTTCTGACATAAAACGATCACTCAAAAACAACCTTAGATGCACTTCAGTATGCTAACTTTGAACACTGTAGCTTGCAGTTATCCAAAGTGAGCTAAGCATTTAGGCCTGATTATAACAGTAGTTATAATAACATTAAACAGTGTTTTATATCCTGTTCATCCTTAAATCCTAACAGTTACGTCCTTGATGACTTTGTAGAGAAGACGGTGATGAATCTATTTTGTTAAGACTGCTTTGTAACATAGACTGCATATAAAGATAGATGATGTGTCAGCCCCCCCCCAAAATTAATCGACTCCAGCCACGATCCATCACCACCGCGCACAATCTGGTTTCAAATGATGTTGCCAGTGCAATTTGGTAGCACCCACATCCAAGTTATTTTGATTTCATGTTTGTACAGAGGGGGGAGACGGAGATGTGACGTCTATCTTTATATACAGTCCAACCTTTTATTCTATTTTAACTTTTAACTTAATCTGACATTACAATTGTCACAAATAATAATCACGCACAGTGTTTTATCTTACCTCCATAATAAACAAATCCTTTGTTAGACTGCGTATCAATGAGGTTTTGCCTAACCGACATCCAGTTACTCATAATAAAGCTATTCTAAGGCCAACATCAGCTAGATAAGGCTAAGATTTAATTTTACTATTAACAATATTATTGTATTCTTCAATCTTCAGTTAAGTCTTTTGACCCTGAAAATATAAAAATTGTCTCAAAGCTATGGTTAATAAGGCTGAAAAAATCGGACCTTTTCATACCATTTTTGGTGATACAGATCACAGCATGAGGAGGTGAACATGTGTAGATATAATGATACCTTTTGTGTTTGTCACTGGTGAGGCTTTTCTTGTTGGCAGTCCCGTCTTGCTGCAGGGCCTTTTCTAGTGAAAGCGGTGTGTCCCGAATTTGTAAAGACATCACTAAGGTATCCTGACTGGCAGGCAGGGTCTCCTCATCCCCTCCCTGTTGGCCCAGGTGCTGCTTGGCGTAGTCAAAACCCTGGACCGGCTGATGAACAGGTTGATGGAGAACGGAGAACAACAAAAGAGACAGCTTAACTAAGACTGATTTCCTTTCACATACCTGTTGTCGTGAAAAATCACCAGTGATAGGAGGAACAAAGAGATGTACAGTAGCCAACCAGAA